>NC_040034.1:9329329-9642745 GCF_000972845.2 Larimichthys crocea | reverse complement strand
TCTTTTTCTTTGTATAGTGCTTCATGTGTTTGAAAGATTCCAGGGTTCAAAGAGATACGTGTTGTGGGATTTCAGTGAGTTAATCAACTTGTTAAGGTTTTATAAAAACTTGGCACTATAACCCTGCTTTGTAATTATTATTCATTTTGACAAAGTAAATAAGTAAATAAGACACTAAAAATATAAATGTCTGATACTGCTCTCCTGCAATAGATATTTTGTGTGTGTTTTATTTCTCAAGTCTGAAGAGAAGTCTGCCTTAACGGGCATACATCACCAGTTACCTCTCTGTCTGTTATGAATGTTTCTGACATGATTTGTTGTCTTTATCAGATCAGAGGACTTGTCTGTGCGTTACGCTGTAGTCTTTAATGGAGAAACGGAGCTCAGTGATGAGTTTGAGGGTCTTGAGGAGCCAGGTGGGGATGTAAACGCTCTGAAACTGAAGCACATCATCGTAAGGCCTTAAAACAGGAACCGTCACTACCGCTGGACATACAGACACTCAGCTTTGAGACTGGCAAGCTTATTATTGTGTTCACTTTTCTAAATTATGTTAGTGCTCAGAATAGGATTTTAAACCTGTATAAATGTCTCTCCTTTTCAGTTCTACCTTTTATCTTATGCAGAGCTTGGCATAAACCATGCAGATGACACCCACAAGGGGCCACAGAGGCAATACCTCCACCCAAAGTTTCCTCCCACTGTGGCAGTGATAGAAACTCTTTAGAAGCTCTTACATTCAAAGCAGAAACGCACACCTTCGTGCCTTTCATCCCAAACATCCTCCCAGAAGCCACACCTGTCATCACAGATGAGACCCCTTTAATGGCAGGAGTAGAGGAGGAATCCACCGAGGTACTGCTGAAGAGCCCAGTGACATTATAACACCAGACACAAATTTGGAAACTATCACAGAGCAGGTAGAGGAAGCGGAGCCAGAGCCAGAGGTGGAGGAGATGCCACCAACTGAGCCTGATGACGGAGGTGAGGCTGAACCTAAAGAGGTGACACTTCGATTGTTTTGAACCAGGTGTTGAAGTTCAGTCAGGAAAGACACGTTTAAGAAGTCAAACCAAACATGTGGTGTGGAGACATTGGAGTGCTATTTACAAAAACTCAAAATTCACTGTCACGGTTTGGTTTCTAAGTCTTGATTCTGAGCAGTGGGAGGATGAGCTCATTGAGACACAAAATACAGGAATGGCTGAGGGGTATAAATATAAAAACAACACATCTCAGATCGAGAAAAGTAAGAAGAAGTAAACTTATCCAGAAGGCTTGTACTTAGATGAGGCAAAACCAAAAGAAAGAAATGACTAAAGATCTAAAATTGGATAAAAGCAAAAAATAGAAAAGAGACAACAAGTTAAAAGAAAGAGCAGAGAATTAAATATTAGAGGAAAACAATTAAATTAATCTCACTGAATTTAAACTGTACTTCATTTAAAAAAACTTGGATCCACACTTGTCTGTCCAAATAAGCAGTGACCTATGTATTTTTCTTCTGCACAGAACAATCACCTCTTCTAAAAATGGAAGTACAATTAGACTTGGGGGTTCGCTTTAGTACATGGAGATGCACCCTGCTGAGGCAATGCATTATATTAAAACCTATTAACTAGCAGCAGCCTGCTGATGGTTGAAGTCATTACAAACCCATGCTGTGCAGCCAAACTTTCAGCCAAACCTGATGGATTGATGCATCTTGTGTATTAAATATTTCACTCATCATCAACATCATACCGCCTTAAATGAAGAGTCGGAACAACCTGACACAGAATATATTATAGTGTCAGACGGCGAGATATGAGATTATTAGAGGAAAAGATTATTCCTTTCTATCTTTCTTTGCAGAGTTAAATGAGAAGATTATTCCACAATGTCCATTGTTAAACATGAAGCTAGAGCCCAGAACTATAAGTTAAAAGGGAAACAAAGGTGGAACATGGCACCAATGGCTACAGTGAAGGTGGTTTTGTACAAGTCATCAAAACAGTGAGATTTTGGCTCTACCTATCAGCTGCACAGATAATTTGATGCACAAATAAACTGTATCTGGTTATAAAACCTCTTTTCTGATACATTCATTTTACAGAACTGATCTGCTGATGGCATCCCTGAGGAACAAATGAAGACCTTCCTTTGGCAACTCCAGACTCCCAACCAGAACAAGAACTTCCTGATGCACCTACTGTGGTTTACCATGACCCTCCAGAGTCTACGATCCACACAGTTACTGAGATATCCGTATAAGAAGCAGCAGTGACGGTCTCCACAAACACCAGTCATGAGGATGCTGTCCAAGGCACTGAATCAGAACAAATGTGGAGCCTTTGCCATCCCCTACAGGGAGTGGCGAGCATCAGAGGACGGAGATGAAGCTAGTGGAGGAACCCGGTTACGACAGACCTGCTCCCGAGAACTCAGACATTCAAGAGGATGTGGGTCAAGTCGATCATGACGAAGCAGAAGTGACAGAAACCCTGCAAGAAGAGGGTAGCGGGCCATTCCCCTCAGAGTTGACGAAGACCCGTACGAATCCCCGCTGGACCGGCGATGAGACAGCCAGTACCCCTCTGGTGACCGTAGTGGAAAAGAACAAGAGTTAGTGGTTTTCTTTAGCTTGAGGGTCACTAACATGTGTTTTCTTATGACCTGTTCAACAAGAGCTCCCCCGAGTATAATCACTGGAATACCTTTCTTGAACTGGTAGTACACAAGCTTTTGTGTTGATATTGTGTTTTGCATGCTTCATTTTCATATTTGATTTTGTTGTCCAAGCTGAAATATATGATAGAGGTACATTTGTGCAACATATATTGTTGGTTGTTTAGTTGTGCTTTAATCTAAATTCTTGTTGTCCTGCACAATGAGGTGTTCTTCGCAGTAGGCCTCCTCACTGCTGTTTTCTTGAAAGTAATTTTTAATTTTTTTTCTTCATACATTTTTTCTTTTTATAAAATTGTTCAAATGTGGTATGGTTTTAAGCAATCGCCACAATTCTTGATCAAACCTGCACTATGCTAATGCTTTAATATCAGAGAGCCATTGTGTCAGCAGTATAAGATTATTCTGTTTCACTCAGACACAGCACTCTGGGTCCAGAACTCGCCAAACGCCGGAGCTTCCAGTAAATCTGGGCTTAGGAGACAGACGACTTTAGCCTCCATACCGGTATCTTTTTTTTTTTTGCCATATTGGAACTACCTCTCCAATGCTTCAGAGAGAGCATGAACTTTCCATTCTTAACTAACCTTACTTAAATACAGTATCTAACAATCTGAACGCACCTAACATTTCTCAAATACTCGCTTTAGTTTTAAGCTTTGCTTCAGTCTTTACATAAACATTGCTGCTCATTACCTGATTTTATCTGTCAGTCTTGTCCTAATATTGCTTGTTATTTGTGTTTTGCCTTATATTTTTTGCATTTGCTGTTTTACTTGTATTTTTTCAGCACATCATTTTGAAAGAATTGTGTCAGCAAGGGATCTGTCCAAATTCTTGGCCATGAGATTGTAGAAATCTAAATGTTTTGAGAACCACGAAGGTTAAGATGATAAATTGTTCACCATTTTGGGAAATATGCCGTTCTCATTCTTCCATAGAGTTGACGTGTCCAGGCAGAAAGTGAAGCTTATGTTTTTCCTTGTTTATGTGTGCAAATGTGACCACCGGACCATTTGATAGTACATTGAAAAAGAGCTAGATTCATACTGGGATAAGTTCCAACTAGGAACCTCAGTTTGTACCACCTCAGGCAAATTTGTGTCTCTTTGCACCCACTCCCATCTTTTCATTGACTTTACATGCACCTGTGTGTTCAAAATTTGTCTTGCATTCTGCTGGACACACATTTTGATGAGAAATTGATACAGCTCCATCCACAAGCATGACATAAGTATCTGTCCACTGAAAATATATCAGGAGTCAGCAGCCCGTTAGGTTATACTGGAAACAAAGGGGAACTGTTAGTTAAAGGAAAGGCTCTTGTGATCTCTCATAGCATCTTTTCTGGTTTCCAGGCAACCTAACTTTGACAACAAGACTTCAGTGAGTGCTCAGCCAAGAATTAGTCCACCCAGTAAAATCTCAGAAATCACAAATGAACTCATGAGAATAACTTGTTTTGTGAGAGGTCATTGGGGGTTTTCTTTTCCTAGCTTTGGCATGAGAGCATTCCCAAAATGCTGAACAGTACCTTTAACAAACGACATGTGGTGACCCATTTGTTGTCATTTCTTTGTACAGACAAGCTCTCTGTATAAAACTGTGGAGATGCACTCATCAAAGTCACTTTGTATCACCATGTAGCATGCTCTGATTATTATATTGTTGTTGGACTAAGTGTGTGTTTATGTGTACAACTAAAGTCTGTTAGGCTAGTTAGTTTCTCACCAAAATATTAATTTTTGTACATTTGTTGCTCATTATTGTTACCGCATTGACATTTGTGAATGCTGGAAGCTTAAAGATAAACTCTCAGCGCAATTCAATGATTAAATTAATTGATGTGGAGTAGAAAATGTGTATAGGCTTAATAAATCTAATAGGAAAGCCATGCAGCTTTATGCTTTTGTGTTTGCTAAAACTGTATCACTATGTACACGGTAGAGGGCAAACGCCCGGGGTAGTCTGAATCATGAGACCTGGGTCTGCCTTAGTCATCGTAGGACTCAGAGGTTTGTGACTTGTGGTAGAAGCTTTAGTATTCAGGTTGGTTTCCACACACGTGCTATTAATGGTTCAAATCTGATTAGTGCGACATCAGTCAGGTCGTGTGGACATCTGTATGCATGATGCCTGGCCTTACTGCATCTGGTATTCACGAATATTTCTATTTTCACAGACAGGCAACAAGATAATGAAATAAAATTTATCTCCATCGGCCAAGGTCGTTTTGTTTTGGAGCATTTGTGTGTTAACCCAACGCACATACTCCGTCAATGCTGCGATGTCTCATTTTGTCCAATTTCTTCCCCTTTTCTCTAAATAAGATCTTTAATTTGATTAGCTGCTCTAAGCAGGTCAGACGGGTGTCTCTTAAACCTGCATTATTAGCGAACATTAAAGCAAGAAGCATCACTGACATCCTTATTTAGTTTCAAGGCTTGCCCCGAAGGTTGATGGAAGGGATATATTTTTAGGCTTGCTCAGAGGT
This sequence comes from Larimichthys crocea, assembly GCF_000972845.2. Taxonomy (NCBI): domain Eukaryota; kingdom Metazoa; phylum Chordata; class Actinopteri; family Sciaenidae; genus Larimichthys; species Larimichthys crocea. The sequence continues at coordinate 9,637,581 of NC_040034.1, read as the reverse complement.
GCCCTGCTCTGTGTGTTACATAAAGGCCTCAGCTTCAAACTGAAGAGGTGATCGATACAAATTGGATGTGTTGTTTTGCTGCAATGCCAACGAGCAGCCCCCCACCCCCCCCCGCCCCCCGGAGAGTCAGAAATATGAAATGAATGTGAAAAAAACATGAAAATTTTATCTCTTATATATTTTTGCAGTATTAGGATTTGCTGTTCAGTATAAACTGTCTCTCTTATGAATGCATGTTTACAAACCTTACTACAGGGCTGTTGCTTTTTTAATGAAAAGTTGACATCGTATATATTCATTGGACAGTAACAGAGCGCCCAATAAAAACAACATTCTATATTTTCTGCATTATTTACCGAACACGAGAGCTGCAACAAGTGGTCCACTAATTGATAATTAGTTTGACAGATAATGGCAAACATTCCCAATTTTCAAATTTTGAATGTGAATACCTAATTATAATTTATGTTTTTCATCATTTTCTAATAATATCCTATTACTAAAGAAAATAATTTAGATATTTAGATGTTAATCACTGATGAAAATAATCTTTAGTTTATGCTTACATGCGGCAGTAAAGGCTCAGTGTTGCAGGTAATGGACCTACACACATTTGCTTAGAAGCAGACTAGATTAATGTATACAAAATATTTAAAAAAAAAGAAAAAAATGTTTTTCAGAAGGGTCATTAATCCACACAGGAACACTAAAAAAGTGGGAAAGTCAAAAAAGGCAGACATATGGTCATAACAAACTAAACATTGAAACAAATGTCAAACGGAAGAACTGGAGACGATGAAGAAAGTCACGAGTCGTGACTTCAGAGACTTAATTAGGGGATTGGGAACAGGTTTGTATTGGGTGTGAAGGTCAGGTGATGGCTAAAGGTGGAAACACTGAAGACTACTGCAGAGCTGGAGGAGGGCGGGAAGTCAGCTCTGAAATGACGGGAAGAATTACGGGCTGGCAAACTGACAAATTGGCAACAGGTATGGCGATGTAAGTGATACTGAGAGTTGGCCTTGACTTGTTGTAATCTAACAGGATGATACTGTGATCGTACTGAAAAAACACATCAGGATGTGTTTATGTGATTATTTCACCTTCATAGTGTCATACTGTTTAATTCTTACATTCATTAAAAAAAAGAAGAAATTATATACTAATGGTTTCATACCATTACCATTCATACCATGCACTGCACCAGTGCAGTACGCTTCTCCAGTCACTTCTACAGCCAACGCCGTCTTAGTCTGAGATAATCTATACGATTAGATTTGACTATTTCGGGCTTGTAGTCATTTAGGAGTCTTACCTAAAGTCCCCTGGTGGGAACCTTAAAGCTGTTTTGCGCTTAACAATACAATGCCAAAGAAAGGGGCAATCACGTTGAACTCGCTGTAAGACATCCTAACTGCATAATATTACAGCACTGCTGTGACAGGGTGGTTTTGTTTTGAGGGGAGGATTATATGCCAAGACAGAAAGACAGAGGAGGATATTCTGTCCGTAAAGATAAAGGTGACAAAACAGCTGGTGCTACTTTTCCTTTCGAGGTTTCAGGGTTTCAATGCCCCGAGTAAAAGCTTTTAAAACACAGCTCTGCTGTAAAGAAAGGTAAAGCAGACTGCTAACATTTGCTGTTGGTCTGCAAACACTCGGCTCTCACCTTGTCTGTGAGCTCTTGTGCAATGTCACTGTACTGTGGCGTCTCTGGGTCACTGAGCATCCTGCTGTATGTCGGATCCACGATGGTGATACTGAACTCAACAGTGTACTCCTCGTAGTTCTCTTTTATCATGTTGGGGTCCTCTGGGATCTGGCATAGAAAAGACAAATGACATTGTCGTGAGACTTGTGCGGCCTGATTCTGTGCACGCCTGGATTGTTTAAATATTTAAAACGGTCATACTGTCCTGAAACTTTGTGGGTTGACTTACTGCATCATTCTCAGTTGGTAGCAGAATCATTGGGGGTGTCCAGGTGCCTGTGACAAAACAGGCAACTCAACAGTTAATTTATGAGGTTATAACGAAAACGTATTGATAGCTGATATGGTCATAAAGTAATTCATCTCCTTTCGGTGAAGAGTATTGATGCATTTGTGTCCGACTCACATTCCCTTTCTGCATCTGGGGTTCCTTCAACAACTCTGGAAATCAGATATTTGTCCATTAGAGATTTAATTATCCACAACAACTTGTGAGTTAGTCCAAACTTCTTATGCTGAAAATCAATATTTATTTTTAGTTAGTTAGTTTAGTTTAGTGTTACAAAGATTTAGTTGCTCTGAACAACTTTTGAACATTTTTAGCCGAGGTGTTAAAGCTCCTCTGATCTGATCTCTCAATGAAATTACTCATAATTACTCAACAGTTATGAACCACTTTGCATTGTTAACAGACAACAAATGTTTCCTAAGAGCACATTTTGGTTTTAAAGTATATCTAAAAAAGAATTATCAGCATACAGGAAACTCACAAAATGTAAAAAGAAGGTTTGCACTTACTCTACAACTTCACCTTGTTCAGCTACTCTCTGAAAATAAAACACAAGATGTGAACTTTCACAGATTTATACAAGAAAACATAGAACATAGTCATTTAAAGAATTGTCAGTGAAAGCATTTGAAGCATGTCGGTGCTGGACTCACTCTGGCCACCATGTCCAAATGCTCCTGAGAGCTGCTGAAGTTCTGGGCCAGATCGTCCATGCAGAGGTTTTCATGCTGGCAGGTGTAAACCCAGGCTCTGTACTCCTCTGAGTTGGGGACTCTGTCCAAGAAGATCCGAAACGCTTCCCAAATCGCTTCCTGACAAACTGAAGATATATCACACAATTCTGTTGATGTTTTCTTTTGGCTGTTCACAGAAAAATGTTTTTTAAGAAAACACATCTAATATAAACCATCGCCTAATCTTATGTGAGGAAAAAACATAAAAGAGATTACTAGACATGGCATTTCATATATGTGCAACAAGGGCAGGCAGGATGGAAATAACAGAATGGAGAAAATCAAATTTTAAGGATAAACAGGATTGTTGTTCTTGGCATGTCCACATGTGGGGAGTTTACTGTGATTTAGCTATAAGATTATCTGCTTATTCCCCTCAGAGAAACATTTCAGTGAGGCCTTACATATCAATACGCAGCACATAACGCTGCTACAATGCTGCAATAAATCACAAAACAAATTTAACATGATATGATTGGGACGGCACAAGGAGGTAGTAATGCCTGTTTCAGTAAATGTCAAACTGTATATTTAAGTCGTTGCATGCCCGTGACATTTTTGTGCATATTAAAATCATGAGCACAAAGACCCCCTGAAGCTACAGTGTGTTTTATCTGCCTCTGTGGGGGAAACAAGTACCACATTGTCCAATACCTCGATGCCTGTGGGAAATTTATTCTCCCGCAAACTCATTTCTGTAGTGATGCGATTACCAATACACCAAATTAATCTGCCTCATTTTAAACTCATACTCCACCAGCAGCTGTCGGGGAATCATTTGAATTACTAAGCAGTTGTAACAGCCAAGGTGGCAAGCGATGCCCACTGACAATCCATCTCTCTTGGACAAAGGATATTTGCATATAACATCATTATATAAAGTGTTTCACTGTGTGTGTGTGTCTAAAGTCAGTGTATGTGCATTCACTGATAAGATTTGGATACATTACATATAAGTAAGAGGATTACTTTGCAAAAAGTTTCAACTGCCAAAAACATCAAAGCAGATACTGTGTATCAAACTACTAAGACATTGATTAAGTCACAGTCAGTGTTTTAGCAAGGGTTTATTCATGTCACCGTAAGATGTTTAGTCATAATTACCTCTGAGTTTGTAATAGGCCCGATGGCTGCCGACGACCGCCTTTATGGTCTCCTGGGGACACACTTTGACCCCTGTAGTGAAGAGTGCCGACCTCTTCGTCCGATGGCCATCCGGAGCTTTGACGTTTACGGTGTGTCTGATTGGTCTGGACGCCGCTAGAAAGTGTCTGTACTTCACATCCCTGAGTCCAGAAAAACCGTGGTCATGAAGGTCTGCAAGGGCAATCAGTGAAGTTATAAGTTTAGGAACAAACATAATAATATGGCCTGAGGATTCAGCACATGAAATTAGAGTAAATGTAAAACATGTGAGTGCTTCATGGGAAGTAGCTGAAATTTTGTTGACTGTAAGTGTGAGAGTTCTCACTCAGTGGCACAAAGTGTTTCTTTGGATGATTGTTTTAACAACTGATGGGTGACAATGCAAAGCCGAAGCACTCTTAATTCCTTTGTGGTTAGTGACATACTGTACTTGAAGTAAATTGAAAGATTTATATTAGCTTGTATTATATTAACAGATTTACAATTGAATAACTTGCAAGCACAAAAATCCTTCTTATCTAACATGAGGATAGATTCTGCAACAGATTTGCCATCATGAAAAGAAATTAAAACCACAATTACAAATAGTATTTGCTGCAAACAGAGGGTAACTATTCATATTATGGTTCTTGTAATAAATGTCAGTGAATATACAATAAGATTCTTATTAACATGGATATGTTAGTTAGCCTTATAAATGTTAATAACAGCATCATAAACAGATTTATGTTTGAGTGTAAGACATTTATAGTACTGGTGACAAACGTTACAAACGTGTATTGAGTTTATCTGACTTACCTTTAATGTCATTTTTAAACTTTTACTGAGCTTTTGTTGTTGCTTTCTTAAGACTTCTGCACAGACTTTATTATGCATTTGTTAACAGTTACCTGTGCAATTGTAAAAAAAAAAAACTAACTCAGGTTAATACATCCTTAAATGTGCGTGGTCACATAGGAGGGGATAATGTGCAGCAAAGCACTGGATTCAAATCTGCTGTAGGAAGACACTGACATGCTTTACCAGGCGCTTTATTGCAATTCATCTGTCTGGAATGACCACTGCATGTTGTCAATACTGATACTGAATATATAATTACATATAAATACAATGTTTTAGGCAGTGAAGCACCAAAAGACACTTTAAGGCTCTTTTTAGTTTGTTCCATCACTTTAACATAAATGGCGCCATAACCTCCTGTGCACATTTAAGGCTTTATTAACCTTAATAAGCTTCTTCAGTCATTAAATCTGGTACCACTATGTATGCAGAAAGATGTACTATACTTATATATGCTTATACCCCAGCTGACTTTGGGTGAGAGGCGGGGTACTCATGATAAATAATTCAAATAAAGACTTTTATTAATATTCCCAAGCAGTCAAGTTTCAGCAGTTTCTTAAAGTGCCAATAAATGTTTTAAACTCTAACAATGCATTTGCTATTTGCACTTATATAATATATAATGACATATGACGTATATCATCTGATAAGTACCTTATTACCAATTAACTAACACTTATTACAAGCACCTTAATATAAAGCGTTACCCAACAAAATACTATTTAAGTTTCTATTATAACAAGCAAAGCAAAGTGTTGTTTTAAAGGGACACTTCATCAATTCTTCAAACAAAGATAATTTAGATTGTCACAAGCAGCACTGATGGAAACACCCTCATGATGTCACCATGGTCATCTCAGATTGAGACTAAAATCTTAATTGAAGTCTGTTTTATTAACTGGGGTTGTGGTATTAATGTTGGGTGTTCTTATGAAACTTGCATTAATCACCAAGTGCAACATCAGCTACCATTAAGGAGTGACATTTAATATGACATACCTAATTCACCATGTTACCTAATGGCATCTGTCTGCTGACTTTGCAGTACATCATCCGTAGAGGGTATCTGAGAGCCCATTTTGGGACAATTTAGCAGAAACAAATTCTCTGTATGTATCTCTTTAAAGATTTATTTGAGCCTTTAAATTCACTGTAGTGTAAAAATGTCCACAGCCTGAAGCTTTGAGGTGCTGATTTGTGACTAGGAGGATATCATTCTGAATGCTGGTAAAGTGCAGAGAGCGAATGAGTAACACTGTCCTCTCTCTGTGGAACGGCTGCCTGAGATGCCCTTGAGCGACTTGACCTACGCTGCATCACTGAAGCTGTTTAACAGTGTAAGGATGTGTTTGCACTGGAGAGCTTCCAGGTGTGAATGTGCAAGAACACACGCATGTGGATTACAGTTGAAAAAAGATGTGCGTGCATTTTAAGAGATTAAAGTAAGGTATACAAGCATCTGATTTTAGTCATTTTAAAAAACAAGCCTCCTCAGGAAACCATTAAAGCCATAACACAGGCAGGGTATATTTCCATAAATTATATGACTGAGATGCTGGACATGCTGCCCTAAATTTCTGATCACCTTAGTAAAGAAAACAAGCTCAGCCACCCCGGTGAGGCATTACAGGAAGTAATTCCACACCATTACACAAGCCACCGTGCCAGCACGCTCTCTAACAGTCACCCCATTGAATAAAGCTATTTTAGAAGAAAGGCAGTCATTGTGATGCCAGGTGGCAAACCTCAGGGGACTTTTTAAGACAATAAGCCAGGATTTATGAGCCCCAAAACACAGACTTAAGGTCATTGGACCTAAATAACAAACTGTGCCTCCTTCAGATTAGGGAACAGAATGAAGGTTATAGAAGAATGAAAAAGAGTAAGTGAGGGTAAATAATATAATCACTGTTACATTGGCATCAGACACAGTGCTTTTTGGAGGAGAGGCTGAATTTTTAAGATAAACAAGACATAAAGCGACATCTTCATGCATTAATACTGAATCTCTAAGACAGATATTAACTTGTGCTTACTGAACGTAGTTATGTAAGCATGGTGGACCAACACTGGACGACAGGAAGAGTCCAGAAAGTGTCAGGCAAGAGCATGTTGCAAGCTGCAAGTGTGTATTTGAATGACACAATATCAAACATGTATGCAAGCTAATGCAACATGTGAGCATTGCAACACTGACTAATACATGCAGTATTAAATGTGTATTTGCATGTAAAACATTCATGAAAGAGTAGTACTGAATTGTTATTCTGATTGCACAGCAAGAAGAGTAATAATCATAATCATAATTGTCAGAACATTTGCAAACTCTTTTCAACTGTTAGTCCAACAAATGTGTAAATATCATTATTATTATTATTATATTTGGGACATAGTTTACTGTAGTTGTTGCATTGCATTATATACAATACATATCTTACAGTATATAATGGTATAGTAGGAATGTGCATGCGTGCTGCACTAATCATTATTTAGGAATTAATAATAAACCACAAAGGAAGCTCAAAGCAGGCATTCATTGATGTTTTGCTTGAAGTAAATGCCAGAGGGAAAAAAAAAGTTAATCACTGCATTACCCATAAATAATCTCTACAATGAACAATATTGTTTCCCTCAAATCCAAATTTGGCCCAACACCAAGATCATGCAAAGAATGAGTGATCACTAACATTGGTCGGCTGTAGCTTGTCAGGCACCCAACAAATGTTCCCCTTCCAAAAATTTCTGCAGCTCAGAAGGTGGCTTGAAGTTTAGCCAAATCATTTGTGCTTTGATTAACACTAACTCCACCAAGACAACATTTGAATGTTTTTGGGGAGGTTTTTTTTTGGTAAGCTTGAAGCCTGACGTGCACATGCAGAGACACAGGGGTCTGGCTGTGTTTGGGCGGGCCTTAATGCCCAGTGCAGTCGCAGTACGGCCTCAAAGCAGAATTACAAGCCAGAAAAGATTAGCGTCCTGCGACACTGGGAACAGAATGGCTTTTGTTTCCTTCAGGATAATGAGCTCACCCGGGCACATCACACTGAACAAGACAACCAGTGTGGACGCAAATGTTATCACTGGTGAAATGATGCTATCTTTCTCGGTGAACATCTATTATACTTCTCTGCTCATTTAATTCACGGTGAATATTGATGAACTTAAGTGTCACACTGGCTGCTTGATATTTTTCTTAAAATAAAAAAATCTGTTTGAGGATGACCTAGCGTTTTGTAATTTGCAGAGAGAGATTTTCAATAAAGTCACACACCTTTCAAACTGAAAAAAAACCTGTTGCCCTTGAGACTTTAAGTCTCCTGTCATGCAGTAAAACCTGCAGAAAGGTCTTTACACCAAAGGATAATCTGTCATCAACTAAACCTAAAGTCATGTGGACAGCAACCTTTCTTCTTTCATTTTCTAAATTTCGGTCCCTCTTGAGAAGATTCTTAAAGAGTTCGATTGTTGCAACTTTGTTCAGGAGAAGAGTTGTGCGCACTTACGTGTGCAGGTACTCAAACAAACAGCATCTTTTTATGCAATTGTACTACAAAGACAATAACTAAAAGAAAAATCTCATAAATAACCAAAGGAAGTACAAGCCTGCCTGCAGGATTCTTACCTATTTGACTTGCTTGGATGGTAAACAGACACAAAGTGAAGAATAGTCCTGACTTCAAATGCATGATGGGCAAATTTATGTGGTTTTCAAGCCTGAAGTTGTCATTTGCATGGAGACTGTTGCAAACAGCAATCCAATCCAGAATCTTTCTTTATCTTGAGTTCATGAGCAGAGTGTGCAAAAGTGTTGTCATCAGTGCTGACAAGATGCTCAGCTTGTCCGGTCCACTCCTATATCTGCTCAGTTCTTCAGCAGCAAGTTAGTTCCTGGCTGCTGGCGTGATGGTCCCTGTAGACCACAGAGGAGGCTGCATGGATGGATGGGCAGAGGGAGCGAGGGAGGGAGGAGAGGTGGAGGAATGAGAAACAGTGACCTGATAGAGTTTTGGCTCAGGAGTTTCCTCCTGCGCTGTCAGTGTGACAACAGTGACGAGGTTAAAAAAGCAGGCTGTGTTTTTGAGTCTAATCTCTTTACCTTCTTCTTGCTGCTTGTAATCCCCGTGGGGCCATGTGCCCTCATCCTGTTAGCCACCTTCTGGACACTCAGCTGTCAGCTGAACAAACTTGGGGATCTACGAATCAGCCTAGACCGGATAACTACTCCCCCACAGTTGCCCCAAGTTTGATCACTGGCACCGAGCCTCTTTGTTTGTCCGCTTTATATGTCATTGTCTGGCTGCCAAACTCTTCATGTTTTCTCTCTCTCTCTCATTTTAGATTCCCTCCCCTCAGGCAAGCGATTCTGGGTGCCAAGTGTGGTCAGGATTGCAGTTTTGTTGTGTGCTCTACACTCAGCTACCGGTTAAATAATGTGACTCATTCTTACTCTAGCTGCCGAGCCAAGTTTAGGCCTTTTCCTGGTTCTGTACATCTACCTTTTCCATTCTTCTGTGCGAGCTTGCTGTCACTCGTTTGATCCTCCTTCTCTGTTACTGGTGAGATAGGAGGACACTTCTTATTCCACATTCACCACGAATAAGGTTCTTCTTCTCTTGTCCCATCCAAAGATATTTTGATTAACAAATATACATTGTTTCAAAGAAAAAAAAGGCCAGGATCCGTCTTCGTCCTCTCTTCTCTCTGAAGCTGTGGTTTCAGTGAAAGTAGTGAGTAGAGACAGTGGAGGCCTTTCTTGTTATGGTGTATCGGGGCGGGAAGGCTCCATGTTGTTAGTCTCCACCCTCACCTCTTTCTTTATAGAGGATTAGCTGCCCTTGTCGGTTGTTAACTATTTGCTGAAGTAAATAAGCCTCTTCAAGAGCAACATAATCCAGCCAGTAAGTTTTCTGAAGAACCTGAATTTTGAATTAATGACAGTATTTAGGGAAAAGAGCTCTGCAACAAACTGAACATCACACATGTTTTTCATATTACCATCTTACATTGTGTTAGCAAATGATTGTCCGTGTTACACATCCAGAAGATATTAAGCAACATTAGTTTTAATTTGGAGTTGGGTTTCTGGCAGCCGGATAAATTAAAGTCGAATATTCAAAATGCTTTTTAGATTAGATTAAATATACTTTATTATCCCTGCTGGGAAATTTGGCTTGGGCAACCGTGTTGCACACAGCTGCAATCAACTTAATTACACCAACACGACCATATGTACTGTAGTACACCAAAGACAATAATAAAAGCACAAGAAGGCACAAGACACACAAGGAGGAAAGAAGGATATTTGAATATGAATTGCGAGATAAAAGATAAAAACAACAAATTAAAACCTAATGTTTAAGGATTAAGCGGGTTGTTTGTTGATGTTTTCACATCACTTTATAAGAATCTGCCTGAAGGTAATAGTTCATATTCGGGGTACATAGATAGTGTTGAAGGACATGTGAGAGTGGGAAAAAAACAGTCAAGTTGTGGGTAGTAAAATAAAAACGAGACAAAAAAATGAGCTAAAAGATTTTTATGTCTTCTGCAGAGTCAGATAATTATCTGCGGGTTTATCACTTGAAGCAACACCTTTCACATTACGAATATCATTGATTAGTGCAGCTTTAACTTTTGACTATCAAACAGTAACATTAAAGAGAGAAGCTGCTCAATGCTTTTTAATGAAGCTCTATGCTTGAAGGCTTTTTTTGCATATTGTCTTCATCTTTTTTGGGAAACCTACTCAGTTAATACAACCAGGGAATTCAAGATCACATCATATTCAATATATTTAGTAGTACTGTGTTAATTACTGAGGTCAGTCAGGGTCATTACTGTCTTCTGCAGTTAGTATATACTGCATACGCATCCATGAAGCAAAAACAATGGAGAAAACATTTTGTTTGAACGTTCCTTTCAGACATGAATATTTGAGGTCCACTGTGTAGAATTTAGTGGCATCTAGCAGAGTAGCTGCAGAAATCTTTCACACTGTGAACCTTTAAAACTTTTGTTGCATTATGTTTTGTTGTGAACAGTTTGTGGATGCCAGACTTTGACACAAATGCAGTCCGAAGAACTGCTGAATCAAATGAATTCCTCTGTGCAAAGCATGAGCAAAAATGCCATCTTCCTTTTTGCATACATAACATTCAAGCCATAACCTCACCCTAAATTAGTCTGAACATTTCCATTTAATTATTCATGTTTAAACATAAGACTGCTGAGTCCACTCTTGTACATTTTGCATGTTGTATAATCAAACCTGACCATTCCAGTAAGTGACCCTGACCCCAATCCTTCAGGATTAAGTTCAGGGTCACAGATCAGGTATTGGAGTCAAGCTTAAGTCAAAGACTTTTAGTTCAGGTTGAGGATTAAGAATGCATTTGACATTCAGCCCGAAGTGTTATTATCAAATTTAGGTCTAAAATGACCTGACACTAATGCAACATCATTGAACCATAGCATAATTTATGCATAAAACCAGCTTAATCATGTATCTGAGTGTTGTAGATTAATAATGTATTTTTGATTTCACTGTATATTCATGACTCACTTTGCCATTTTTCCCAGAGATAAACAAATCCTTGTCAGGCTCAGCCAGCATTTTATTTCAGACAAGCTTGACCTTCTCCCACTGGCTGATGACTTGAATCTTTGTCCAATTAGAGGGGTCAGTTTAAATTATGCAACAAAGGGAAAGTGGTACTTGCCATCTGTCAGAAGGGGTTATTTCATTAGGGACAGAGACATGGCGTCTCTGACTGACAGGGTCCAGCACAGCAAAAGACACCTCTGCTGTTACATCCATCATCTGTAGGTATTGCACAATGTACTGTGTGTGTGCATGTGACTGTGAATACCTGTATGTGTGCATGATGTATTGCTGCCATTACACTATTGTAATAATTGTTTTATGTGTTTGTTTTTTTTAATCCAGTGCCTCATGCTAAGGTTGAGTCTTTACCAAAGTGGTTTGGGTTTGATCCCAACCCGCTGCATGTCATCCCCCCTCTTCATCTTTGGCTGACTCTATCCACAAGAAAAAGGTATAAAATAAAAACACAGTGGGCTTTTTTAATTAGATAAGATTCAACTTGTCATTGCACAAAGTATTAAGACAATGAAATGCAGTTTAGCATCTAGCCAGAAGTCCAAAAGGCAGTAAAGTGCAGAGTAATGTACATATGTATGCAGATGGTTAAGTAACTTTGGACTTGTTTCACCATCAACTCAAATGTATAATTACTATAAATAAAACTGTCACAGAGAGACAGAAACTAGACTTAAAGCAGGAGAGATATAATGAGTGAAAAGTTAGCTGGGGAGTTAGCCACAGCCAGCTTTAGGTAATATTAATTAATTTAACTCAACTAAACTATGCATGTAAACAAGGAGGCAAATAAGATGAAGGACCCATATGCAGATGCTAGAAGCACAGCTAAAACAGTTCAATGATTTATTTAACAAAAGAACAAGGCTTACTGGGTGGTGAAACAGGCAAGGGTCAAAATCAAGAAAGCAGGTCGACACAGGCAAATTAATCCAAAGAAGCAGGTGAATGCAAGCAGAGAAAATGGGTGAAACTAATCAGGGCAGAACATTCATAATGGACAGGGAACACAAGGTGGGAAGTAAAGCTTCAGGAGAGAATTACAAAATAAAACACTAAACACAATGCCACCTGTAATTTTAAATATGTTTGTTGAGGGAACCAACATCTTGGTAATTAAGTTTGGTATAAACTAAACAGGACAGATTGTAATTTCCAAAACCCAAAGCTAAAGCATCTTTCCTCAGTTTTACTGATTGTGTACTTGTGTGCTCTCTAGTTTTTTATAGCAGCTTCACTCCTCTGCAAAAACCTTAAAAGATTTCAGTACATCAACATAAAAACCTGTGCGATATATTTCCCAGTGAGGTCTCGGCTTTTAACCTTCCTTTGGAGAAGCTGAGAAAGACAAGTGCCTCAGGGCTATGTGGTCTAATATTAGTCATGTTTTGTCGTAATGCTCTTGTTTGGGAAAATCCACTCTGGGCTGATTATCAGTGTGATCCACTCTACTAGACCTGCAGCGGTGAAAGTGCCGCTGCTAGTGTGAAGTCCAGCATAACGCTGACTGTGACCTGGTACTAGATCTCATACTTGAGGATGTTTTTAGTCTTCTCTGTGACAAAGATCTGTAGTAACCTTGAGATGCCATGCCGCTAAACTTGTGACACTCTTGAACCCGTTAACATGTTGACACATATTATGTGAAAACTGAAGGTCAGTTCTGGCTACATTTATTTATGGATCAGGGTGTACAGTTGATGCACTGACATTAACATATCTGACATGTGGTGGCTAAAATACGTTTTTTTTTTTAACCTGCATTCAGGAGCTTAAAAGAGTGAAAGTTGTATCTTTGAGACCTGTAGGGAGGATTTTCATAATCTTAGCCTGAGCTTTAGGTAGGTTGGAGCAAATGGATTGCAGGGATTCAATAAACTGCTCAAGAAAGCATCACAAAAGCAAAAAAGCTTTTTTTAATGTTAATAAATAAAAAATGCTAAAATAATATTAATATTATTTAATATTAATATACTTAATTAAGCAAACATTTTATTATAATATGACTAAATCAGCAAATATTTGATGAAAGAATAATTAAACAAGATTTATCTTACCTTGCATTTGATAGCAACATTTGATGGACAGATTTCAGACAATACTCAAAAGGGTTTTGACTCCTTTGAACTTTATTTCTGGCAGCTCAGAGAAGGTTTGTAGCAACATTTAATGATCTTCATGTTGAATTCACAGGGAATCATTTTTATTTACAGTTAACTAAATCATACAATATAAAACATCAAAATAATTAATGGGGTGATGATTCATGATCTCAGTACTTCTTCTAAAATCCTGGCTGCAACCCTGCTCATGCAAGAGATTGAGTAAGTTATACTCCAGTATTAGTGTATTACAGAGGGTTTAACTGTTTCCCATTCATGGCGTCGAGCCCCAGTGCCTTTCAGTTTGCCAAAAACACCAACAGAGGGCAGCATGTTAAACTGTCCTGCCTGGAGGCAAAACATCAACCGTCTGAAGTCAGTAAGGAGGAAAAGCATGTCCTGGTGGATAGAAAATATTTGTGTTAAGATATGTGTGACGAAAGTTTTATGTCCTGTGTAAAAGCATGTTTGTACTCATTAGAGCCTAACTCCCTGCGGTGGCCCAAGACAGATATGTTGGTGTTATCCCTGAAGCTCTAGGACAAGTAATGGGTCAGGTTCAGAAGGAGACTCTGAATGGCTTCCAGATGTGGAGTTTGCCAAACGTATATCAGGGCTGTATCTTTATATGTTGAACGAGACTGTGAACGAAAATGTGATTCCATGGAGAATCTGAGAGTACGTGCTGACAAGATAAAGTAGTTAGGAGCCTATAGCAATGCAAGGAAAAATGGTGGTTAATGATACATACGCAAGTGTGTGTATGCAGTATTTCTTTCTTTCTTTTGCCTTCTTAGAGAGTTTATGATAGAGAGGTAACAGAAAGCGAGGGAGGTTACATGCAGTCCATATCTGGACTGAAAATGGGGATGTTGTGATCACATTAAGTAACTTAAGCTTTAAAAAAAAAAGCATCCATTCTGATGGGCTTGATGATGATGGTCACAGTTGTTGGTAAAAGCCATTTGCGGATGTTTTAAGGTTCAATCTGTCCACCGTTTTACGAGGCACACTGTAGCAGCATTTAAAATCCAAAATGTCTTTTCCCTCTTCCTCCAGGCAGCCACTAGCATCTGCTGATTTCACTTTGACCAACTGTTCAAGATTTGAAACATAACGTTTCAAACCGAGCGTGCAACTTTACTAATGACTGACTTTCACACCATGCCATATTTTCATACCATACAAAACTTTAATGGAAACCAAATGTTCTCTGGGATGTGTAAAGACGGACTGACTCAGTTAATAGTCAATTTCCTCCTTAAATGCACGCTAAATACTCAAGCGCCATGAGCACAATATATTCTGTCCTGTGGAGAGCTAACAACCTCAAACTGTGATAACTGAGAGTCTTGCCATTCACAACACTTCCTTACAATCACTTTTCTTCCACATTCACACTGTTCCATGCAGAGTTGTTTTGTTTTTCAGACACATATTTTCTTGTGTTTCTTTGTGGGGTATTATAAATAATTATATGACAATATATATATATATATGTTTGTTTTGTTTTTTTTAAACAAAAGAGTGTGCACAAGAATGCTCCATGCAATTTTGGCACCTATCTTGCTTCCACCGCCCACTATTTCAAAATGAACAACTTGAAATCAGCACCCACTGCATTACAAGTTAAAAACAAAACATACATACATATATTGTATGTGGAAATCACCAGAGGTGACTGACAAAGCCCAAAGAAACCGGTCTTAAGTGGTACTGAATGGACTCACATTCACAAGCGATCTCAGGTTTGGACATTTGGTAGTATTTGTTGGTTCAGTCTGTTTTGGTAACAGTAGTCAAGTAAGTACTGAGATTGTGTAAAGTATCATTATTTTTAATAATATGCTCAGAAACACAAGCAGTCTGGTGGTATATGTAAATAGGCCAGCTGGATAATGAAACATATACGGCAGAGTCTAAAAAGTATTGTGTTATGCAGCGCATGTCAACATGCTGACATCTGCTCCATGGGTACTCAGTAGTCATTACTATATTATGACATGAGTAGTCATGAGTAATGTATTAAAAACTGCATTATTACATGAGTAGGCCACTGTGTACTCATTATCTTTACATTGGTAAAAACAAATGCTGTTTTATTCCAGTTTGCAACCCAGTTTAGTTTTTCCTAATTAACCTATGTACACGTATCCATGTGCATGTTATATATCATCCGCCCATCCATTTTCCATAACCACTTATCCAGGGTTGGTGGGGGGGCTGGAGCCGATCCCTGCTGACATTGGGTGGTAGGCGGCGTACACAGCAGGGTGCACCCTGCTCATCACACCCAGCTTATCACAGAGAGACACATAGAGAACATTCATGCTCATATTCACGCTAATGGGCAATTTAGAGTCACCAATTAACCTATAAACCTGCATGTCTTTGAACTGTGGAAGGAAGCTGGAGTACCTGGAGAGAACTCGCACAGTCATGGGGAAAAACATGCAAACTTCAGGTTGACGGGTTAAACTCACTTACAGGCATAAAAATCACAATAAATCTTTATCAAGAGACGTACAGCATCGTCCTTACAAGACCAGATCTCCAGACAGGATGTCAAGATAAATGCTCGTGATGATGCTGCACAAGGATAAATCACACAGGGATACACTGCAAGCATGCAAATGGAGAATATCAATCAGAGATTGGATATAAATATTTAAAGGACAATGATGACATTAAGTCATACATCATCTCTCTTAAAGAGAAAATAATTGCGTCATCTACATATTATACGTGTGATGGAACATCAGATTGAGGTAGCTTTAAGATCAGTTTTAAATGACCTATTAAAGAAGTCACATGCGATGAGAGCTTTAAAAGGCTCATGGCTTCGTGAGGAAATATGTCCAACGCTCTGACAGGTAGAAGTCTGGAGATTAATCGCTCACATCTTTGTTCTCGGTAAGAGTTGCCAGTGTAGATGCCCCCGGAGGGTTTCCTCCAGCTGTCCGAGCTGAATGGGAGTTAAAAGGCTGCGTTCCCATGCTGGTACAATGAAGATGGAACTGACTCTTGGTGTCCATTGTAATGGAGCCTGTTCATCATGTTCCCCAAGGGCAGGCTTGATTTTATATAGCAGGAAGGGGGTAAAAGCAGCAGGAAAGACAGGGATAGACGGCAGGTGGGGAGGAGGCATGAGCGGGCCGATGACATGGAGAAATTGGAGGAGAAATGGGGAGGAGGAAGACACATGAGGGGGGGATGTGGAGGAAAAAAGTGAGGCATGTTGATGGAGGGGAGGCAGACATGGAGGGAGGAGAAGATGGAAAAATATCGGGATGAATCTGGAGAAACAGTGCTGTATGGCAGAGGAACAGAGAGGGGGAAAGAGTGAGAAGCAGAGAAGGAGGTCAGGTCGATTGACAGCACATCAGGGATGCACTTCTGTCTGTCTGTATATAAATCCACACCTGCTTACAGCTCACTGCAGCATGACAGAGGCGGCACAGAAACCATGACTAAATCCACCGCAGAATATAAATCTGTCAAAAGTGCATCAGCCACAGACCAACGCATGTATCGCCGCGGTGTGGTGTGTGGTTTTTGACAAGCTTGATTACAGCAACCATAAAAAAAGTAATGAAAATATGAAGCAGATTTAGAGATTGATGTTATGCCAGTCAACGCAGACAATGTAGAAGCATACACCTGATCTAAGAATGGCGTGAAGGTTATCTACACTCTTGTTCATGTGTGCATTTACTTTGAGATTAAGTGGATCAGACATATTTAATCATGTCAGCGTGGCTTTGCTGAGAGTCGAGAGCTCTCGCTTTGTCTGTAATTGTGCAGCTTTCTGTCACTGCATTCCGATTTTGAATGGTGAAATGGCTATTATGGTATGCCCTAAATAGGGGTGCCCTATATCACTGAACATTTATACCATATCGCAGCATCTACCACAATAAGACTCAAGCTTTGTGACAACAAGACCCCTTTTTGGAATTAGCTTTAGACTCAAAGCTGCTTTTTTACTGCTCGATCTATGTAATAACACTAACCTGACAGTCATGAGGCTGAGTCAGAAGGTTTAACATCTTTTCTCATTTCTTAATAGCCTGAAGGAGCACCAGAGTTGGCCAGTTAAAATTCAAGTGAGGCCAGTTAACTTCTCTGACCCCTGCTGGACACCACCCCTGCAGGTATATTGGGCTGAAATTAGTTTTCTCTGCAGTGTGAGCTGGCCTCAGTCTAATCAGAGAGGACCTGCACCTTCACAATGGAGACACAAGGTTTAAAATGGCTTGGCATCAAGTAAGGATGAACATATGGACCTCTAGAACGAGAGGAAGTTGACCTGGATAAGCTGCAGACAGATGGATGGATGGATGGATGGATGGATGGATGGATGGATGGATTTTTTTCTATTATATCGAACTTGGAGTTGGTGGTATGGTTGCTCGAGTGTGTGATGGTGATGGCTCAGCCACATTCACCACTGTTTGAACTCTTCAGTTAATGGAGCTGTGAGTCCACGCAGCTGCACCTGCTTCAATAGAGACAATATTTTCCATATGATCTAACATTGACAGATATAATTCATGCTTCATTTAATGATTTCCCAAGAGTCAGGTCTGTTTTTATGGCCGTAAACAAGTTAAATTTAATTCATAGGATTTGATCCAGTGTAAAAAAAAAAATCTGAAATGTCTCATCAGAGGGACAAAATGTGGATTTAAAAAGCTTCATCTTCTCTGCTCTACAAAGGCAGTTGAGAAAAAGTAGTTAAAAGTTTTGTATTAAACTGTGACAGATATATTTTCTTCATTTTATGTCTTTTTATCTTCATTATTTTACAACAAAAATGTATTTAAACCTTTGAAAATACGTCATGGAGTGAGACAAATGTAAAATAAAAAATTGTGAACATGCTCTTTCAGCTTTGTATCTACTATCTTTTAATAATTACCTTCAAATTAATTAATTTAGACTTAATAAAATGTATTTAAATGTCAATTAAAAGTAGAAAAAGCTCAGATGCCAGTAGGCTAATTTTCTTTTTAGTAGAACTAGTTTAGTTATTTTTATTCTCTGTGACTGGATTTAGATGTTCAAGTGAAAAAATAAGCTTTAATTAAGGATAGTTATCTCTTGCTTAAACTGGATTTGGCTCTGTTGCTTTAGCTAGATGACTGGTAAAGGTCCAGATGAGCCCAGCTATGTTGCCCACTCACTGGGCTCTGGTGTCTCTTACAACCTCCTCTTTCCAGTAGTCCAAAACAAAGTGGTCTGAGCTCACAGTCCAACTTATTAAGTAACAGTAGCCAACAGCAGCTGCGTTCTGCAGCAATGCTGCTTTAATTCAGTTTTTAATTCTCTCTGTCCTGTTCTTTCCTGTAAGAGAAGCTGAGAAAAAAAAAGGATGGTGGTGGATGTAAGTAAAGATAAAAACCTGGGTTAAACTGTGTGACATGAGCAGGAAGCTCGTTTTAAAGCGAGGTCGGGGTTACAGGAGGGGGTCTGTGAGAAGAAAGTTGCTCATTAGACTGACAAGAAGCTTGGGGGTTTGTAGACGAGGGAAAAAAAGGGCTGAATTAGGTTGTGTCAAGTAAATTTCATGCTAATAGCTTCAGTGACATTTTGTGTTTTTATTGCCTGTGAAAATGGAAAATTACAAACATGCTAGTCAAGTTTCCATTTCAATGCTCCTTCTCATGCTTAATGTGAAAAGGTTAATAGACAATATGTAAATTATCCCAGAGGTGAAGGAAAACCCTCATTTATATTCTTCAAGGCTCTTGATGAAACAGAAATCCATCTTTGAGTGATGTTTTTATCCACTAATATATTGCTTTATTATTGCAGGAATTTTACCTCTGACAAAATTACCAATTGGTGCAGCCTAATAGTTTTAACACAAAAAATTATTTGTGACTGTATGTGGAATTTTAATGTCACTTAAAATAGTCCTTTTATACCAAACAAATGTATCACATCAATATATGTCAGGTTTAGTGCTGGAGAAGGAAAAGTGGAGATATACAGAGAAATAATATGTCCTGTGTTCAACTGCCGCCTTCTCTGTTGGGGTGGTCTCTGCACTCTGCCGCTTAACGAGGACTGTTAAAAGTTTAGAGCGCTTGACCTTTGAGCAACAGCATCTCGAGTTCAGCATGTCAGCCAAGAACAAGACACCAACATCCACCAGCTCCTTATTAGACTGTTTACTCTTCTCTCTTACTTTTAACTTTGTGTGTGCCTCTAAGTAAAAGGAAAGAATCAACAGCACAAGTAGCAGCAGGATATTTGTTAAAAAATTAAGCTCCATAAACAGGTGATGTACACATCAGATCTAATTTTGGGATGTTTTATTGCTTTAAGCCTTAAAGGTCCAGTGTGTAGGATTTAGTGGCATCTAGCAGTTAGGTTGTAGACTGAAACCAAGTGAATGCTGCTCACCTCACCCACCTCTTCCAAGCATCTAAAAACCTACAGTGGCAAAACTGGAAAAATACAAACAAGTCCAAACTAGAGTTTGTGTCTGGTTTGTGGCACAAACCAAGCTGCAACCTCCGTGGCTGTGAAGTGAAGCCAATGCGGAAGTACAAAAAACTGCAGTTCCTCAATCGTCCACTTGAGGCTGGCTACAGAACAAGTCAATCTCCATAAGCCCCCCATGTTAAAACGTCTGACCTCACAGCAGAAAGAAACATGTTTACAGCCTGGTACAAAAAATGGTTTTGTTCTCTGTAGTTAGTCTCTGTGTTCATGACAACTGTACTGAGTGTGAATTTCCGTATAACTCACCTGTTCAAATTATTTTTTATGCATAATTAAGAGTGGGGCTTTTTTTTAAAGCTTTATTTTGATAGAGACAGCTGACGAGTGACAGGAAATGTAGGGAGAGAGAGATGGGGAATGACATGAAGGTAGGATTCGAACCCTGGGCTTCCACAGCAAGGACTGAGCCTTTGCACATGGGGCGCCTCCTCTACCAACTGGGCTAAACGCCGCCCCATGGGGCTGCTTTGATTGTCAGGTGGGAGCCATCAGGTTGGTTTTACACCCAGGCATCATTCAGCCTGCCTCACGTCCTCCGATGATCCATGTCTCTGCCCATTATTCAATTAGCACACACTCCAACACACTCTGAGCTTCACATACAGCTCTTGACAAACTTATGGATGATGTCCATATTTATACTGTTTATGTATGCAACATGGCAAGAGCACCCACCGTCTCTGTAAATTAAATAAAGGACTCATTCTAAGATAACAAAAACACAACAACTCTTATTTCAGGTGAGTCTATGACAAAGTTATGAGTTTCCCTAAATCATAATACATTCCTTTAAGTTTAAGTAATACTTAGCCAAACTTTAGACAGGATTTGAAGAGGATTTAGGTTAGTTGTTTCCTCCTTTTTGTCTTTTCATTGGAATCACTCTGTAATGTTTGCATTTTGATATCAAACATCACATTGTTTTTTTCGCTGAAAGGGCAAAGTCTCCTTGAGTATAAATTTATTGCTTCCAGACTAACAATGACACAGTATGTGCGTGTATATTTTACCATGTTATACAGCACATGTGGCCTTCCTTCTCTTACTGGAAAGCACCTAGCACCTATTACCCAGTGGTGCACTTGTGGTGTAGATGGATGGACCATATAACAAACAGCAGAATGCACACCTCCTGTACCACCACTATACTATATAACTGCCTAATTTGGTGGTATATTGCTTGTCAAGCCCGAGTGGATGTTAAGTGTGATAGATGCACCAAGCTCCACTAGTGACTGTCTCCAACATATGCATTCCCAGCCAGTCGATCACCAGTATGGTCAGATTATTTTTCTCAATTATAGGATTTTCTTGCTAAACGCAGTGTGTCTGCACGAGAATCCCATTTTATGACGCAGAATAGCAGGGAAATAAAGTATTAGATATATATATGTGAGCTGGAGGAGAAGCTAATGCAAGGTGCCGTGAACCTTTAAACTAACCCACTTTGTTGAAAGGCAGAGAAACTGCTTGTGGCAATGGGTCTGCTGTGAAGCAAGGAGAAGAACATGCATGACTGAAGGCTGTGATTTAACACACACACACACACATTGACCGTAATATACAGTGTGAAAAACCTTCCACACATGAGCTGTGGTGCGTTTGGTGTTTGTGGACACAGTGAATTGCTCCACATTTGACTCCACTGTCCAATTTCAGCTCCATGTCATGTTGTGATCACCAGCTATTGATGAAAGCAGAACATGGATGTATGGTTCTGCCAATACGTATTGATTACGATTGTTTTTATATGATTTATTTCCACACGGTACAGGCTGTTCTGTCCATTTAATTATAACATGCCTAACAATGCAAGTGAATGGGTTTAACCATGCAAAAATAATAGTAATTCAGTGGCCAACATTTGAAGAAAGATACATAATATGCAAAACTACAGTATAAGTAAGTGAAAAAAATAAACCAACCTGTTTTTTATGCCAACAAACTTTTGCCCATGCACTAAATATGACGGTATAAATATAATGCTAACTCTAAAAACTAATATCAGAACTCTTAATTGTTATTCACCCTCAATCTCCTTATCTTCCCATGTTGCCTAATAGATGACTTGCTGACTCGTTTTCCTTCCTGTCAAGGTCAATTGTTATCACCTCAGTAAGGTAATTTATTAATAGCAGATGGGCCCTCGTGCCTCCATTTTTCAGGTAATGAATGCTACGAACCTTCTCCGATCACAAAGGGTGAAACAATAAAACTCTTAACCCAAACTATATTCAGCGATAGAATATTTTATAGGTTCATTATCCATGTGTTCAGCCTGGCTAGGCAGCGTCCTTCGCTCCACAGGAGTCCTGTGGTAAACCAGCACATTCAGCTGGTTGTATAATTAATGTATATGTTCGCACAATGCAATCATCTCGTGTCAACAATATGATAATGTGTACTCTACATGAGCCATGCAATACTGCTTTGGATACATGGATCCTGTTTGTTAAACATCAAGAACCTCCCTCCATGAAATATTTATCTGGTCCATTATGGATCAACTCTCAGCTCTATATCATCCCCGTCATCGTCTCCACACACAGGATAGAAGATCCTGTGTGGAATAAAGAGGGAATAAAATATTCAAGCTTCCAAAAGAACTCCACCAGTTTTCACATGAGAAATCTGTTTACTGGTCATCGGAAATACTGCCGCATGTGGGAAAAAAGTTGCAGAAAGCTTTTTGTGGCTCCGGAGAGAGCTGCACAATGTCTAAATAAATAGTTTGAGTCAACACTCATTGGGAATTGAAGACTACAAGTTTAAAAGTAAAAGTTGTGGTTAGAAAGAAGTTAGCTTACCAGACCTCTGTGGCCAGCTCCTCATCTCTGCTGCAGGCCAACAGCTCCAGGCTACATTAGCTGCTACTAACATAACAAACTTGAATCTCAGACTGTTGGTGGTTTCATATAATGTAGAAAAAACTGTCGACCAGATAGGATGTATGTGAAAAACATTTCTTTTTTTTTTACATTTGCATTTCTGAATATACATTTGGACCGATTGTTAACCTGTCTATAAGCAGTGTATGCGGCTTTATTTAAGACATTATGCATTGTGTGTGCAAAGACTTTGTAGGACAAGGATGCATTCGATTCACGCTATCCAACTTCTTTGAAAGGAAAAGAAATATATATTATCTTCTTGTGAAGGTCAACCACAAATGCAAATTACACACCACTTACTAGTTCTGTTGATTCACTTTTCGTCTTTTGAATCTGAGGTGATCACATTTTGAAGTGTTTGTTTCTCATTACGCAGTGTGATTTAGAGAAAACGGTTTCTAATAAGTCTTTGTGAAACCTTTCTTTCTTTCTTTAGGCTGATAATTAAACATAAAGTAGTGTACAAATGAGTGCTTCCACACTTTATAGTAGACTGTCTGCAAGGAGTTTGAATCTGTGACTCACTTTTTAGGCTTTAGGACCATTGCTATCACTGTCCAAGAGAGGATTCTTTGTTTATATCCAAAAACATATACTGTATGTATATTATATATCATATATCATATATACTGCCACAGAAAATCCTGGAAATGCTCTGCTTTAAATGTCTGCCTGCTCAGGTGCACTCATCTGTCATGCATGATGAGCCATAAACAAATTAATGTATGGAAAGCCAAAGGCTGTGTGTGTGTGTTGACAACATAAGTGGTCCTTTCTGTGTGTGTGGAGTACACTAGAGGAGCATCGCTCACTGTCAGCCTTCATGACTTACACAGATCATGTCTTCCTCCGCCTGCAGGAAGGCAGCAAAGCGACGGAAAGGGCAGGAAGACGGCAGAAAGTTCAGACCTTAGTGAGAATCTCATCCTCATCCTGTCATTAGAGAGAGACAGCACATTCATCTAAATTGTTTAATCCTCTGCCACGTCTGTGAGTGCCTCAAGAGGTTGCTGGATTTGACATCATGATACGCTGTTGCCTATAATCTAATCTCTCGTTGCATTTCATTGTAACAGCAGCGATAAAACATGCAGATTGTCTGTGCTGCAACAATGTAAGAATGTTTACTCCAGATTTTGGAAGAATCTTGATTTATATGAACACTCTCACTCACAGAATGACTGTGCCAAACAAATACTTTAAAGCCTTTATTACATCTCTGAATGGGAACAGATAAATTCCGAGAACATCATACCTTTATTTCACATAACGCTGATAAATCCTCAGCATTATTTTCCATAGCTCTGCAGTCTACTTCTCTTCTATTCAACTCAGTCTCTTTAGCCATGAGATGGCAAACCATTTCACACATAACATACTGTAGATACAGATTTGATGTAGCAGCAAACAGACCAACACGCACACGCACACACACACACACACACACACACACAGTAAAACAAGGTGCTGTTTGTTCTGTGAAATTAAACTTATGATCAGCTTTCAGCTCTGCTGGGTAAATATCAGCTACAGTTTCTTTGTTTGACATTGATATGAATCTTTTCTTTCCTTTTTTTTTCAGCTGTATGAGTGTGCCTTCATGAATAAAAAAAGATAACCATACAGGGTAGCAGCAAGCTCATAATAAAAAATATACTATACTACTGTTATCTTTTCTCAGAATACATTGTTGAGTTTTAAAAATAAAATTATATTTATACACATAATGCAAAAAAGAATCCACAGTTTTATATTTTCGATGTCAGATGTTTGTGATCTCTGATGCTTATATTCATAATAATAGTCACTCGTTGCATGGTAATAAACGTGTTGTGCGTTGCTTTAATATACTGTACCATCAAAAAAAAAAGACTCCATAGAGAATACTAACAACCCATCGATGAATTTCTCCAATAAAAAAAGAAAGATTTTTGCTTTGTATTGTGCTGAGCTTTAAATCCATGGACCTTATGTGGAACAGGTTCAGTCCAGGTTTTCTTTTTAGTTTATAAAAACATTTTAAATCTCCATTCTGGACCAAATGTCTTCTGCATGCACAACTTATAATGTCTGTAAGTCCCAGCAATTATATTGTTTATGGTGTTCTTACTATTTTATATTCTCGTACATCTTTTTAGAACTTGATATCCAAAAATAAATACATCAGTAAGTCCCTCTTGGAGACTAAATGGACACTCGTTCATGACCTGCAGCATCTGAAGCGCACAAGTTTATGGAAAGCTTTTTTGAAGTCCTCGTTGGACATGGTGTATATGATCGGGTTGATGAGGGAGTTCAGATATCCCAACCAGGTGAAAAAGTCAAATAACTCGGGGTTAAAACATGTGTCACATGTGGCCACCACTAATGTGTAAATAAAAAATGGCAACCAGCAAACAATATACGCGCCGAGGATTATCCCCAAAGTCTTTGTCGCTTTTCTTTCTCTGGCTGCTGAAATGCGTTTTTTCTCCAAAAGCGCGTCCGACACCGTCACTTTCACCTGGTTCTCGCTTGTTGAGGACCCGGTGTCGCTAGATTGGGTGTCGTGCCTCCCGCACTGCAGAGAGGTTGTGGACGCCACGGATCCAGGGGAGTTGGTGACCAGGTGCGCCGAGGTGAGTCTCTTCCCCACCTTCTTGGGGGACTGCTTCAGGATCCGTTTCCGAGCCTCGACGTATATCCGTCCGTACAGTACAATAAGCAGCAAAGTGGGGATGTAGAAAGCCCCAAAGGTCGAGTAGATGGTGTAGAAGATATGATCCGTGTTGACGCTGCAGCTGGTCAGCTCCTCCGCCTTCACTTGCCTCCAGAAGAGAGGAGGCAGGGAGATGGAGATGGCGATGACCCAGGCTGTGGCCACCATCCCGGCCGCGCGTCCCATCGTGCGCTTTTTGGAGTACTCCACCGCGTCCGTGATGGCCCAGTACCTATCCAAAGCAATTACGCACAGATGGAGGATAGACGCCGTGCAACACGTTATGTCCGAGGAGAGCCAAATGTCGCACACGATTTGCCCCAACGTCCAGGTGTGGATGACCGTGTACAGGACGCAGATGGGCATCACCAGAATGGACACCAGGAGGTCGGTGATGGCCAGAGAGGCGATTAGAAAGTTCGCAGGAGTTTGCAGTTTCTTCGACTGGGAGATTGTTGCAATGACGAACGCATTGGATAAAGTGGTGGCGAGTGTTATAACGGAGAGAATCACCGCCAGACTGATCTGATAGACGAGACTATCTGCGCTGACATCCACAGTGGATGAATCTGTAACAAAACTGTCGTTTGTGGTGTTCACCGGCTGAGTTGGCTCGACTTGACCGGAGCTCTCCATAACTTTTAATCACTTTTTGTCATATTTTATGTCACCCTCTGATATGTCTGACATTTAAGGTGCCCTTTCTCTTGATGGACGTCGCCTTATCCGTGCCATACGGTCAGATAACTGACACAATCAGCCTGAAATATAAAAATGAATTCCTTCCTTCCTCATTTTCTTCTGTTTCAATGTGCAGGTGCCAAAATATGGAAGCAAGTATCCATTCTCCACTGCTCAGACCTTTCCGTTTTGTAGCCATAAAAGCTTCCTAACTGTTGTGCACAACATATAAGACAGAAAAAAAAGGTTGGTGCGTAAATGATGAGTGGTGCGTCCTGATGTCCCAACATCTGGGAAGATGTCACAGATAATCCGCATGTAGGACAGAAGTTCTCCAGAGCTGCGTCTCCTCAGGCCCCCTGTGGTTGAATGGTGAGCCAACCCAAAGTCTCAGTTTTATACAGACTCTGACATCAAACAAGCACCACTGATCACAGCCTTGTGTTTTCTCTCTCTCGATGAAGAGTGGGCTATCTGCTGGGTCATAGTGCCCAGTGTTTCTCATTTGTGACATATTATTCACCTTAAGGATTTGAGTTGAAAAAATACCTTCTTTTATATAAATGCAAAAAAGTCACTTACCATACTGGTTATAAGTCACAATTTATAAAGGTTAACCTGTAACTTATTAATTGTACCAATGATTTTTATTATAAACAACTGAGAAGAGCAACTTTTGGTTGTGAAAAATCTCAGTTACTAAAGTCATTTATAAGTCCTTATAAAGTGTCAAAGGTTTCTGTGGTTATAAATGTTAATAAAGCAATAAAAAAGGATAATAAACACCCATATGCATTTACTGTGTCACATGCCTTTGCTCTAAAGCCACACGCTGTAACACATCTACCATAAAATAACAGATTTTAAATCGTGTTCATGCTACATTAACTTGTAATCAGGTGAACGGTGTCATTCCCATTCTGCACCCCGTACATCTGCTCTTGCACTATGTAACTTTGCACTAACTGTAGCTGCTGTTAGGTGTTTAGCACCGCAGGGAAGAGGAGGTTTTCAGGTGTGGTGTAATGCAGACTGGGAGTGGAGCTGGTGTAGTGCTAGAACTGGAGCTGGCAATAAAACTGCAGGAAAACAATGACAGAGACTCAAAAGGGGCTGACTTTTAGTCATTGGTGAGAGCTTGGTGAAATAAAAGGCTGAAAGACGCCCAGCTAGGCTTCTTGCTGTCGGACTAGTGAGTGAGATTATCTGGCTTCTATGTCTGTTTGATGTTTGGCTGTCAGAAATGTTTCCAACTTGTTTTTGATCATAAGTAATATAGTCATTATAATCATAGCAAATACATGTGTACAACTGTATTCACGACAGTGGTATTGCACTCTGAAAATAAGGACACAAAAATACTGTTTTCTTTTTCTTTAAGTTGTCCTAATAATTGTTATTACACTAGAAACTAGAATGTAGCTACACTAGAATGTAGCTACAACATTTTTACACATCACTTATGTTATTACCTGTTTATACACCAGCCTTCATCTATGAACATCCAGGAGAAGTTACAGTTGTTGAAAAATACATTAACAAACACTTTATTATATATATACTTTGTTATAAACTACTTATGAACGCTAATGAGGGGAGCTTATGACGTGTTGTTGTATTTTCACTGGAGTTCACACAGTTTGTACAATTGTTTGCTTCGGTTCTCATTAAATTAAAGTCAGTACAAAGGAGCGCAGAACATGATGAACCCACAAGAACATATCATAAGGTATGTCATGATCATTGGCGTTAATATGGACATTATCAAGTTTGTCCTTCAGAGCAAACCTGAAGGTGGTTCTGGTGTTTCCAGTGTTGTAATTAAAGCTTCTTTGCTGTTATTAAGCTGCACTGCAGTCCAAGGCTGCATTTACAAATGTTAATTAACGTATTAATAAAAGTGACATTTTTCCCACCTTTAATTAGCTAACAGCAAATGTTAGTAGGTCGAATGTGATTAGAAATGTTAAAAAGTAATTGATGGAAGCTTCCAATAATCTAAGTCTGTAGCTGTAAATGTCAATAAATTGTAGGTATTATTTTAGTCAATGTTACCTGCAGCAATTTTGCAGAAGGTCAGAGGTCGAACTGATGATCTACAAAGCTTAATAAATGAGGGTAAACACCAGCAACAACCCAAACATGTATACCTGCAGCATGAAGTATTTGTAAATGATTAATAAGTGACCTTATAAACCCTTTATAATGCACTATACCCCACACCCTAACATCATGGGAGTTCACACGCAGTGAATCCTGCCATTTCTGGCACGTCTGATGTGTGAAAACAAGTGTCACTGATATTGACTGATTGGGTCAGTGGCAGCTGAGGTTGTGAATCTCTCACTCATCCAGTGTATGATGGCAGTTCTCAAGTTCACCCATTGCCTTCACTGACGCTGCAATAGACCAATAATCTTTTTAAGAGTCTGATCATATTTGTGAAATTTAATTTTTTCTTCTCAGAAATATATAAATTATGCAATTACGCACACACCAAGACGATGTCCATTTTCCAAACTGAGGAACTGAAATGAGTCTGAGTGATGAATTTGCTGTTATATATCTCTTCTCATTTCAAGCTGCCGTAGCAATCAGATCTCACCTTCCACTTTTATTCATTTCTTCATCAGAAACTGATTGAGTTTAAAAATCATACTTTATTGTCACATCTGTGGTTCTCAGCTGGTTTTGTTAACTTCATTTATAGTTTGAAAGTTTTAAGGCAATATGTTCACACACACCATCTTACTTGTGAGTGTAAGGTGATATTATTAGTTATAAAGTTTAAAATTCAAGATATGGATTCAAACACAACTTATTTAGGTGACCAGGATTTAATGCAAAGAAAATGACATGTGTTTAAAGTATACTTAGGGTGGTTAAGAATGTTTATTACCAGGGAGCAGTGCCTACCTGTCTAAACCATACCACTGTCTTTGAACCATAAAAGCTTTCCCTTATCAGGGCTGCAGGGGCCTGAAGTGAATCACAACTGACATTGGGTGAAAGGCAGGGTACACCCTGGACAAGTCCCCAGTTTATCATAGGGCTGATGCATAGAGACAAGCAACAATTTAACTGATTTACCTTGTATGAATTGTAGCTAACAGTTTTCCAGCTGCATACAGTTTGTTTGTTGTTGAATCAGGACCATGGAGAGCTCCTTCTCTTTTTCTCCTCACCTGTAAAGGTGTAAATGCAACACCACATATGCGGCACGACCGCTGTTTGATTTGGAAAAACTTCTATTGAATTGCTTACCTGCTGATTTTAATGAGAAAATGTGTTTTGTTGATTATCTTTGGATACTTTCCAGAACAGCGGCCAATCAAATTTCCTAAAGAGAATAAGATGAATATAAATATAATGTCAGATCAGATCATAGCAGATGCATGTGATACTTTGGTATTTATAGTTATATCCGCTGCAGATAAAGCTTCATTAACAGTGTCTATTATACATATTTTGGGTGAAACATAATTCTTGCATGGAAATATATTAGATATATAATATTTATGTACAGATGTCTCATGTTGTGACCAATCATATGTCATAGCCACATGAGTCTTGTGAACTCATGAGGATGAATTTGACCACACAGAAGGTTTTCTTCCACAAATATGTAGGTCACTAGGTCGTTCTGGGGTCAGTAGGTCATGCATAACCACATGTTCAGGCCACATACGTAGATGCACACTGATGGAAAAAAAAACAAGCTGACATTCATCTTGTGATGAGGATGCGTGTCTAAAACAATGACACATTATGAGGATGTTATTTGCTGATGGGCAAAGGTGCAGAGGTGAAGTCTGTTGCTTTCTATATGAATGAATGAGTCAATGAATGAAGCTCTACGCAAAGAGCATATGTTGAAAAAAGATCACCAACAACCGCCCACATGATATGACACAACAAAACCATAATGTGGCAATTGATAAAGATAAAGATACAATGTGATCAGAGCCTCTGTAGGATGTGATGCCTCTTTTAGTCCTCATCCTGGGGATGCTGTACCTTCACCCTGAAGGTAAACTTGCACATCTGTGTAGCAGAGGGTGCAGAGGCTCTGCTATGACCTAAATAAATCATGGTCTGTCATGAAAGTAATGCTGCAAATTAGTTCACCACTTATCTTGCCACCCACTTCAATGACGCTGTCCAGTTTGCCCCTGTTTACTGAACAAGACTAGACACATGAAAAATGAACAGTATGCACTGTTTGATGCATTGCTTGATGACTAGACATGTAAAGGCATATATGCTGATACATTACAGTAATCTAAACATAAAACTAAGACTTTTATTTTCTACATCAGCATGATTCTTCAGATAAAGGAATATCAAATAATATTTTTTCAACCTAAATAGTTTAATTTAAATATAAAGAATGGAATTATCCCTAAGTATCCACTCAAGTGTTTTTAATCATTGATTTAAAGAAATCCTCCTCCATGATGTACAGACGACATGATCTCAGTGTCCTCGAGGATTTCCACAGCCCTGTTTGCTGGTCATCTGTTAAATTGACCTCTTTGACGTCAATGAAAAAACTTCTGAACAGCCCATTAAAAAGCTAGCAAGAGCGTTTGTGTCAAACAGTTTACCATCGTTTAGAGTTTGATGTTGCATGAAGGTATTTCGCTGAGGTGCAAATTAATGATGCGTTCATATGAGTTTCAACAAATAATCAGTGGCAGGAAAAACGACAGCGGACCGTCAAAGTCTCTCAAAGACTTTTTGTTATTGAGGGTGAACGTAGCTGCAGAATAACGGTATCAAAGGTCTCTTTTCCTTTTACACAAGGGTTAATGTATTTCCTTCATATAATCTTGAGTTTATACCAGCAGTTGTGCATAAAGATATACATTTACAGAGTGTGGTGATGTCTGTCAAACAATTCATCAAATGCCCTTGACCCCTTAAATTACATTAGCAATGTGCTTTTTCTCCATTTCCAGGTAATTAATTATAGTGTTGCAAAAACTGTCATCAACTTTGTTATAAAACATAGTTATTTCGTCACGTTGGACACCCCAAATAGTTAAGTTTTCAGTGAAGTCAACATATATTTCTTCAGTGATTTCTATGACTGTCTTTTTACACTCGAACTCTTCTGCAGACAGTGACAAACAGTTGCTCTGTTTCTGTATCCAAGCTCAGCAGAGAGTATCAGCAGACAGGACTCAGTGAAACAGACCCTCCTGTGAGTTCATGATTGCACCCCTTGACTGACCATGACTGTCTGGCGGGGCAAATACACAAGCACCGGGCACAACACAGCTACCATCACAACCACAAAAACACATGTTCTTCTCTGGTTCACACCCAGATTGAGTTTCTGTTAGGTGGTGTCGTTGCATATTCAGACTTTGAGAGATGTTGCGAGCTGAAAGAAGCTGAAAGAGTGTGGCTAAATTATAGGAAAACACATGCAACACTGTCATATATCATGACATGCTGAATAAAATTATGTCATCCTCGTGTGCTACTTTGTTTTCTAGTTGTAGTTTTTGTGTGGAAAGGCTTCAGTGTGAGTGACCCAGTTCAGTGGTGGCAGCAGCAGCAGCAGCACAGAGCAATTTGTGTAACTGTGTTTCTGTTATCGCCCCTCATCTCTGAACACATTGCAGCACAGCACAGTAGCTGGCTGCATCCAATCTCACACTGGCCGTGAAAGTCCTATTTTTAGTTGTGTAATAAGGTATCCAGCAAGCTTTAAAGTCGATACCGTATGCCACATGCAAGCACGGGATGATCTGGATTTCTTCAAACTTTTTCTTTACAATGTGAGGAATGTTACATGAATATTAAAAATAATCCCCAGATAGTTTTGTTCCACAATAAAATCTTGCACTGACATCTTCTTTTCATAGAAAGTTTTGTGTTAGTTGACATAAATTAGAGATGATAACTAGAGTTTTTCGGCAGCTTACTTGCATTTTAATTCATCCTCTTGAGCTGATTTGGATAATAAATTATTAATCAAAATGATAATTTAGTTGTTTCTGTTCAGTTTTTGTCTGTCTAATACTGGTTGTCTGGCAGGGGAAAATCATCTTTGTTCAACTCCTTTTTTTAGGAAACTGCGTAGGTCAATCTGAGTATGTGAGTTAGTAAACAGATCAACATATTGCCAAGGAGAATAGATGGTGTGGAATATCATCTGTTGTAGGTCTGCAGTACTGTTCAAGATGTCTAAGACTTGTAAAGTATATGTGTGTGTTCCAGGTTGTAAGATTCACATTTCTCTAACACAACTTTGGCAACAAAAACTGCATTACAGCTTAAACCTGCATTAATATGTTTTTGGCCACTTGGGTGCAGTGACGTGTTAGCAAACAGCGGCATTTGGTTCTGGGCAGGTAGCATGCTCTGGGTATACATAGCTGCACGCCTGACTCCTAATATTCACATAACAACTTAACTTAACTTGCATTCATTTGCATTTTCTTTTGCAGATTTTCTAGAAATGTGGTTAAAATCTGGGAAATATTTGGATGAAAAAATAAAGCTAAATGCTCCACTATGTTCCAGCTAGTCACTAACTTTGCAGGTCGCACAGTGGGTTTAACCAGAGCACTAAATTTATGGGCAATAAAACCAAAACAGAAAATGAGCTAAAACTGCAGAGTCACTGTGGATCACATATTTTCACGTCACAATCCTTCGTTCACATCAAAAATTTAGTAGTGCAGCTTCAAAATGATAGCAACAAATCCCAAAGATGAGTGTTTTTATATTACATACGCCTTCTCTGGCTAAAGTTCATGAAGAACACATTTTTGGGGTGACCTTTCAGTTACTGTGAATATCTATTCGTGATAACTGAGAAGAAACTGATACCAAATAGGGCAAACCCAAATCAGGGCAGATCCCTTGTTGTTATGATTAAATCATCTCTCTCCCCCCTACCCAAAACTCCTTATCAAAGTGTTTATGAGACATGGGAGGAATGACTGAGCCGAGCAGCTAGGTCACTCATGTTTGGATCCTAAATGTGTACAGCTGTCGAGCTGTAGGAAGTCTGCATTTAAACAGTGAGGGCAAACTGTTTATATATATATACACATATATATATATTATATATATTGTATGTATATAGTCAGTTTCATGTTATTATAAGAGCTGACATGCATCTGGAGGCTGCATAAAACTGTTTATCATTAATGTCATAATCACATAATGAACTTTATAATATGATATATTAACAGCTTCACTAGCTACAACATTCAAAGTTTTATACATCAGAGTCTGTTAATAGGTGTGATGGTAGGGACTGTTCTCAAAGCGCTCTATATCACATATCTCATTCACCTATTCATAGCATTGACTGCCATGCAAGCAATCATCAGTTTCTGGGCTAACTATTCAAATGCATTCACAAACTGACGGCACAGCACTTCAACACGCAGTCTGAATGGGGGGTCGACAACATTTTGTTAAAATATGTGTGCACATTTAAAATATTCTGCATGCTTTGAACTCTTGTACATTACCTGGCAATTACTTGCACATTCCTGCACACACAGCTCTTTTCATTGTAAAAACGTATTGTACAAAACAATATTTATACTACAACTTTAACTTTCTATAATTAAATACATTTTGTGGGTAATGTTTCTGTACTGCTTAAGTGAAATTTGAATACAGGACCTTTACTTGTAATTGAGTACTTTTACAGTATATAGTGGTACTGCTACTTTTTCTTCAGTACAGGATCTACTTGGTGGAAGAATACTTTCTCCACGACTGTGTTTAATCTGAAGGCTGCATTAAAGCACAATGAAAGAATCAAATATAGGACACATGTTGAGTTGCAGAACCCGTCCCCCTGCCAGGTCTGATGGCATATGCTGCCTTCTGCTTCGCCAGTCATCTCTCGAAGGCCTCCAGCTAAAAATGTATCAGCAGAGATATGGGCTACTATTTACATTCTATCTGATGATCATATAAAGGAGCTGGTGCCACCATGTACGGGGACTGTGCCCTGTTTTTGGAAGTCTCGTGCCCCATTTTTTTGGTAGATCCTCGCCAGGAATATCGTGTGGGTCACTCGAGTAAAGGGACGCTCGCTTGTAGAGCGTTTCACCTCCAAGGAATGAGAGGAGAGGAAGTGAATACTAAAGAGAGGTTAGTTTTTAATTCCCCGGAGAAAAACATGTGACAGGAAGTGGGCTAAGTGCTGGTGATTACTGCTGATTGATAACAGCCCCCACGTTACCGCGGTCAGATTCTTTTGGTTTGAGTGGAAGTGGACGACTCCATTTAGAGACTAAATGCAGTTATGAGTCCTACCAGCATTTTTGAGAGCTGGAACTGGTCCAGAGTTTGAGGAGAAAAAAGCAAGCGTGGAATTGATTTATGAGGCTTAGGCAGGCGGTGATACTGCAGTGATACCATTGTGTCAGTCACTGAGGTTTTCTTGTATAATGCATATCATTCTCTCCTTAAAAATATTCTAACTATAGCATCACAGATGGCCTCATTTTAACAATTAAAGTCAGGTTAACCAGTGGTATAGATTGCAAATATTGTAATTGACATACAATGCTCTGAGATATGAGGACCTAATTATTTGAGTGTGTGAGATGAGACTTGATTTACAGCCTCCTGGAGGTATAGGCCGTCTGATTCAGTGTGTGCCTGTTTGCCAACATGCCATATGTGCGAGGTTTATGTGCTGAAAGTGACAGAGGGTGATAGCGAGAGGAGGCAACCAGTCTAATCTTCAGTGGGCAGACGTGTGCTAATAGCACACATCAGTGCTGGTGTGGGTGATGGCTCATAGAGTGTGAAAAGGAGAGGCTATTGAGCAGGCACGGGGGTTGATGATAGGAACAAGCACTGAAATGCATCACCCTGTCAGCGATATCTAAAAATCAAGGCTGTGGATAATCCTGGAGGAACGTCATATCGTTATGTGTATAATGTAAATGTTAGAAATGTAGGATCGTGGTCGCAGCTGCTGCTTCACTTCAGTGCGAGTTGATGATTTATTGCGTAAACGCTTCTCATCTCACTGCCTGTGAACACTTGTTCCTATTAAGAATAGCAGAAAGTTATCACAGAAGTTTCCTCATAATAAAAGATTGTGTTATTACAGCAAGCGTCTGTACAATTAAGTTCTGCTATCCCCCCCCAAAGGAGCACAGGAGGAAGCAGAAGACAAGGGGATCCAGTGTTCCTCAAAGGCTGAAGAAACCCAATATCACTGTGTGTGTGTGTTTAGAGTGTTTACGCTTTAGCTTCACAAGTACACGGCCATCTGTCTAACTGTGTCAACTCCTGTCAGACTGCACAAGTTGCAATCTTTGGCAGTTTTGTGGACTGTTATACACCAAGCACTGCAAGCTCTTACAGGTCAAGACTACCCCTTAGTGTGCTGTTTAATCTAGTTAAACTGCACTGGAAAGTAACTAAGTACTTTTACTCAACTAATTCATTTTGAGGTACTTTGAGTATTTTCCTATTTTATGCTACTTAAAACTACACTTCAGAATGGAATATTATACTTTAAACTACATTATTTATTTATCTTCATTTATTATTTATTTATGTGACAGCCAGTTAGCAATCACTTCACAGTGTAAGCCAATCAGAAATAGCCATAGTTCTAAAAAAGTGCACATTTTATTAGTGACTTTTATTGTGACACGTCCAAGTCACACCTGTGTCATAGTTAAGCTGTTTAATCAGCAACTTTATACCTTTCAGTTTGGTTCACTAATGTGTATTTTTTTTTAATCAAATTTGTGAACAAAGTTTGAGAGAAACTTTAAGATGAAACAAATTTCTTTACAGAAATCAAAGAAAATAAAAGACAAAAAGTTTAAAAGACCTCTCTGATGAAGCTGTGTCCATGTGAATGAACTCAGTTCAATAAAAAAAATAATTAAAAAAACAGTAGTATTTCTAAACTGTGGTATTACTACTTTAACTAAACAAAACCAGTGAATAACAACAACTTCCAACATTGCCAACACATCTGTTAAAGGTACCTTGTAGAGTTTTTGACCACTAGTGGCACTATAGAGTAATTTTTTGATGAACAGGCCTCATGGGTATTGCTCCACAATGATGATGCACAGAGGAGAACAGACCCACATAACTCTGTGTCATGCTCTTCCAGTGTTTGACAGTTTCTGCCAAGAAGCATAGCAATGTACCAGCAAAAAGGCCTGGAAACATCAGTGAGGAAGTGGGCATGGTTAGATTCCCCAAGGGGACTTCAATAGACAACTGGCCTTATTATGGAGGTTACCCTTCTCCGATTTGTTCTACAACTACGGCAGCAAAGAGGTCAGCCAGAGGGGAGCTGCTGGGAGACTGGAACAACATGTGTGTGGGGTCATGAAGGATTTTACTGGCCTTCTGTTTGAATCTGTTGGCCAGAGACCCGAACGGGAGATTAATGGTCTTGCAAAAGGCTGATACAAGACTAACACCAAATGAGTCAGAAAGTCCTGGTGCTTTTCATGAAAAACTGAACCTAGATACTAGATTTTTCCACTTAAATGGCTTTAAAATTGAGATTTAAAGCCATTTAAGTCTCTAAAAACTTGAAACCTTTGGTCAGTGTCCATGGTTACTGAAGGTTCTTCTTTGGCTGAGATGAGTTATCCAGTATGTTTCTGATTTTGGACCTCCTCCTCCATCTTTCCCTCAGCAACCTCCTCCAGGCTGTCAAGGCGCTCCCCTACAACAGAGCTCACCTTCCTGATCAGTTTATTGAGTCTGTTTGCGTCATAAGCCATTACACTGCCTCCTCAGTACACAAGACCAAAAAAAAAGGAATGCCAATCCTGTTGTGCACAGGCAGGGCTGGGCGGGTTGTACCAGATTTTCTTGGTATTCCTGATATGCAGTTTCTACAGAAACTGATTTTTTAAAAACAAACCTGCAGTGATGGTGTTTCACTCTCAATTTTGATGTTTTTTTCAACCAAATATTGTTGATTTCTTCTGGAATCCTTGTTGTTTACTTAGCTTCTTGATAAGTGTGTGTTTTTTTTTTTAATCTAGCATGTTACATATGGGGTTACCACAGGGTCAAACATATGTCTTGAGGTTACTGGAGGGAGTGTTAATTCTCAGATTGTTATGGGGACACTGCCTTCTCTCAGATCAGCTGTATGTTCGTGTTTAGGAAAGCATTCACCATTTTGACTGGGCTGATGTCACCGCAGATGGCTCAATAACGTAGAGGCTCTACATGGTCAGATAACAATGTTAAGGGTAAATACATTTCCTTATTTGTAGACTAATAAACATTTAGGGATATAGACGAGCCAGAGAGGACAGC
The DNA here is from genome assembly GCF_000972845.2 of Larimichthys crocea. Lineage (NCBI taxonomy): Eukaryota > Metazoa > Chordata > Actinopteri > Sciaenidae > Larimichthys > Larimichthys crocea. The sequence goes on along the minus strand of NC_040034.1, from coordinate 9,600,050 downwards.
TTCTTCAGAGGCAGTGTCATGTCATGACGAGTGTATCACAGATCTTTCTCCTTCAGCTTAAATAAACCTTTAAACATAAGACATCTTGAACTCATGTGCATGTTCTCCCCACTGACTGAAAATAATATTTTGAGCAACCTTTGATGAACTTGTTCTAGTCTTGTCTCTCCACTAAGGGGTGCTGCTGTGTGAGGGGCAGGCAGATCAGTGTGCACCCCCTTACTCCATACAGATTGTAGAGATTCATTCATTCTGCTATAGAGTTGTAAATGGACAATATTTTGTATTAGACCTATTACTATGATTTGGTGGAAAGTGTGCATTTGTATTTTCTTCTACTTATTGAGGCATATTCCAGAGAAAAACAAACAAATGAAAGTGATGAAAAACTCGAAATGACTGGAACAAAAATTAATTATGAGTAGCTAAATCAGAATTATTGCACACTGACACAAAATTGAGATGGCATGCTTTCACTTAATTTCAAATTATTATTATTATTTTCGCTTCGTTAGTCAATGTTCTTTAATCAAATTTATTTCTAAGGGACCGTGTGAAAACATTCATGGGTATTGAAGAGGAGAGATGCTGTCGTATATCCCATCCCTTCCCTTCTCAAAGTATATTATCTGGGTGTATCTTTACTTTTTTTATCCACTAGAGTTAGATTTTAGTTCATTCTTTTCCTGCCAGTTTGACTGTGAAAACAGCTACATTATGTGAAATAGTACTTGAAAAACATGAATGTTGCCATATGTGCTGGATAACAATCATGTCTCTTTGTCAGGACTTCATTTTCTGGTCGCCAGGAGAACAAAAATGTAATTTTGAAGAAACAGTGGGTGTGGATGTGCATGGTTCATAGCTATCAATCATCTCCCTAAACAGCATTTCTCTAAAGAGGGAAAGGAGGGTCCCCTCCACATAATAAATTTCACACAGTCCCTAATAAAAAAAACTAATTTTGGGGGGTTACCTGGTTGTGATGTTTTTTATAAATGTTTGTAATCATCAATGAATACTTAATATTTTATTTAACCGGATTTAGTTGAGATCCTCCTGTAGCAGTTTATTGTGCAATTCGTTTTTTCTCACAGCCTGACAAAAGTTGTTCTTATAAACCACTAAAAACGGACCTAAAAATCAAAAATACATTTATTTATTAACCATTATACTTTATTAACTAACTCCTCAGTTACAGTTTTTAGACCCTTTAAAACCTTCTCGAACGTTTCCTCTCTTTTTACATACACTGACAACACAGTCTTAACAACACATTGACAGGAAAGCCCACGCCTTATTCATGTATAGCCTTCTTTCTTGGTCACTGGTGCGCATTTACGCACAGTGACAGGATGAGCCTCTGGATGTCCCTGCGCGGTCTCTTGACCTCTCTCTGCCTCTCTCTGCTTTTAAACTGTCCGGGCACAGTGTCGACTTTTGAAGTGACACTGCTTCACACCAACGACAACCATGCACGGATCGAGGAGACCAGCGTGGACTCGGGAAAGTGTTCATCCAGCGGTCCTTGCTTCGCTGGGGTCGCCAGGCGGTTCACTAAAGTGTCGGAGATCCGACGAAAGGAGAAGAACGTGTTGTTTCTGGATGCAGGAGACCAGTTTCAAGGAACTGTCTGGTTCAACTACTACAAAGGCGCCGAAGCTGCACACTTCATGAACAATCTTGGATATGATGTTATGGTAAATAATCTTTTTATTGTGATATTTCTTTTTAGAACACAGCTAAATTTGGTCATAGAGATGTTTGATTTAATCAAATCACTGAAGTCCTGTTACTAAAAGATATATTATCTTATATTTAAGGCTTTTGGGAACCATGAGTTTGACAACGGGGTGGAGGGTCTTATCCAGCCCTTCCTCCAGAATGTAAATTGCTCTGTGGTGAGTGCCAACATAAAGGCTGACCAGACTCTGGCCGCAAAGCTCAGTGGCTACTACAAGCCTTACACAATCCTAAACGTGGGCTCAGAGAAAGTGGCTGTGGTGGGCTACACCACTAAAGAAACCCCTTCCTTATCTATGCCAGGTAAAAGCGTCCATTGTTTCATTGATTAATCTTTTAATGTATTTACTAGCACTTCTTTTCATGCAGCATTTCATGTGTTCATGAGTGAGCACCGACCACACACTTAATTGGATTTGAATTTAAAACACTCTCTAGAGCTTTTTCCACTGTGCTCTGTTTTCTTATGTATTACACAGAGCTTATACTACTTACTTATACAGTACCTTGCAAAAGTATTCACCCCCATTGGCATTTTTCGTGTTTTGTTACCTCACAGCCAGGAATTAACATGGATTGTTTGAGGATTTGCATCATTTAATTTACAGTCCACAACTTTGAAGATGTTTTATTGTTGTTGTTTTTTTAATTGTGAAGCAAACACCAAATAGGACAAAATAACAGAAAAAGTCAATGTGCATCCCCCCCAAGTTGGATGTTTTGTGCTTGTGAACAGCAATCTTTAAGTCTGACCACAGATTTTCTACTGGATTAAGGTCTGGGCTTTAACTAGGCCATTCCAACACATATACATGTTTCCCCTTAAAACACTCAAGTGTTGCTTTAGCAGTGTGTTTGGGATCATTGTCCTGCTGGAAGGTGAACCTCCGTCCTTGCTTCAAATCATGCACACAGTGGTACAGGTTTTTCTCAAGAATCCCTATCCCTGTATTTAGCACCATCCATCTTTCCCTCAACTCTGACCAGCTTCCCAGTCCCGGCTACTGAAAAACAACATGGTGTTCTTTGGGTGATGTGATGTGTTGGGTTTGCGCCAGACATAGCATGTTCTTTGATGGCCGAAAAGTTCAATTTTAGTCTCATCAGACCAGAGCACCTTCCTCCCGCATGCCTTTTTGCAAACTCAAAACGTGCCATTTTGTTTTTTGCTTAAAGTAATGGCTTTCTTCTGGCCACTCTGCCATAAAGCCCAACTCTATGGAGCGTACAGCTTATTGTCGTCCTATGTACAGATACTCCAGTCTCTGCTGTGGAACTCTGCAGCTCCCTTCAGGGTTACCTTCTCTGTGCTGCCTCTCTGATTAATGCCCTCCTTGCCCGGTCCATGAGTTTGCTGTTGTGCCATGTGCTTTCCATTTGGTTTTGATAGATTTGATGGTGCTCCTGGGGATAATCAAAGATTTGGATATTTTTTTTAAACCTAACCCTTGTACTTCTCAACAACACTGTCTCTTACTTGTTTGGAGAGTTCCTTGGTCTTCATGGCAGTGTTTGGTTAGTGGTGCATCTTGCTTAGGTGTTGCAGCCTCTGGGGCCTTTCAAAACAGATGTGTGTATATGTATTGACATATCATGTGACAATTAGATTGCACACAAGTGGACATAATTTCAGTTATTATGTGACTTCTGAAGGTAACTGGTTGCACCAGAGCTTTTTATGGGTGAATACATATGCACATGCCAATTTTCAGTTTTTTTATTTCTAAAAAAATAGTTTTATGTATATATTTTTCTCATTTCAATTCACCAACTTAGACTATTGTGTTCTGATCCATCACATACAATTCAGATTACAAAAACAATGAACTACAGGCTGTAATGTAACAAAATAGGTAAAAAGCCAAGGGAGGTGAATACTTTTTACTTATTACTTCTTGTCTGATTGTAATCACATTTTTCCCCGTGTGTCAGGCCAACACCTAAAGTTTGAGGATGAGGTGGCAACACTTCAGGTTCAGGTTGCAAAACTGGAAACTATGGGCTACAATAAGATCATAGCCTTGGGACACTCTGGTTTTGACGTGGATCAAGACATCGCCAAGCGTGTGAGAGGGGTTGATGTTGTTATCGGAGGACACACCAACACATTCCTCTATACTGGTATTTTTATCCTATTTTAACAGATCAACTTACTATGTTTTACAACGTAATTTAACGTATTTCTATTATTGTTTTTTATTAAATTAGACTGTAGATGTCCGTCCTTTTTTTTTTTTTTTTTTAGCAAAGCCACACCTCCACAATGTAACAAGAAGACAGTCCAACCACAAACCTCAAAATGTCTTTTTCTGCAGGAAATCCCCCATCCACTGAAGTGCCAGAAGGTCCATATCCTTTCATGGTGAGGTCTAACGATGGGAGAGACGTGCCGGTGGTCCAGGCTTATGCTTTTGGGAAATATCTTGGATACCTGAAGGTTACCTTTGATGACGCTGGAAATGTGAAAAAGGCTGTTGGAAACCCCATCCTAATGGACAACAGCATACCTCAAGGTATTTTCTTTTCTTGATGGTTCTTTCGAAATTCAATGAACCTGTCTCATGTTTTCGCAAATATTTAATATTTCTAACTTTCTCAGATCCGGGTTTCCTTGCTGACATTGAGAACTGGAAGAAAGACCTGGCTCAGTACTCCTCACAGTATGTCGGACAAACCTTAGTATACCTCAATGGGACGTTTGAAGAGTGCCGATTTCGAGAGTGTAACCTTGGAAACCTGATCTGTGACGCTATGGTAATAACTACAGTAAATATTATTATACTTAATGTATTCACTCAGTCAGTCATTATTGTATATACAGAAAGCAGTAGTTGCTTCCGCTTTTGTTCAGTTTATTTACCCCTGAGACAAAACACATGAATCTCAACTTCCTACTGGATATAACCCTAAATCCTGTCTGTGCATGCTCAGCATTACGTGGGAATTCGTGCAAGGGTTTGAAGGAGGCTGACATAAACACCACTTAATCCACAAACACAGGAGACCAACTCTTTTCAGGAAATTTGACGTGCTTTCTCTCCTTTTGCATTGCCAGATTTATTACAATCTAAAGGAATCAGGTGATCTGCCGTGGAATCACGTGGGCATATGTATGCTGAACAGCGGTGCCATACGGACAGCTATAGATGAGCGCTACAAAAACGGTACTTCTGTTATTTGTGCTTCATTACAAAGGCCACATTATCTGCAGTTGCAGTTTCTCTTTTTAATGCCATGGTATTTTCCCTTTCTTTTAGGTTCCATAACTATGGAGGAGATCCTTACCGTCTTACCGTTTGGAGGAACCTTTGACTTGGTCCAGTTAAAAGGATCAACAGTGAAAAAGGCTTTTGAACACTCCATTCACAGATATGGATCCATGTCTGGAGAATTTCTTCAAGTGTCAGGTCTGTCCTCTGGCAAACCTCTGTACAAACATATAATTTGACATTTTGATAAATACACCAGGATAAGACGACTCTCAGATGTTTGAGGTTATTAAAGTCTGTCCAGTAAATTATTTATATGAACCTACTCCCAGTAGATTAACCTAGCAAAAAGACTGGAAAGGGGGAAGAGCTAGGCTGTCTCTGTCCAAAGATATCAAAATCTGAATCAGAAAAGTCTCACTTCTAAAGATCAATTATTAACAGCAATGGGCAAGTCAACTGAAAACTGTAATAATTTAATAGTTACACAATGATTTAAGTTTATATTACTTAGTAATTACAAGTTAATTCATTAACAAGCAGCCTACCAGCAAGAGGTACTGAACATCAATACAAATGCAAAATCTTAATGCTGGTAACCGACAACACTTCAGAGAGGTGCTGTCCGCAACTAAAGGCTCACTAGCCAAATATAAGCAAAGTTACTGGTGGATAGCTGCAAGTTAAACAGACACAGCATGTAAATTATACAACTTTTGAGGAAGTTTCCAGAAGTACAATCATTTTTGTAAATGCTGCTGCTTTGGTCAAGCTAACGCGACTATATCAGGCTAACGCATCCCACGTAAGCCTGCCCTCTGAGTAACATAACGCTGCTAATTAACATTATGTCTTATTTGGTTAATCTGTACGTGTAAAAATATCAATTTGTGGTGATAGCAGCAGCTTTAGAGATACTTTGTTAGCTTTCGACAAAGCCATGCTTGCTGTTCCAGTCTTTATGCTAAACTAAGTGGCTGCTGGTAATAGCTTCATTTTCACTGAAACGACATGAGAGCATATTAATATTCTCAACTCATTAAGAATTAATATTTCCCAAAAGCCTGTTGTTACTGATGTTCAAACTCCAGCAAACATAACATTTTTCCTCTTTTTCTCTTGGATATTTCCAGGCATTCACGTAGAGTATGACCTCTCCAAACCAGTGGACCAGCGTGTAGTGTCTTTGTCCATGCTCTGCACTGACTGCCGTGTGCCCAAGTACGAACCATTAGACCCGGAGAAGACGTACACCGTGGTCATGCCTTCATACATAGTGGGCGGAGGTGATGGCTATGCCATGATTAAAGAGGAGTTACTCAAGCATAACACAGGTAGGCAAGTAGAGGTGGTTTCATAATTATGTCTTAAGCTAAGCAAAGAGATGGCAAGAATGACCAATGTTTCTGAAGTTCACTTAAGGTCCAGGCTATCTCAAAGTTGTTCCACTCTTGACCGTCCTTCTTGTTGTTTTAATGATACATCGCTTGAAGCTGCTAGACAGGGTGCCGCATAAACTGGCAACCATTGTTACCATATGCCAAAATAAATCTTCCTACTTTCGTTATCCTGTAAAACATCTTGAAAACACACGGAAAAAAGTCAGCCCTAAATACCTCAATGCATGTACTGAAATTGTATTATTCCAAAGACCTACATGGCCTAAATTAAAATAAATAAATAAATAGTGTAGAACAATGACTATCAATTGAGTCAGTCAGTCAAAAGATGTGTTACGACCCAGCTTGTGTAAGAATATAATGAAGTAAGAGAGAGAAGAAGGAAGTAACATGAAACCAGTTGTACTTGATAGAACAAAGTTAGTAACAATAAGAGATGAGTTAGAAGGTACACAAAGGCCGAGCTGATGCTGTTCAAACAAAGGAAATAATAATAACCCAAAGAGTACTCTTTAAAAATCAGAGTCTGAATTACCTACATCATCTGGTGCTTTATGTTTGCTTCAGTTTGTTTTTTTTTAAAGCCCCAATCTTAGTTGAGAACATCATAATAAACAGGAATGGGTGATAGTATTTGTGACAGTCATCATTGCAAAGTTCTCTCTCAGCTCGTCTGTGGTTTAGGGGATCATCCAATCATCCAGTCTGCATGTCGAAGTGTCATTGAGAAAGCTACTGAACCCCAAATTCCTCCCGAAGGCTGCGACATCGGTGTATGATTGTGTATGATTGTGTATGATTGGTTCGCTCCAAAAAACTGATGAACAGTTGGTACTTTGTATGAATGGGTAAATGAGATATGTAGTGTAAAAGCACTTTGAATGGTCGGAAGACTAGAAAGACGGAATATAAGCGCAGTCCATTTACCATTTACCAAAAAACTACAAGTCGTATCCAAACTAGCTTCCTATCATCTCAGTAGCTGAGCATCTCAAACCTCCTCACATCCCATCAATGCCCCTGGGCCAGACACACAGCGCCCTGAGTTAGTCTGTATTATAATAGTAATACAGTATTAGAGTAGTTGAAGTGTAGCCACTTTGGGGATTGAGTCCAATCCCCAAAATAACAAGATCATTAGAATGTGTTGATGTTTGTAGAAACTATAAGAGCAGAAGTTTTCTGTTGAGAGGTGATATTTGAGTATATGGGCAGTATGGGCTGGCACTCCCATCACTTTTAAACTGAGAGTGCAAAAAAGTGTGAGACCATTGGATTGGAAGTATACGTGACAGACTCTGTCCAAGGTCGACATAGAGCAAGTTGAAGAGAAGATTTTTAGAGGTGTTAGAGCTGTTCTCCACTTTGTTACAATCACTTTAACACACACACACACATATACTGGTAACAGTGGAGCATAATTATATAGAGAAGAATAAGCGTTATAAAAATGAGAAATAACATTAGCACAAAGGAGAAAGAGAGGAAACCACACACCAAAAAATAAATCATGAAAGGCAGGATGTTGCCCTGGGAAGAGCGCCAAAGTTAAAACACCGAAGCAATTGTGATAATTGCTGACAATGAGTCACTTTATTATTCAGTTATCAGCAGGTTGTCATCGTAGCATGTTAGCATGTTGATGTCGGAAGCTCAAAGCAAAATACAGCCTCACAGCACTTAGCACTGTGCAATAACTAATAGTAATATCATAGTAGTGTGTTGTGCATTGGCTTTCCCTCTTTCATATATACGTTTGAATGTCTTCCATGAATGTGACTGCAGCTGTTATAGCAAGGCACTAATGGGTGCAGTTCATCCATTGCTGAGTCCCAGTCCACCTATTTAAATCCTATTTACTGGTCATATATGTCCTGGGCTCTTGGGGAACTTAAACTCGCTCTATAGGGAATGGTTTATAAAAACAAATATGTCTTGCAGCTGTCTCTAAAACTCACACGTATGTAAAGATGGAGAACAGATGTTTTGTGCATGGGCTGCTTGGCGACCCCCACCAAATACTAACCAAGCTGTAATTTTTCCACTTCTTGCAGGTGATATGGATATTGCAGTCTTATCCAAATACATCTCGGATATGAAGCGTGTGTACCCGGCAGTGGAAGGTCGGATCACGTTCAGGAACTCAGCTGTCTTCACAGCCCACAGCCTTGTTTTGTTGCTGCTGGGTTTATGTCTGTCCCTGATCCTCTGATTAGCTTTGTACACTTTAAGGGAAACTGTGATAAACTAGAAGGCAAGTTTGGCAGCTTGGGAACTCCTGTGGGAGTTGGTTAATTGCCTTTTCATCTCACTGGCTTCAAGGATAACTAGATAGTAACATGGATTGCAGGTTCAGCCTCGGGGTAGATTCAATATCCATGCATGGACTTATTTTATCCCACCAAATAGACAGTGGTTTAAACAGCTGAATATAAGGTCTGGGAACAACACAAGCTCTGTATAATAAAATTTTACTCAAGAAGACAGTAAATATGTATTTAAAATTACCAATGTTGTTTACCTAAAAGTGCATGTAAGTCATTTTTAGTATGAATGTGTTTTCTTCTTGAGAATCCAAATGAATGTATGTAAAGAATATTATTAAATCAAATCTAGGACGATGCTTTAAACTTCGTCTCTGAATAGCAATGGATGGAAACAAGCCAAAATGTATTTCTGCACCCGAATGTGCCTATACACAGTTTGACTGTAGTTTTGTTTGTCTTCAACCTTAAAGTCCACTTCCAGCACATATTCAGATACACGACAAAATGTTTAGTTAAGAATTGCATTGCTCTGTTTCACTTAGGCATGAATATATTGCTACAGAAATAAATCTGTAAATACGCCATCGTTTTCTGTTGTTGTTCTCTTGACCTTCACCTTTCTGAGCCTCCGCCTAAATGTTTTAGTTGGCATCTTCATCTACGCATAGAAAAAGCACCCTGAGATGATAAAACACAGATCTTCTGTAAGATCTTACTGCTGTTTTTGTCATCACATCTGCTTGCTCCAAGAGATTTCTGTAGACATTAAAAAAAAAGACATATTTTTACCCTTTTATCTATTTTATTTTTGTTGTATCTGTTTTGCTGGGCTCTATTCATTGTTGTCTATGTCTGATTAATTTTTGCTCTGTGAAGCACTTTGGGCTGCATGAAACGTGCTTTACAAGTAAATAAAGTTTGGAATTGAAAATCTCAATGAACATTGTGACACACTCCTTCTTTTTGCACTGCTATTCATTTAATCTCTGTTGACCTGTTTTGAAATTAGTAGTTTGAATTGTGCTAAATTCTGTTTTTTTTTTGTTTTTTTTTTGCCTGTTTAATTCATAATTTATATTTAAAAAGTCTAACAGAAGTATGTTTCAGGTGTAAAGGAATCCTGTAGGAATAATGCAGGACAATTATATTTAAAACAGTTATAATAAGATTCCACCCCTCAAGTTGCCTGAAGTGATGTTGTCATGTCCCACTGACAGGACATAAAACACACATAAAAGCAACAATGATTAAACAATGACAATGATTAGTGATGATAAGATAAACTAATCAAATCAACTGAGAATCAGAACCAGCAGTAGCCCACCACCACCACCAGTAGTAGTAAAGAATTGGAGACCACCACCGCAGTGCTTCTTTCTTCCTACCTCATGTGCATTTATCGTTAAAAATAGTTACACAAGGACCATTGTTATATTATTTATTTAATTTATTATACAACTTATTTACAAAGGTGATGACATACAGTTCAGCAGGAGAATCCTTGTGTATCCCTTTTCTTACATACAGTTCAGCAGGAGAATCCTTGTGTATCCCTTTTCTTGCTGTGGCAGGTATTCAGATGAGATGCTGTACATGTGTGACTACATGCGATGTACATGTTAGTTTATGGGCTTAGTTTAATGCCTCATAAGCATGTCAGCTCATGTTCATTAAATTCTTCATTTTACATCCATGGAGCCATCATTGAGGTCTCCTTCTGCCCCTGCTGAGGAAACACAAACAGAGTAAGCACAAATTTAGAGGATCTTAGTTGTCAAGTAGGTGTATAGTAGACAGTGTATCACTTATAGCTACAGGTAATATGTTACGAATTTCATTTTCTGTAACTGCTTATCATGGATGGCTGAAGCCAATTTAAAGACACCAATTACGCTTTTAAGTCTTTGGAGTGTGAGAGAGGAAGCTGAAGTACCCGAAGAGAATCAAAAGCATGCAAAATAATGTATAAAACACAAGGCGTTTCAAAACACAAATACTCAACTGTCTGTAACGTAAGTTTATGGTTTCTTCCTGTTTTTCAGTTGCTGTAAGAAAATCTGAATTTTTCTCACAATTTCCGAGATTGTATCACTACAGCCAATTTTGGCTCCGGCAGCTTAGCTGGATATAACTGTGTCAAAACAACAGATGATTTCTCCATTTCCAAATCCTCTGCAGGTTAATAACAGCCACATTTTACAACGTATCATGGAAGTGAAAGGAACTACAGAGATAAAACCAATTATAACTTTAAAGAATTTATTACTTTTTTTATTTTTCAAGTCAGGACTGTGTAATTTTAATTCAGTATCTGCTGATGATCTCACAAACAGTCTTACAACACAGTTTTTATACACTTGGAAAAGTCCCAGGAGAGGGTGTGTGTTACATATTCAGTTCAATTTATTATTTGTCAGATATAATCATAAAAGAACAATTACTGTGACATGTATGTATGGATAATCTCTTACAGGGATCTCTTATCTCTTACATGTACGTCTTGTAACTCTCTTATTCTGCTCAGTCTTTGACCATCAGGTGAGACTGCCTTACAGATTGCTCTTTACCCTAAAGTCAGCTTTCCCATTTTATCACACACAGTACAAAGTACAAAGAAGATAATGGCGTGACATGAGTGTTACATGACTGAGGTGTCATGTATATACATAATGAATGGATGGATGGATATTGAGGAACGATATTTCTTTTGAAAACCAAGGCGAGAAACTGTTTACCTTGTTTAGCTCAGGAAAAAGTTCTTGAATGGCAATGTCCAACAGCACATACGTCAACTGAGGAAGACAGAAAGCAAGGAGAAGATTAAAAACGATCTTTCATTACCTGTCACATAATCTCTTTTCTCTTGATGAGAGGTTTTTCCAGCAGTGAAATACAAATGAAAATGAGGATTGTGTTCCATATGCTGTGTGTGTGACTGTCTTCATGTTCGTGTACCTGTTTGTTGAGAATAGGCTGTTGCAGTCCATCGAAGAGGAGACGTACTCCTTCATACTTGGCCTCGTCTCCAATGCATTTCCCCAGAAAATCTGAAGATAAATAGCTTATGAACTTCCCAGCTGAGACATTAAATCAACCACTTGTTTTCACAACTGTAGATTCGTCTTGTGGAATATGAAAATGTTGGCTGAAGTGGCCTTACAAACCACAAAACACTAATTTCTAGAGCTGAATGAATACCTGGAATGTAGGACATCATCTCCTCAAAGGTCTTCTTTGCCCTCTTCTGCTTGTCTTGAGGCGAGCGAGGCAGACTGCTCTCACAGAAAACTGTGTCTAGAAGGGCAAAGATTACGTACATTAGCATGTTTAAAGTTATTTTCATACCAAGAATCAGATGGGGTAGATCAACGCCGCTTTGTCGAACTCGCTTGTCTCTGAACTAACTGCTGTGTACCTCTAAGCAGAGTGATGAGCGAGACTAGCCGGTGTTCCTGGACCACCTGGTTGAGTTTGTACTGGAGGTAGTAATCTGTGTAGGCTTCCAGTGTGTTCTTGAACAGGATCCGGCCAGTCATCAGCAGGTGATGCAGCCAGTCGGGAATGTGGAAGATGACTCGACCTGACAACCACGAAGAAGGAGGGGAAAGAACTAACTACCATGTATGTTCATTTAATTACTTTTACTTGTATTAGTGTAAAACAATTTGTAACTTTGTTTTTACACAACTTCAGTGATTGCTGTGATCAACGTGTCATTGAAATTAACAAGATCTTACTCACCCACATACATTAAGTAATCGTACACTCCTTCAACAGTGATCATTTCCATGAAGTAATTCTGATTGTGTCTCTTCTCGGTCATCTCTGATCGGTTGGCATTGTTTTTGAAGAGGTCATTGAAGAGCTAGGAGAGGGAAGGATTTACATCTTTGTTTGAGACTGAAGCACTTTTAAGACAATAACGATGCTACTGTTCTCTTAAAAACAACCTTTTCTGCTCTGGGCGACTGACAAAATATTGCAACAAAAGTCTTAAACAGCACGACAAGGTGTGTGTTTATTTTGAAGCGATGACATATTTGTTCAAGTTCTGCAGTGAAGGGAAATTCATATTATTACATTGTGTTTAAATAGGTCAAGGCTTGTGAAACCTTCATGATCTCACTATAACTCAGCCTCTGGCAAGTTGGCCAACAAAAAGGGAGTATGAATGAACTCACATAGTTATTGAGATAGAAGAAGAAGTACTCTCATGGTTATCTAGTTAAACCTCCCTTTATTTCAAGGCAGCTGCACCAATGAAATATTTCAAAAGTGGCATTATCATGACAACACACACAAACAAAACAACAGTATAAACTGTTCCTATAATGAAGTCTTGGTGGATGCAAACCGTGACTTTGTGCTGAGATTGATCTTTCCACACTTGTAGAGCTCCATTGGATTGTGGGTTTTAACCACCAAACAATAAATGGCAACCCTCCAATGTAAACAACTATTCAACTGCTGTATATCTGAGCTTCAGCGGGGACTTTAATTGTACTCAAAGGATAACATTTCTGGAGCTTAGGAGACAAGAAAGGGAGAGAGAACGAGTATAAAAAAAGACTTCCCAAACCTTTTTATCATTTTCCGAGGTGGGGCTTAGGATGGTGAGCTCAGGGCGACTGGGTTTGGGTTTGGGAGATTCACAGGAGTTAAAGAAGGACTGGATGAAAGGCTCCAGGTGCTGCCCTTTCTGAAAGAGAAAGCACAGGATACAATGACTATCATTTCTCTTACAGATGTATTTGTCATTTAAACATGTTTAATGGACTGCCCAACACATGAGTGACAAGAGACAGTTTAAATCTGGAGTGATTTCATTGTATTGTAGAAACCGCACCACATAGGAGTGTATTCCTTACCTCTTTTATGAGTTTGCTGGGAACTGACTTAATGATTTTCCCTGTGAAACATAAACATGTTATCTCAAAAAACACGTGATGTATGGCTCTGTCACATTTTTGCCTCTGTCTGAAACACAAACATCTTTTCACCGCAACACACAAGGTCAGGCTGACCAAACAGTTTCACGGTGTGTTTGACATGTTCTGCTGTTCAAACATAATCCATCACACTGGTCTTTGGCTCGCTCATACTGTACCCAGGTTCACGTCAGGTAACATCTTGTCCAGGAACTGAGACTCCATACTGTGAGGTGACAAGAAGTCAGCGAGGAGCTGACTGTTGCTCAGCTCCGGGTGCTGCAGAAGTTTCTGCAAAGAAAGCATGTTTGTTTAAAGTTCTGTAGTGGAAACTTGAATCAGTGCTGTGGCTTTTAAATATATTTGACTAAAACTGAGTAAATGCAGGTACAGTACATTATTCAGGTTGCTGTGTGGACAATCACATATATTTTACTCATTTTGTACAGACAGAACAGACTGTGGTTTTGTATGTTTTATAGCTACAGAGTTTATGTTGTTGCATACTATTTTCCACAAAATACTATATGTTCATGATGCAACTTCAAGCAGGGGCCATTTAAAAATCTTTCCTTGGTGGAGTGCTTAAGGATATTCCGGTTGGCACACATCTGGGATTTGTGAATGAACGGCTGAAAACTCCACAAACTCATGCATGATGTTTCATGAAATAAATCTCAGAAGCTATTTTGTCTGTAAATGTTTGGCAGCCAAGTATCAAATCTCAACACACAGTGCTTGAATGGATAACAAAAACAAAGTGGACCCTAATCACAACTGCAGAGTCTGAACTGTGTTTTGAAAAGCTGCAGCTGCCGCGTGGACAGACAAATGAGACAGACAGAGATCATTTATTCTCCTTTTACAACGGTGATTGAACCCGCTGATGGTCCTGACGTACAGCATCCTCTGTTCTTCACAATTTAATAACGATCACTTTTATTTTCTGAAACTAGAGGTGCTGTATTCCTGGGACAAATGGATAAGGAATTCAGACCTATTCCCTGTTCGATCTTTATGTCTGGTCACTTGAGTGATGCCTGTTGAGCTGCCAGATGCATTGAGTAGAAAGATTTGTTTGGAGAACTGTGTGTTTGTGTGTGTGTGGGCTCTGAGCATGAGAGAAAGAAATTAAGGCACTTATTTCAAACAAGTAATAACAAAATGTCCCTCTCTGACTCTTGGGTCAGGGTACTGCTTTCTACTTGAGGGATTTAAGAGTACATTAGCGGCTGGTTTGCAGTCATCCTAGTCTATTTATACATGCAGAGGACGTGAGATTTATTCCACACTTTAATTGACCAGTGTGCAGAGTCCAGCCGTGTATTTAAATAATGTTCACATGGCTCATCTCGAGACCCATCAATCTATATTTAGTACATATTTTACAGACATCTACCTGAAGGTACTCCTGGAACTCCTCCCGCTTCGATGTAAGGAACTCGTAATTTTTGGGACCGATGATTCTCTTAGAAGGCAACTGTGCATCTGGAAATGAGCCTACAGAGGGTGTAAGATTTTACAGAAAGGAATGTTTGAAAAAAAAAAAAAAAAGATGTACGTTGTGTCATTTCCAAAGTCCCTAAATAATGGGGTTAAAAATTACTTAACCTAACCTAACGTAACTTTCGTGGGTAATTCCTTCCTTACAGCAGTGAATGAAAAAATAATAGTACACGGGTCACGTAATGCAAACTAGAGCAGCAATATACAGAAACCTTACCGTGAAACTCTGTGAGCTTTGATTCAAGAACATAGAACTCCAGATATCTTCTGTAAACAGACCAGTGCTCTGTCTCATGTCCCACTGCAGGCACAAACACAAACAGGGAAAACATACAGTAAGGTTAGTAAGTTAGATCTACTCTCAGTTAGCATCGCTGCCATCCAAGGAAACATCAAGAGGCAACGAGAAAGTACAGAAAGTGAGAGGCAGCTGTTGAGTTGAGTGAGAGCAAAATGTTCCATATTTGTGTTAATGTGATTTTAGATTTTTTGCAGCTTTTTCTGCAGCTGTCACTCTTATTTTGATTTTTTGTCAATTTGAGCAAATGCCTCAATTTGGGGAAACAAGAGCAGGGTGGGTCATGACTTCGTTATGCTGTCATCTAGTATTGTTCATTGACCACTTCCTGGAGTCTACGTGTCATAGAGTGGCTGCTCCTGACCAGGAAACCAGTGAAACTGTGAATACTGTGAAATCACAGCTCAGTCATTTTTACACACATTAATGAAATATAACAAGTGAATATTCAGAAGTGCTGCTAGGTCTGTTACCTTCAGACAGAACCAGGCTTGCTGTTCCTGCTGTTTCTAGTTTGTATTAAGTTGTGAGTGGTAGTTTCATTCACAGTACAGATATCGAGAAACTATTGAACAAAACTATTTCTGCAACAATACAGCCTTGATAAGGCAGATTAACTCAGTTTATGAGGGTTAAATATACATTTTTAATGTCAGAGAGAATACTTGAACAAAAACCTACAGTAATATCACACATAACTGGTCAAATATTTTATATCATACAGAAACAGATGCCATTACTCAGATGGCAGTAAGTGTGACAGAATCACGGGCCTGTTAAGTCTCACCGGCCTTCCGGTCGTTGCGCTCTACGTCGATACAGAACACAGGAATCCTCTCCCTTTTCACATCGTCATCATAGAAGTCAATGTACGGGATGGTGATGTTCCAGGCTGAGAGGTTTCTAGGGGTGCTTGGGGTGGAGGCTGCCTCCATGGGGGAGTCATCCTCCAGCACCATCATGGCTTCCTCCACCTTGAATGGAAGGAAGTGAGAGAGGTTAAGGTCAAGGAAAGAGAAAATCAGAAGAAATAGGTCATGGTCAAAACTGCTGCCATTGAAGTGCAAAACACTGTGAGCTCTTCTTAAGATTCTTGGATATCTTTTGTGCTTTGAGTTCAATTTCAAGTTTATTTCTCACTCAAGTGTGTTCATCTGTCTCACCTATATTTTGCATACAGTATCCAACAATCAAATTCTTCTCTGTGGTCGTCCCCAAATGGTGGAATGACCTACCAACGGCTACTAGAACAGCAACATCCCTTTCGACCTTTAAAAAACTTGTAAAAACCTTTCTGTTTCGAGAATGCTTCCCTGCCTAACAAAACTAACAAAACTAACAACTACTCTGTGCTCCTTTACACCTTTCTCAGCTTATGTCCTCCTCTGTAAGTCGCTTTGGATAAAAGCGTCTGCTAAATGCAATGTAATATAATGTAATATAATATAATACATTTACAATGAAGTAATCAATCTAGAGAAAAGAAGGTTGGCTGGGACTCACAAATAAAGGAATGCACACATTGCATTATCTACTTACACTAAGTACATGAAGAGCAATTATATTTCCAAGCTACTGTTTTACTGCACCAGCTATGGAGACAGCTCATTATCTGTACTGATATTGTACATGTACTGTACATATTTTCCCATAACCTTATGTGTAAAAAGAGCACACTCAGTTAGTAAAATAGAGTACAGAAACTGTAACAACGGTACACAACAGTTGCAGTTCCCTTAATCAAAGCAGAAGTTTAATTATTTTTAAGAGTCACCTGCTCCTTTACCCTCACACAGTCCTCTGTCAAACTTGTAATGTACAGACAAACATCGCTTTCCCTTTGATGTCATTCTGCAGCCGGTCAAAAATGCATTTTAATCACGGACTGAACATAATTGCTAAAGCTTCAATGGAGCACCGGACAAGATGATACGTTGTATTTGGTTATGACTAAACAGTGTGCAGAAAATATTTTGGTAAACTAGGCAACAAGGGTTTACAAAACTCTAGGAAGCCCCGAGAAGAGCCCTGTTTCAAACTTCTGCTTTGCTGCATGATGTTTCAGGCAGATTTAATGGACAGCGTGGCTTTCCTTTCTTTACTCACCAATGCCCCCAAGTGGTTATCTACAGTGATAGACTAGAGGAGTGCTTTAGTTTGAATTTAACTTTTTGTAGTGGCCTAATTTGTTAAGAAAAATCCAAAAAAGGACAAAAAAATTTGGAATTACATTTTCTTATTTTGAAGTATTACATTAAAGCACATGCAGTGCGAATCATCTGTAAGTTGGGAAATAAACACAGGACTGTTTGATTTGTGTTTCAATCTAGACTCTACTGGAAACTATCCGCCTGTTAGTGTCATAACAAACACTTTAAATCACCTAAAAATGAAGGTTTGGAATATTTTAAATCAACCACACCATATCGTCTTCTCCCTCTACCAGCCCATAAGATGGCAGCATGGCTCCCTCCATGGTTGTGCTCTTGAACACTCCTTTGATCTTACTGCCAATGCGGCTGATCCCAAAGGACTCGCCCCTCTTTGACGTGTTCCTGCAGGCGAAAACAGATCGGTTTTAAGACAATGCGTGATGAAGGAGATGCGCATGGCTTCAGCAAAGCGCATACAGCTTGAGAGAAGTGACAGGGAGGGAAATGTAAGCAAGGGGCAGGGCACATAGCGATCAGTATCATGACTGTACAGTGGGGAGTATAAACTAAGGTAGTCACAGCCAGAGTCACAGCCATCTCACAATGAAATGCCTTGATTCTTGTTTAAAAGCCAAAAGCAAACAGAGCACACAGCAGTGAGCAGTGATTTCATGAACAGAAGGAGATCACAAATTGCAAAAAATGTTCTGTATGATCAGTTACCAACCAGTCAACTAGAACAGGCACACAACATCACAGGTGCTCTGTGCCTTGAATTTGACTAAGTGACATAAAAATCACCCGGTGATATACCCCATCATCACTGAACATTGAAAAGTCACTGCATCGTCAAAAACAACAGACGAGGTTTCAGCCTAAACAACACAAGTTGAAGTTGAAGGACACATGACAAATAAAAAACAGGATCCCATGCATCGGTCCCACCATGCAGGCGTCTGGTTGGGACTGGGGTGACGTACGAGGAAGGTGGACAGCATGACATCACACTGAGCGACCTGTGACACACGGATGGACCCTGACTTACTTGGGTGATGAGTGGCGGTGGGATAGCGAGCCGTATGGGAAAGTTGTGAACGTGGACTGGGCATGGAGGGAGTTAAAAGATGCAGGTGAAGAGCTGCCAGAGGCGGTGAACAGTGAGGATGGGGACTCAGGGCTCCAGTCCCAGGAACTATAAGCAGAACAGGGTCACGTCCCCACGGGCAAGAGGAGGGAGAGGACCGTGGATCATACCAGGGCAGGCAGTATGGTGGTTACAGAATCAGAGTGGACATACAGTCACAGACACAGCATGGTGGTGGCATTACATAGATGGAGTAAAGGGTGGACAGACGGGCAGAGTGGAAGGGGAGTTACTGAACTGCAGACATGGAGGGGGGCTCCTAGTTGGTGAGTGTTAACGAGATGGGGTGCCAGTAAGAGCCATTATCGTCTATCTCCTCTGAGAAGCATAATTCATGCTGCTTTGAAAACTGCTTTGATTGATTTCTTAACCAGAAACTGCAACATAAAAGCAACCAACATCTTTCCTGAAGTTAAATTCTGTAATTTGGGGAGCGAGCAAACCTTGTTTGAATAATTTAATGAGGAAAATCACAAATCAAATCAAAAAATAAAATCTAAACCTTCCAAAACAAAGAATTTGTATTGCGTGTGTTCAGCAGCATGATTCATGATTAGCTTGATTAACATATGATTAACATATTAATGATGAGTCATGCTAAGATTAACTCGATTAGCTGATTAAGGCCGGTTTTCTCAATCTTCTCTCATTTGCATTTACAGCACAGGCGCCAAATAAAACAGATGTGAAATTAGATTAACGATAAAATGATATATCATTATCAAATTATGAACTAGTACTCATGCCCTGATTGCACTGGGCCCAGAGCACAGTGAATTTGTAAGAAAAAAAAAGGGGGGGGGGCATGTTCCTCTGTAGACCAGTCAGGACAGAATGACGTGTAATTTGTATCTTGCGTGCAGCAGCACTGCTCAGCCAGCCACTGGTTTGATCAGCACACTGATGTCTTGATACTCACCGAATGTCATCCAAACTGAGGCTATTTCTGGAACAATATGCACAAGGAGTTAGTGGCAGGGCCCCGTGGCCACATACACACCATACCCCGTGATAGAAACATGACAGTTGATCCCTGGGCTCAGGTCACTTCTAATTTAAGTTTCATTAAACTGCAAAGTAAATAACTTCTTTTAATTTTTTTTATTGCTCATTTACAGCTTTATTTCAGGCTTTTTGATGCAGCTGACACAGCCTATATTCTGCCTTCATACTGCAGTGGCTATTGGGATACAGGGAGTTGTGACCAGTGAAATCCAAACAGATTAAAGGAACTTGGGTTGCATGTGCATGCATTCAGAGCAATCAATTATCTGCCTAAAAAACAAACTACCAATGAGACATTCTCTGATTTTCTGTGGCTAGATTATCTTCTTGCCAAATACTACTAATACTAATGAATCAGTATACTAGTAAACATTATGTGTTAAACATTTATTTTGTTAAACACAAACACAAATATTAGTTAAGTGAAACCTACCTGCTCATCCTGGAATTCCTTGCAGGGGATTCGGCCCCTCGAAGAAGCTGACGGAAGTACTGAAAAATGTTATGGAAAGAGCAAATAAATAAATAAATGTAAATTTCAGGTCAGTCAAACACAGCATATGCAGCTCTGCATCTCTGTGCCAGTATATGAACAACTAAAGGATGTACTGAGTGACCTTTTTATGTTTTAATAATAATCATGGCTAAACTGTTTATTTTGGAGCAGGAACAGGAGTGGCAACAAAATATCAAATTATATAATTATTCCTCAGACACACTATTCATGCAGGGCAGTGGCCTGCTGTGGACAATGGCTGAGCACTGGTCCACCCAGCTGTATTCAATGAAACAGCCTCTGAGGGGTGAAATTCGGCTTGGCAGCTTGGCATAGCGCCAGTGTCGGCTCATTGGCCAGTTGCGCGTCTGGTATTGATGACACGGCTGATAGTGGTTGGTGGCTGAGAGATCGGAAGAGGATAGCGCAAGTGAGTCAATAAATTCCAACCCGACTCTAATTCCAGCATTTGGCAGATATAGCTTTGTTACTGTTCTGATGCAAACAAATGTGTCATGTTTTAAAAGGACTGTACTTAGAAATCAGGTCATGACGGACAGATGCAGTACAGATAGGTGATTCATAAATTGGGCTGAACGTCAGGTATGTATGTATGTCAAGCTGGGTGACAGTGAGTTGAGTGATTTATTTCTTGGTGGAGACGCTAACCTCATCACTATGACAAAACATGGGGGTGAAAACATTCTCCAGGAGGGACAGGACGTGCTCATAGGCTTCAAACAAACACCTCATGGTCTGCAGTTTCACTACCTCTGGATATGGGCCTTCTGCAACTGGGAAGTAAAACAAGAACCACATACATGTCAATAGCGTACATACTTATTGAGGTGAGTGCAGTAGGTAATTATATGATTCTAGAAAGATCCCTGTCACATACTGTTGCGTATTTCTTCCACTATAAATGGGTCGAAGCGGATCTTGTCAACGCTCTCGTCCAAACAGTAGGTCTCGTAGATCTTCTTCACCTCCTCATGGAGCATCATTTTCTCTGAGTCAGACAGCTCTGGGCACAGTATCCTGTCGTTGAATTCCTCTGAGAAGATAAATGAGTCAGACATCTCAGTCTCACTGTCTCAGGACCTTTAAGAATGCATCGCTGTGGTATCCATGGGTGTCAAGACAATGGACACCCTTTAGTGAGCTTTGCTGATGATTTCGGACTGACTGTGTGTGGCTGAGGGGTGAGAGAATGGCTAGAGTCGGGTTGTCTTTATTGAATTGTTCTGCTTGGATACTAAAAATTATGAGTAATCACTCAAAAAAGCAAAATCAGACTACTTACTTTACCTGAGTTGTAGAACAAATTTTTAGGAGCATTTCACATAAAAAAATTCCGGATTTTGTGCAAATAAAGTAGCCAAAGTATCTTTTGATGACTGGTTTGGGATGGTTCGGGACACGCTTACCGACTGCAAGGCAAAACTGGAGCACATGGACAGCCCCTTCTTGCTTCAGGAAGTTCATGAAACGAAAGAGGAGGTCTTGCTGTTCTCTGATTTCCTTCAACTCCAGCTTTAGTACCTGATGAGCGACAGAGAGCATGTAGAGAATAGAAATCAGTGCTCTTTAAACAGTTCAAAGACGTTATTTACACTTCTTGTTTAGTTTGGTGAGACCTGATATAGCAGCCTAAAACACACAGTGGCTTGTTGTGGCGGTAGCACACTTACAGAGGGCTTTTTGTTGCGTGTATCAGAGTACTTTTGCAGGAAAGGAACCAGCGTTGAGGTGGGCTCTGTGGCTCGTTCAGGCTAGAGCAACAGAAGCAGATGGAAAGCATCTTTATCCTATTCACCCATGAATAACATACACTCTGCAGCAATATGTTAAAACACAGATGATCCGTTAACGGTTCAACACGCACTTACAGGGGAGTTGTCGATGAATATCAAAAGCAAATGATTTACTGTGTCCTAAAATAGGAAGGGGAAAAAAAGCAGTCAGTAAAACACACGTAAGTACTTGTTCTGAAAAATACATATATTTGCCTTCCATTTGCATAATTGACATGCAGAAGGCTCCAGGTGCAGTTCTGGATAGAGAAAATTGGCCCTTAACGTGTCTACACTCACAGGATCAGCCAAGTAGTCCATTGAAGGAAGGAAGACAGAGCCAGCCAAGACTTCCCTTATCAGGAGAGTAAGAGATCTGAGAGGAACGAAGAGATAAGGCAGCAGGAAATAAGAAAATGAGAGAGTAAAGAGTGATCCTTATCTACTTCTGTATATTACCAATGCTGTCAGACTTTCTCCTTGGGCAACACTGATGCTGTGATGTGTTTTGACAAATATATGGAGGCACTGCAGCTCCTTCAAATGAAACACAACTGGGTTACCTGCAGTCTGTAGCTTTGGGTGGCAGGATATAAGGGAAGAGCATTTCAGTCAACTTCCTGAGGTAGAGGAGCTCATCTCTGCGACTGCGAAGGGCTACGTGGAGATCAGGTCCATATTCTTCCAGGGCAGCTTGTTGAAGAAACTCTGTGTTCTTTACTACAGAGGAGAGCAAGCGAGGAGAGTGGTTTGTTGCTTTTTTTATGGTGCACACAAAGAAAAGACTGAAAAGTGGGTTATACATGTGAGCGATACCTTTTTGTCTTGCTTTGCTGATTATTTCAATGTGCTTCATGGAAACTTTAAGAAGCTTTTGTGTAATGAGGGATGCCACGTCCACCTGAGAGAGAAAGAAAGAATTTTAAAACAACTCAGATCAGCATCCAAAGATTTTAATGCCACTCCAGTCTTTATTTGTCACCTTCTGTGTGCGGCGGACCAACACAGCTGCAAAGAAGCGCAAAGTCACTCTGAGCTCGTCCACGAACGCCTCATCATCCGTGATGTCTCTGAAAAGAAACACAGTACAGTTACAGCTGTCACTACATATAACATATCACACCACTTCATTTTATATTATGACATTATGACATGCGAAAGGAGGATGGAAAAATGTCTTACCTATACCAAGGATACACAAAGTTTTCCAAAACGAGCTCCAGAATCTTGAAAAAAATAAAACAGAATAGGATTATGAGATCATTTGATTTATGTATTGAATAAAAATATGTTTAACCCATGCATGTATTACCTCTGAAAGAGACGCATCCACCTTGGAGGGAACTTTCAGGTCGAGCCATGGTTGATAATTTTCCAGTAACAAAGTTGGTCTATCATTAAATAAATAAAAGGCCAACACAAAACAAATAAATCACACAGTTATAGAGTCAAGGGGAAGAGTCCTTTCTGACCACTAGAGAGCAGTGTATCCATACCTTGGTGATAAACAACAGCGTTATTGAGCACATGAACTCAAATACAATAAATTAATCTATAATGTCTTCAGTTAAACCAGATGGCTTTTTTTCCAGTTTAACTTACTGTTTGCTTCACAAATAATCTTTGTTTGATTAGCATGGTAACATACACAGTCACAGGGAACATCCCTTTTGCGTCTGTGGACATAAAGAGTTTACCTTGTCAGTATAACTATATAACTACTGTTTAAACATGATGATAAGGTTACAATACAACCATTTCCTCAACTACCACTGCACCAAAACATAACCAGGAATCTCACCTGTGCCTTTTGCATTTGATTTTTCCACAAACAGCACAGCTGTGGCCCAGTGGAAACAGCTCCTGTTGGTACGACTGCAACATAAAGTTAACATCTTTTACATGGGATCCTTCTCATCATTCACTGCAGCTGCAAGAGTGCCTTAATCATGGGAAATATTGTGTCCAGTTAATTGATATCTAATTTGTGTTTATCTATTGTGTTTATGTCTATTTATATATTATCTATTTTGCTCAATTCTATTCTATTTTTGTCTATTTCTGTTTTTATTTTTTGCTCTGTGTGTAAAAGGTGCTGTTTAAATAAATAAACATTGACTGGTAATTTCTGACACTGAATATCGGTTTAATATTGCAATATTTTAGAATATTTTCTTCAGAAATCACTATAAACAAGTTCAGATTTTTAACCGTGTCAGTTGTATTCAGTATTTTTTTTTCTTTCTGACCTACCTTAGTCCTTGGTTTTATGGAGACGAAGATGTTGGGAAGCAGAGACTCTGGTCCCAAAGAGCAGTAGAAAGTGACGACTCCAGCCAAGAAGGACCAGAACACCATAATAATGTGGATATATCTGTCAAAACAGAAGAAGATGCTGTTATTAACACATAAATGGATTAGATGAGGGTGTCAGGGATGCCATACATGAAGTAGCACTGATGGAGTAACTATAGGCTACCTGTTTAAAAGCACAGTGGACATAAGCAGGACCAGCAGCAGAAAGCAGAAGACTGGATACTGCCGGCCCAGCTCTCTGAACCGGTCCAGCTTCATCCTGCGTCTTATTTTCTGCAGACAAGCCCCGATGCAACCCATCTTCGTCCCTTTGGGAGGCTATTGCATATTACTGTAAAAAAATAAAATAATAATAAACAAGACCACCATGGAGCGACTGTCTATAAGAATAAATAAGGGCGTACAGCAGCTATACACCTAAAAGCGTTAACTCAAAATCTGCTTCTTTGTTTTACATACCAAGCAAGTTGCATTTATTTTTATCTATCCACTCCAGCATGTTATGGGCCATTTTTCACTGTAGTCCTGCAGCGACACCATCATGAATTTGCAGAATAAATACGCAGACTTGACTTGTTTGTAGGATCAGCGTAGTAGAGGCGAGGTGCCGCACACAGCTGTAAAACCACAGCAGGATTAGAGGTAATTACGCAGCGACATCTGCGCACAGATTATCCCTTTTAAAAAAATAAATAAACTCTGGTACTGTTTTAATGGCTGCTGCGCTCTTTGCTGTCATTTCAGTCCATTGAAGGGGGGGCTGACGCCTGGTTGTCAGCGCCGGAGACGCGTGATGTCACCTCCGCTGTGCTCACAGTAAGCGGCGGTAGCCTCTTGTAACACGCTGGTTACTGTAGTTTACAGGAAAAACAAAAAAACAAAACAAGCAGCTAATGTATGAGCACACGCCCTTAAATAAATAATAAAATACAACGAGGTGTCTCTGTTTTTGAGGGGGTCGACGCCGCGGTGGGTGTGGCGTCGCTCCGCCATGTCGAGTTATTATTTTTTTTTTAATAAGGAAAAATAACGGTAATAAATACATTAGCGTTAATGTTACTTTGTGTTTCATAACATACCACGATACTTTAGTCAATAAAGCTACACACGTTAACTGAAAACACAGTTGAAAATACATTTTTTTGGCAGGTTAGCGAACAACGATTACCGCCAATTAATTAGTTCCGCTGTAGTAGCCACATCAGTGCTGTTGCTATGGTAACCCGCAGATTATTTTTTTTAAACCTGTGACTAATAACTGTCGAGCGGGGCCGTGTGATTGAGGTCAACGGCCAGCTAACGGTTTACCTTTATTTTCGACTAAATGTGGCCTCTAGTTTCCCATATATTTACAGTTTAAAGGCAAAAAACGCTTTATTACAATCAGTTAAGGTTTAAATGTGACTTTAGACCTGTTGTAATAAAGAGAAACACACAAAAATAGCTGCTCATTAGTAGTCTACAGGGTACCAAGTGAAAGAAACCAAATGGATGTATTAATACATACAACAAAGCGAAAACTGTATTATTTTGGTCTATGCTTCCTCATTTTAAATCAAAAAAGGGGCCAAATTGACCTGAATTTGTTTTGTTAGTTCATTTAAATACTTTTCACTGCCATCTTAATACATACAAGGCCAAAACTGTATTATTTTGGTCTATGCTTCCTCATTTTAAATCAATAAAGGGGCCAAATTGACCTGAATTTGTCTTGTTCGTTCCTTTAAATACTTTTCACTGCCATCTTTCTGAAGTTTCATAAGAGAAAATTATGTTCATAACAATTAAGTTCATAACAATGCACAATTTAGTTTTGTTTCAGGGTCTGCTTGTTGTTACTTATGTATTACTTATACCTGCTTTTACCTCTTTGACCGGAAATTTATGAATGTAACAAGAAAATACATACTGGTCTGACTGTGTCATTTTCAATAAACATTTCTTCCACTTGCGCTTGTTCCTCAATGTGCATCCTTTTTAAGCAATGAGACAAGCATACGTGTCTTCACATCAGATGAAGTTTCACAATCACATCTCGGAAAAAATGAATGAAAAAAAAAAAAAAAAAAGTACTTTCAAAGACAGACTTGTTGCCAAACTGAATCAAACACCAGCCAGTTTGCATCTCATGAAGATTTTTATCCAAAGAGTAAGACACAGATAGAAATCAAAAACTTTATTACAAAAATAAGTTACACTCACCTCCATTTTACAGTATAAAACAATTTATTTGCAGGAATGCAAAAAACGTTGTTGGCCACCAACAATAGTTTAAAACTGCTAACATCTTTTTTTCAAAAGGTGGTTGTTATGATTTTATTGAGGGAGTTAACTGTATAGAAAACTGGGATTGACGAGCAGTTTCCTTTTTGCTATACCCGGAAATAGAAATCATTCACTGCAGTATCCCTTCTACCACTATGCGACTATGATCCCTCACCAAGTCATGGCAGCTAACGTTAGGCACACATGCTCACTGGCTGGGCATTATGGCAATTCAGTCATCCATCGAGATTAACTCGAAAGATCTTCGTACTACATAGTTGCTGTCTTTGGGAGCTGGGAAGGGATCATTCAAGATTAACATGATTTTATATGATGAAAGATTTGATTAGGTTGTTTTACATTATTCTGACGTTTGAAAATGTACTGTATCAATATAAAAAACAAACCCACTGGAATAATACAGTGGCACAAAAGGGACACTGCAGGGCTTTATTTTTGTTTCTTTTTTTTCCTCTTTTTTTCGTTTTTTTTTTTAAATCAAAGGCAGTTGGATGCCTGTGATGTTGATGCCTTTACAAAAGTAACATTTCATCCGAAAAACTATACAACCAGTAACTACATACTCTGAAGAAGCAAGGCGGCTAATTCAGTTCAAAATAGGATAAAAGCAGGGCTTGTTCAGACTCATCATATGAGATTGTTTTGCATGCCCAGTTTGACTGTTTGCAGTGTCAGAGCTGCAGCTGAAATGACTATATTACATTAAGTACATCGTTTTTGCGCTGCAGCTCTTGTGCATATTTTGTATGAAAACAAGCCCTGCTTTCATCAATATAGTTTCCCTATTTACAGTACAGGCCGGGTAGTTTAGTCCTCTGTACTGAGGTAGTCAACCAACCCTTTAAAGACAAGTTCTGAAAAGAACCACTTTCCTGGAATGCCTGACTTATCCATGCCAGGTGGGTACACCCTAAAAACCTGCAAATGTTCTGTCAAACATCCAGATCAAACGATTAAGATTAACATGGATATTCCGACGATAAAAATTGCGATTAGCACAAAAATATACAATAGCATCAAGCTCCTTTGAGCCACTTCAAACCTAAGAACTTAAAAAGTGCAATTTCTTCAATAATTATTAAAAAAAAAAAAAAAAATGGCATGTTCAGGGACAGGGAAGGGGTAGATTGTAAGGGCAATACATAGAGCCCTGTATATCAGGGCTGGGTAGAAGGGCTCAGGGGCGAGGGGAGAAAAAAAAAAAAAAAAAAAAAAAAGAGGCTGTGGCGAGTATTCAGAATCCTCCGGTCATCTTTTTAAGGTGGCAGTTTCAGAAATAAATGAAAATAAAGTTAAAAAACATGGGGGAGGGGGGAGATGCTTCTTCTGTAAGGCTGGAATTTCATTGGACCTTTTTGTCGTGCTCTTTTTTGTTGTTGTTGTTGTTTTCTTTAACATCCATTGCAGCTTACGGTGTAACCCCACACATCAAGTCAGTATCCACTGTGACAGGTCAGGATCGCCCTCGGCCCCGTTTCCCTGCTGGACCCAATGAGAGGAAAGATAAAATTAGTACAGAATTTGAAGGGGTGGGGGGTGGGGAGCACAGACACCGACGCGATACACATATTTCCCATCAATTAGCATACCAACAGATTAATTAAACTCCCCTAAAATTTAGAGTGAGGACTGTTTTGCCACTAGGGTGGGAGCCAGCTGGCCTCTTTGAAAATATAGCATGTTGTAGATGACCTTTGTCTGCTGGCAAACAAGCTGACCGCTCTGAAAGATGACACCTGTCAGGGGTTATTTATGAGGCCAATAAGCAGGTGTAACTTTGCGCAGCCTTATAATTATTACCAACATCATTTCAAGACAATCAAAATGCTCAGCTTTCCATTTTCCAAACTGCAGCTGCTTTCGCCTTGCTTTTATCTTATTACACCTCTTCCAGTCAAGTCATTCCTCTGAGCCGTGCTGCTTTGATAACTGGCCCACACAACATGGTGCTCGTTCGTTTTTTCCTGTGATATTCTAGACCTCTTAAAAAAACCACGAGCCACGTAGCACAAGTTCTTTTTCACTAGAGAGCAGTGATGATCTGGAACTGAAAAAAAAGAAGCTTTATTAGTCACCACAGTGTGGCTGATTTGATCTGCACCCAGCATCACACCAAGTTTTAATTCACCTCTGCTTGTTCCAGGGCCTCCTCGCTGGGAGAAGCTCAATCGGCCCCTCGGTGTGATGGCACCGCGGCCCCTGGTCTGACTGGCACCGCCACGGACTCCTCCCCTCCCTCCTCGTCCTCTTCCAGAGCCTTGGAAGTCGTCATAGCCGTAGTACGGATCATCATAGCCGCCCCGGTAGTTGTGGTAGTCGTATCCATAGTAATCGTAATAGTCTTCATAGCCATAATAGTCGGGAGGGTAAGAATAACCTCCTCGTCCACCGCGGCCTCGGCCTCTTGTGGGTGGTGGCATATGGGGAGGCCCGTAATAATAGTATTCATCATACCTGGAAGATGATACACAGATTCATATAAACATGGCGTCCTGCTTCAAATCTAAAAAAGGTCACAGGTTTGAGTTGCATTCTTTTCCTTACATTTGTGTTTTAGCGGCTTGTCTCTGCGCTTTGCGCTCTTTCCTCTTCTGGTCAGGGGGCTTGGCGAAGACTATTTCAATGTGCTCTCCCTCGAGGTCTTTGCCGTTGAGATCAGCCAAAGCCTGTGAAATTGATCAAAATGATACAATTATGTTTTCACTGCAAATTACAAACAAGTTCTAACATCATAAATGTCTGTCCAAGTTTTTTTTTTTTTAAATACCTTCACGGCACCATCTCTTTCCTCAAAGTGGATGAAGGCATAGTCTTTCAATTTCTTCACCCGCTCCAGCTTGCCGAACTGACTGAACGCCTTTTCGAGGATCTCCTCCGTGACAGTGCTAGCTAAGTTCCTCACAAATAGCACCTTGACCTGGAAATGGAATCATAGTTCTGTTTTGTTTTTGCAGAAAGGGGGAACAAATACAACTGCAGGAGACCGTCACCAATGGAAACTTGTGCCTTACCTTGGCCATGACCTCTGGGTCTGGGTCCTCAATGGGATCAGCCCACTCCACGGTGACCACATTGCCCCACACCTTCACTTTGCCGCTCATCAGCCGGCGGCGGGCCTGAGCTGCCGTCTTGTGGTCTTCATACTCCAGGAAGCAAAAGCCCCGATTCTTTTTCTTGTCGTCTGGCTGGTGGTACAATATGACATCATTTAGACCCTCTGTAGAGATGGGAAACGTGGAGAGAGGTGGAGAAAAGATGGAGCACGGTTAACTGGAGTTATTCAACAGAAATCACGTCAATGTAATTGAAGGCTTGGGTAAAAAAAAAATGGTTTCATTTTAGTTTTAAGTAGCTATAAGGAGAATCGAGGACATTAATATGAATAAGTTTTTTCTCCTGTCACTCACAAGAGACACCTAACATTGAGTACAATAAATATTTAGTGTCCAGTCAGATCTTAGCGGTAAACCATCATAGTAACGTGAGTCACTTCGGCTTAGTAAGGGGGTCATCATTTGGACACAGACAGGAAATGCTTGTCAAAGCTTCACCCGGATTTTCTCATAAACAAATCCTGAACGCTGAACAGATCTTATCAAAATAAACCAACAGACAAAAAGTAAGCCACATTAAAATGGAGGAATGAAGAAGTGAAGGGTGGTGCAGACTCACCTGTGACTTTTGCAAATTCTTCAACAATCTGCTCTTTTGTTTTACTCTTGGGGATGGAGCCAACAAACAGTCTATTATTGGCCACAGAGATACACACTCCGATGTGTTTACCTGGTCGAATTTCATTGTTGTTGCACTGCAAAAGTATGGAGAACAGCGCAGATAAGACAAAAGAACAAAATGCAACAGAATCAACACGATGGAGTCTATGGCGACTTGTTAAGATTATCTTTCTCACTATTAACATACATGTTTCTATCTTAAGAATAGTGTATGCTACGTTAGCTTGGGCATACCAATTTGACAGCCTGCTGTGCAGCTTCTTTAGTGCAGAAAGTGACAAAGGCGTAGCCTCTGTTCAGGCCACTGAGAGGATCCATCATCAGGCGCAAGTCCCAGATGGGGCCAGCTTTCTCAAACAGCGGAACCAGCTCATCCTCAAAAAGGTCTCTGGGGATTTTGCCTACAAATATCTGCCAGGTTGAGAGAGAGAAGAGGAATATAGTGCATGAGAGCAACTCTTTGAATTTGACATGCATGACAGTATTTCGACAGAAAGTATCCAGTCTGCTCTTAGCGGTAAACTATCAGTGTAACCGTGGTTACTACAGAGGATTAAAAAAAAGTTTCATCATTTGGACACCTTGTTAAACCTAAATTCACTTAAAAACTGGTAGAACTTGAAACAGGTTTTGTACCTCTGTACCGATGGTTGGCTGTGCCCCTGAGTGGGCGGACTCTGGCGGGGGACCTCCATACTTCCTCTGGCCTGTTGTCACATCGAGTGTGTAGCCAGTTCTCTCCAGCAAAGCCTGATCACCAGAAAGAAGGACAGTGTTTAACAATCGTGAATCAAACAAATCTTAATCCTTTAAATATCTCTCAAGTAAACTTAATTATGAAGAAAATAACTCAGTTTTTGGACATGGGACTAGTTCTCACTTTGATTTTGGCTTCATCTGGTCCTTTATTGGTGTCTGACACTTTGGTCCCTTGTTTCTCTCTCTGTCTGTACGTCTTCATCACGCCACAAAGAAAGGCACTTTTGTTCTGAAAGGGAAAAAAAAAAAATGCTGAGTACTATCAAACGATAATTAAAGACATGCCATCATTAACTTCTGATTCTGGGTTCTACGAATAAAGAGCAAGCCGTGACAAGACAGCAACCATCATGTAGAAATGATCGATAATATCTAAAAGCTATTGTGCAACCACAATCCTATGACATAACGCCATTATACGTTACACTGCACAGGAGACAATCCTTTGCTTTGTATGGCCCAACGTATCTCAACAATATGTCAACAGTGCCGTGCGCATACCTGAACATGTGAGAGGTCACTGTCCTTAAATTGCAAAAGGACTTGCAAAGCACCTTCCTCGTTGAATTCTTTCAGAGCCTCGATCGCTCGATCATCTAAGTCACTGTGTGACACCAAACCTGGAGGAGGGAGGGAGACAACAGAGAGAGAGAAGATGAGCTACACACAAGAAAGAAAGTTTCAAGAAATTCATGTACAACTAAAATGAGCAAACAAGAATTTTCATGCAAGTCCTTCTGCATAACAAATAGTTTAAACTGTGTAACGGATAATGAGCACTACAAGTAGGAGTGAGGGGCAGGAGCAGCCTAATCTAATAGAACTGTGTTCGGTAGTCAGGCTGCACTTTACTCTGCTACCAGCACGTTTTTTTGCAGAACTAATCACAACAGATGTGACAGTGCAACTCGATATGCCAGTGCCCCTCTATAGTGTGGCTGGGAGTTTCTAATGAGCCGGTCTACATTCTCCTTTATAGAGGGGCCATCACCTGTCCCAGGCAGCCACACACCAGACAGCTGCTGCCATTGTTTCTGCCTCACTCCCATCTGGCTGAAAGGGCCAGACGAGTACTTTTCTAGATCTGACCGACCAAACAAGTCCTAAAATGACCCCCCAAAAAACTTCCGTCACTCAACTCACCCCGTACAAGCTTGTGAAGAACTGACAAATGCAACAGCTACTTGAGCTGTAACTAACATCATACTTACTACAAACTACATCCCATCCCTCTGCATTAAAATCTATGGTTATGCAGAGAAACTTCATAGGAATGAATGGGGAGACTGGACAGGCTCACGAAGACACACCCAGGAAGAGGACTATGCATTCGCCCTGACACCAGTGATCATACAACCATGTTGGGAATGCAAATGCTGCAATCATTTACACATTTTCACACGGGTAATGTGTAATTATTATTATTTTTTTGTAGCACTGCAGTACCCATTTTGGTAGGAAACCACAAAAAGTTGCTTCAGGATCCCAATTCCCACATTCAAAAAGGTGATAAAATGACAATACATGCAAGAAATTGATAAACATACAAAAAAAAATTGCATATTTGAATATGCAAGTGTATTCATTGTGCCTTACCTGCTATGTAAATTTCATCTAGTTTTTCAGCAACTTTCTGTGGTAAACCAGCTTCTAATAAAGTCTGGAAGTGCTCAGAATGGGTAACTGCAGCAGAGGTGTCCATTGGTTCTTCTGGACCATTTCCATTAATATGTTCTGTGGCCATGTCTCCAGAAATCTGTGTAAATGCAATGAGCCAAATTAATCCTGGGTCAAGGGCAAGACTTGGGATTTTGTTCAGAAGAGTGCAAAGTCTCAGACTTGGCAAAAAAATATATTTTTTTTTAAAAACATACAAAAAAATGCAAAAAAAATAAATGGTTTATGAGTTTGAATACAGGGTGACTTTTATATCATTAAAAACACAAATCATCAACAAACAGGGGGATGCTGCTGTGTTCACAAACAAAGTTAACGTGGTTATGTGGCGCTTCAGTTTGGAGACTTTTCACTGTTCTGAGTCAACGCTTTGCAGCTCTCAGCTTGCATGGAGGTAAAAGCCAAAAACAAAAAAAACCTGCATATAGGCAGTCGACAGATGTTTCAACATTGCACCCAAAGACAAAAATCAAATGAAATGGCATGTCTTGTTTAAAAAAAACACACACACAAAAAACAGCTTGCGTCCATGTGGCAGTATTTTTTAATTTTACATTCTGGTTTGTCCTGGGTTTTAGTAGTTTGTGCAA
The DNA here is from genome assembly GCF_000972845.2 of Larimichthys crocea. NCBI lineage: Eukaryota > Metazoa > Chordata > Actinopteri > Sciaenidae > Larimichthys > Larimichthys crocea. The sequence goes on along the minus strand of NC_040034.1, from coordinate 9,566,746 downwards.
ATGGAGTTTCACTTGCTAACTTGCCTGTATCACAGCCCTCTCTCTCTGCTGCAGAAGCCTGGTCTGCTTTGGTCTCTAAATTACATGTTAGCTTACCTTCTCACTGCTGACTTCAGCACAGGCTAGATAGCTGATACACGTGTTCCATCAGAGAGAGAGAGGGAGAGTGAGTGAGAGCCCCGGGTTTCCGGTGGCTGACCAAGTATGCACCCTTTAGCCTTTTAGTTTCTTGACACTTTGACAGCACATATTGTGACACTCAAGGTAAATACTGCCCCGAATATATATAATCAGGCTGAGTGAGGGCCAACCCCAATCAATGCTGCACATGAGGGAAGAAAAAAAAAAAAAGGCATGAACTTGTGGGAAAAAGCAGCAATGTTTTTAGACTCAGCTCACGTCAGCCTAAATATATATATATATATAAATAAATTAAAAAAGGCAACCTTTTATCTCGTAGTGTCTGCTAATCAATCTCATATTGGTAAGCACGTGCTTTCTCTGTGGTTAAAAACATTTCTCCAACTATAAAAAAACACCACTACACTTTTAAAATACACAAAAAAACCTTTTAGTATGTTTTATATATATTATTTTTTTGTTTAACGGACGTTAACGTTACATTTTTTTAGCGGGGAGGGACTGACTCGCGCACACGTTGAGGTTAGCTCAGGCTAGTTAGCTCTGGTGCTAACTAGCCTGAGCTAACCTTCATTGAGGGACAATAACATGACGCCGCCAGCGTGCTTTTCTTTTTTTCCTCTCTTTCCTCCCCTTATGAATGCATCTGTTGTTTTATATTGTAGTTGGAGGGAGGGCGGGGGAGCGTGTCAGTTGCCACAATAGTAACGCCGGGGTCGAACAATCTTTGCCGAGATTAACTGGCTTTTTCCTCTCTCTCTCTCCGCTTTAGCCTTTTTTAGCACCGCTGTTAGCAACACGATGACAATGAGCATGTCAATCTGTCAAAATAGGCTAGCCCCTCTCTCTCCCTCTCTCTCTGTCTGTTTGTATGTCTCTCTCTTGGGCTAGCATGCTAACTCAGACTGGATTTCAAAGTGAGGGCCATTGTTACAACGTCATGTGTCGGCAACCACCAAAAGTATTTTTTGTTTAATTTTAATTAGACCCAGCGAGGCCTTGAGAGCTAAGAGGTTTCTTTAGCCTGCTGGATGCGTGGTTTGTCAACGTGCCGCCATGTAGGAAGAGTCCATTTTCAAAAAGCCGGTCTGGAGAACTCGTTCACCAACCTCCACCACTAACACCACCAGCAGTTTCCACATTGTTTGAAACAGCACCCCAACGAGATTTAAAGAAAAAAAGACTCCTCTCTCTTTCGCTCTTTCTCTCTCTCTTTTTTTTTTTTTTTTTTTTTTTTTGTTGTTTTAAAGCAATCAATTAAGCAACAATCACGTGACCAAAAACAGTAGCATTCGCCCTACCTGCCGCTGGATCACCAACGTGTATGGTGTTGATTATTTTAGGAAGATAAATGTGATATTTAAAAGACAGAAAAAGTGTAAAACTCCCGGCACTGATCCGGCTTCAGTCATTCACTCTTGATGATGTAAAATGGCTGCCACGTTCACGCCTCGAGTTTTGTCTCGTCGATGGGGTTTCTTGGACAGTCCTGCACGGGCTTGCCTTGTATGCATTTTACAGAAGAGCAGCAGGTCATCCACGGCATCCATCATAATTACTAACGAGGAGTAATTTCACGACAACGGGCGACGTTTGTTAAACACATAACACGAGACAGCAGGAATCTGAGTTAGAAAAACAAAAAGTAGGCACCCAAAAAAAAAAAAAATCAAAAATTAACTTAAATAAAACAGTAGATATTGAAATAAAACAAGAAAACACAACAATGAGATCAATTAACGTGTTTTTAATAATTTACTACCAAAAATAACAATATAAAATGTTTTGTATTCTCGGATAAAATCACATCAAATGCCAGTCCACATATATTTAAATCTAAAATCCCGTATGTGTGACCTAAACAGACATAACATTGTACTTTGTATATCCCATTTATTGAGCCTTGAACTGGAAGTAGTGAGGTAGATTCCACTTTCCACCACACCGTGTCACTCTTCTCATAGGTTTAAACACTCCTGCACGAACAAAAGAATAATGTCAAGAGTGTGAGTATGTGTGTGTGTGGAAAACAGTGTGGAATCGTACAAATAATAATAAATGTTCAACAACCAAACTTATTTGTACAACGGATGTGAGAAGAAGTAAAAGTTCTGATGTCATTTCTAATTGCATAATTTAATTATACAATGCAAAATTGTTACAAATTTTGTAAAGGATTGTCATCGTGATATGAAATTAAAGTTATATTTGCCTCCACGCATGCATTATAAACTCAAACTCATAGAAACACATGTTTGTTTGTAAATAATATTTTTTTCAGTATCTTACTATGGGTTGACAGTGAGTGTCAATTGCAAAGTTGTAATTAAAATAACAGGTCAAATTCAACTTCCATCCATCCATCCATCCATTTCCTTTCCTGTTTTTAGGGGGTATGGTTTAGAATGATGTTTTCCGCTCGTTCCTCTCCTCAGCAACACATTCCAGCTCCTCCTGAGATGTTCCCAGGCCACATGAGCTATATAGTCCCCTCTAGCGGGTTCTGGGTCTCCCACCTTCATAGGAAGAAATCCAACTTGTAGGTATCTTTTTAAAAACTTTGCAGTGACAATACAATGCAGGTTCTGAATGTTGGGTTGGATTATCTGCTATAGTCATCACAAACAGGGTGATTCATGAGCTTAATGTCTGGCTCATGGCTAAAATAATAACATTTTAGCAGGTGACTGTTTCCAGCAACCCCCACAGGTATAAAGTGTTAACAGCTGGACGATGGTGGCTGGAAGATTTAGATGAAGAACTTATGCAGCTGTTGAGGAACAGAGCTGCAGAATGATTTCCTGTCCCATTTTCTGCTACTGCTTCATATATAATTCAAGGTGTGCTGAAGTTTTACGAAGAAATGCAACAAGCACAAACATTTTGAATGAAACACAATATAAGACAAAAAGGCAAATAATGTTATCTATTTTGAATTTACAACAGTAAATGTAACAGTAACCACAATAAGTTTATTTCTCATGCCTCTGAAGGTTCATCAGAGGTCAAACCATTCACATAGCTCTGACAGACGTTCTAGTACAATTGGTTCAGAAAGCCTTGTGTTCAGCTGTAAAACTAACTAAACTAGGCATTTTCAGGTATATTAGCTCAAAGTCTGTCTGTAAAATTAAACATCCTAAATCATTAGAATTGTAAAAGTCAAATGAAGATCCAGTTTTTTAAGTCAACATTATATTTACAGAGTTAGATCTCCTTAGATTTTAATAACGATAAAAAAAATTGGAAATCAGGAATATAGGAAAACAAGGTCTTTATTGACATCACATGACGTCTTTAACCTAGAATAAATACAGTGTTCCATATCATGATATAATAGTAGTTCTTTGTCATTTACAACCATACTAGATATGAATGCTTATGAGAACATTATGACTTAGCCTGTCTCTGACAATGTCTGCTTTGTTTCCAGTGATAAACAGTAACTACAGTATGATACAGCCTGATGACCAGCAGAGCTTCTGTTTTGTGGCTCAACTACGAACTCTTGAATGAGATAAAGGCCGTTACTGTTGCTGTAGTGCGGATCTCTCATGCCACCGTGTGGAGAGAGTGTCTCTGTGTGCTCATCGACCAAAGCAAAATGATCTTTTCCTGAACAACTCAGCAAAAACTCTTCATCACTTTCAGTGTTTTGTATCCGATTCTTGCACTCATGTTGAAGATGATCAACTTTATTAACCCTTCAAAATAAAGAGATTCAAAATACAACCACACACACACACACACACACAGGTCTTATATACATTATATTAATATCATAAAATAAAATAAAACTACTCAAAACACAAACTATAGGCAATAGCGGTACACATATGTACCCACAACAAGTGTGTAAATTAATAGCGCAATACTGTCTCAAGCAGAGTGTAGTATAACATACAACAGTACAGCAATATAGCTCACACTAAGGTAGGTAATTTAATAAATGATAGTATTAGGACAGTATAGTGTAATATGCAATGAAATACCAAATGAGTAATACTACTAGTAGTAACAACAACAACAACAATACTATGACTAATAATAAGAATAGTAGCCTGTATGATTACTTAGATATAATCTTAGTTATATGTCATCATGATGATTATTCACCTTTAAGGAAAAATATATATATATTTTAGAAAAATGTAATATGTAATGTAATAATAATGTTTGAACTAATAAAGAGAGTGAGTGAACAGAGTGCAACATTTTAATATTCGCAAAAAACTAACATATAAGGCATCTTCTGGTTAGTTTATAAGACCAAATATATAATAAATATGACCAAAGGTCTTTCATTTAATGAATATATATATAATCAGTTTTGAGCTAGGAATGAGCCAGGATCATAAACACGCTCAGACTTGATAGTTCTCAGCTAATTATGTCATTTGTTGTTGTTGCTCACTTATCGGTGGTTATCTTGATGATGCCACACAGAGCGCCTTGGATTTCAGCTGCACAGAGCCTGGCTGAAAATAAACATGACCTGTTAACTTCACTATGTCTCCTGTGCCCTCTCCTTGACAGTAACAGTGGCAGTGTTGACACCAGAACCCCTGAGAATATATCTGACTGGAGTTTCATGGAGCATGACCATGTAAGCTACGCTGTTTACTCTGCACACCTCTACACCTACACCTTTGCACAACTGTGTGATTCTCATCCTCATCCAGCCAGATCAATGTACCGTACAAAGAGAGAGAGTCTGAGCATCTTGGCCTTGCTACCTGCAGAACATAAGAAAGTCAGCAGCACTTCTTGTTTGATAAATCAGGAGGCTGCGGAGCAGGCCGAGGAGAGAATACAAACATAAACTCATCCTTTGTTTGCCTTTTTTAAAATCAATGAACTTGTGTTGGCCTTCAATACAACTAATAACTTAAACATCTCATCTCTCCCAGCTTAGATCTAGAAGTCTGATGTTATATAAGAGTCGCAGACAAATAAGCATGATATAATTTTAAAAATCTGAGATTTTCAGAGATCTGATGTTTGAGATTGTGTTTTTATGCAAAAAAACCCCCCCAAAAGGTCAGACATATTGTCTGATGTCAGTAAAATCACACAGAAAAAGCAACAACACAGTCTTATCAGCAGGAAGGACAATTAGTACCACAGTGTTTTAGGAAAATCACTACAAATGCTATGACACATCTCTGTGATTTAATCGTCTCGTCTTCCACACTTATTGAATTTCGAGTATTAGGCCAAGGATTTATTACCAGCACAACCAAGGACACAGAACATGGGCTTTTAAGTAAACAGACAAATGAAATACAAAATAAATCAATATTCATCCTTGACATTTCAGATGTTGGAGCCGGACAGATGCATATTCATTAACAGCTATCTCCAGTTTTGAAGGGGGCATGGCAATGAAATGAATTTTGCCTCAACATACAGTGAAAATAATATACACAAACACATTATTCATGTAATGTATGTTTATGATTATGATTGTTAATATTTGTGAATAAAACGTGTTATTTTTAAAGCAAACATGACATATGGTAGCTTTTCAGTATATAGTTCGCTGGTCTGATACAGGGCATCAATACGCACTACAACACTGTAAGTACATTAATACAGTATGTATATTTGTTTTCTGATTAATTTATTAATGGCTTGATCTATTAAATTAAAGGGAAAAAAGCGGGTGGAAAAATCACAACTTCCCAGAGTTCTGGGTGACGTCTTCAGATGTTTTGTTTCGTCCAACCAAAGGTCCAAAAGCCGACAATATTCAATTTACATTTTATTCTATACGACAAGGAAAACATATCAAATGTTGGATTCAAAAATAACTGAAATGAATTATCAGTTATCAAAGTATTTGCCTATCAGATAATCAGTTAACTGACTAATCTTTTCAGATCTAGACTGATGTAAAAATATAGATTTTGAGATCACTCAGTACACTGGAAGATCATGGGTTTCCCAATCAGGGTATGTCTGTCTGGAAAGCAATGAATGTTGTTTACGTCTATTTAATTAGATTTGTATACACATTTGGGCTACTGCAACTCTGATGAGGATAAGCGGTTTTGGAAAATGGATGGATGGGCTATAATTGGGAGAAAATGCAGATCATGTCATTGTCATGATAGAAACATAATAAGCATGTGTAAATGTTGAATGATATTAATAATATATGGCGCTATTACTTGGAACACTGAAGAGACAAGCAAATCCAACAACTGCATCAAGAAGTTTGTGACTCCTGGAGTGAGGACATTACTTTAAAAAGTGAAAAAAAAATAATTACACTCTTTATTATTCAAGCACACTTACAGGCCACTTACAGCCTACAAATGATCTTGTGCAGGAAACCAAAAGAGAAATCTGAACTACTCACCCTTACTTTGCTCTGACATGACAAATAATAACAACCCCCAGTTACTAAGTAACAAAAACCCAGGGATTAAATGCAGCATCCATAGTCAGGACGGAAGGATGGTAGAAGTATGTTTTGACTTTCCGCTGTTTCTTTCTTATCATTTTGTGCATTAAAGGGGATTATGAGAAAGGTTGCAAACTGGCCAGTGAGTCAGTGAGATAAGGTTGGTAGGTTTCACTTAATCCAGGAAGTCGTCACAGACTGAGGGACGTGGGTATAAATCAACCCAGAATGAAGCTGAATTCCTCAATAAAAAGCCGTCCTGCCCTGAGACACAATGAAGAGGGAACTTTGTCTCAGCATGGTAATACTCCTGTCTCTATCTCAAACTTACTCGTGCTTTGATTCAACATTATTTCTGATTTATTTTGTCTCTGTATTTTTAGGTAACTCCTGCAACCACAATGGGCTCAGTGAAATCAGCCGGACTGTCTCTTCTTCTGTTGTCTTTTCTTATTTACGTAGCTGAATCTTACCCCAACATTGAACTATCAAACAGTAAGATTTGTTTTAATGCTATTGTGTTAAGTACTCTTGTCTTACCGCTTGAAATGTAAATGTAATCTGATTGCACAAACCAAGGATTTCCTTCATTAAATTAGCACCATCTGCTTCTATTTCTCTCGTCACAAACTCACACTGTGCCTTTAATCTCAGTTCTCAAATGTGTGCTGGCACTGTATCACAAGCTGCCCATGATCAATAGTTTTTTGATTCTAGTTGTAAAGCCTATATCGTCTTTCTCCAGTGGGCTGTGAAGAGTGCACACTGAGAAAGAACAGTGTTTTCTCGAGGGATCGTCCAGTCTATCAGTGCATGGGCTGCTGCTTCTCCAGAGCGTATCCAACACCTCTTAAGGCCATGAAGACGATGACGATCCCAAAGAACATCACCTCGGAGGCGACATGCTGTGTCGCAAAGCACAGCTACGAGGTACAAGTGCAGACAAAAGACAGACAGGCAAACTTTTCTTTAAATACTGTGAATGTTTACTGTACAATATAGATGTTACTGTGGGATTATGAAGAGGAAATGTCCTGAAAATCTAAAGATCTACATCCTCGCCAGGCTCTCTTGTTGCGCCCCCGTCTCTCTCCCAATGGCTCCCATCTGTCACTACTATTGCTCACAGTAAGGGATAAGATGTCTTGAAAAAATTGGATTTGATAGGAAACTACATGCCTTATGTTGACGAAATATTTTCCAGTATCTGCAGACAAAATACTCCAGTTCGGAAACAGTCTAAAATATTATTGTAGTATTTTCTATATCTACAGTTTTTAGGTTTTATCCTATGTTTAGTTTAGTTTAAGGGTCAGTGGATTTGGTCAGCAGTAGTGGGAATAAATAACATTTACATTTACTTCAGTTCAATTATGAGGTAAATAATTATGCACTTTTTACTCTACTTCAATTCTGTACTGTATTTTTTACTCCACGACAGCTTTAGTTACTCTTTACTTTGCATTTTACACAACAAACAAACTTCAAATAGATTTGTTCCACTTACAGAAACGCAATGTCATATTTCAGATGTCTGTGAGTTGTTCGCAGTTGCACCAAAGTTGCACCATTTCCCCTCAAACTAAATTTACAAACTAAATTACAGTGTAAGTGATAGGAGATACAATGCACAGTCCATTCTCGGTGCACAATTGCCTCCAAAAGTTTCCCTAAATTAATTGATTTGTTGTCTTTTTAGTTCAAAATGTCCTAATTTTTGATAGAATGAGTCAAAACGAGGGAGTTTCATACCAAAAAGACTGTAACTTTTAAAGGTATCCACTTGATTTGTTTAACTCAGACGACCGAAGCCTCATATTAACTTCAGATGAACACTGGCTGGTGGATTTTGTCCACTTGTCCACTGTCACTTACATTGAAAGTGATTTAGACGGTGTTGTTTTCAGACTTAAACAATTGTTACCTGATCCTTTGAGTAAATCTAGCTGATGATACTTCTGCATTAGATGACTTTAAGTGCAATGCTTTTTCTTTGAATGGGGTATTTTTACATTGTGGTATTGGTACTTTGAGTACTTCTGTTGTTTCTTCTAATGTTCGGTTTATTTCAGTTCTGGTTTCTGATTTTTTTGACTCCTCATGTTGCTAAAAAGGACATTTGATCGTACATATTTGCTGCTGTACATTGATGTAGCTTTGACTAACATTCACTGTTGCTTCCTCCTCCTCCTCTGTTCCTCTTTCAGATAGAGGTGGCCGGCATAAGGGTGAGAAACCACACAGACTGCCACTGCAGCACCTGCTATTTTCACAAGATATGACAGAACTGTGGATCGGCGCACTCAGCTCGGCAACAGATTGTGTTTCTCTTCACATGTACGAACCTTTCTCTGTTTAAAAAAACTTCTTCTTGTGTTGTCAGATAATATTTTTGTAGCCATTCCGTGTCTGTGACGTGCAATTAGCCTATATATTTGCATTGATAAATGTGTATGATTAATTGTAGACTGAAAAGCAATTAAAATGTGCACACAGATGTTGCATTTTCATGAATGTGTCTTACATTGTGCGTGTCAGGAGCAAGTCTTTGGGACCAATGTGTCTGTTAATGTAATACAGGGGTTAATTATTAGCTTGTGTATTTAAAAAAAAACGATTCTCTAATCAGAGCTGGCAGCCAGAATATACGTCAAGTAGCCAATAAACAAGTGAACTGTGAATTAAAGCCGGCATCAAAGCACAAAAAAGGTGCTTTTAACCTCTGCAAACCCAGAAAACATCATCCAGACATGATCAAACGCTCCACAATTTAAATTATAATTGAAATGAAATGCTTTTATGCTGCACGCCCAAATAAAAACGCAGTTTCTAGTGTATATTGCAGGGTAAACCCATCAGTTTGTTTGTGAAAGTCAACATACACTTCCGCACATATTATAACATAGTAAGGACTATATTTCAGCATCACTCTTTTTATGCTCTGCAAACACAATCATAAAGTGTTTTTACACCACTTGCAACATGCTAAGATACATGTTGCCTTTTAGGATTGGGGCGATTAATCAGATGTGTTAGTGAACATCTGCGCTGCTCCAAGTGTCCCTGACCAAGTCACACTGATTTTTGTTGGGGATGACCGTGGCGTGCACTTCTTTACCAACCCTGGAGGAACGAGAAAGACGAGAATATCTTAGCCTTGGGGATTTTTTTTTTTCTTTTTTGGAGGTTGTTTGTCCACTGATGCTGGAGGTCATTGCTGACCTGCAGTATCTGATGCTGGATGAAGACGGAGGATGAAGACATCCTGCAGACATTTCATGTTGGAGCGCAGCAGAGTGTGGCTGTAAGGTCATGGATGCTTTGTTGACATCAGGGGGTGTATCTGTAAATATATATATATATATTTGTATTTGTATATAAGTGTGTGAATGTGTGTGTGTGGAGCACACTATGTGCTCCCCTGCCCCACACACCCCTCCTCCTCCTTCCTGCGTGCGCGTGCGTGTGCGGGCTCTGGCATGCGTAACATCTGTGCGTACGCGGTCGTGATTGTTGTGAAGATGGCGGAGGGGGAGACAGAGAAGGAATATGACACACGGAAAGCTATCGAGGAGCTCCGAGAGCGTTTCCAGGGTTTGACCACGGCTTTGAAGGAGAGCTCTCAGCCTCCGCTGGAAGCCTCGCTGCATTTCTGCCAGGAGTTTTGCCAGGTTAGCTTCCCCCCTCTCCCTCTCTCTCTCTCTCCCGTCTCTCCTGCTTTGCACATCTCTCCCGGGCAGCCCTTTGCAAAGCCCCTCTAGCTTCCTGGCCGAGGATGCGCGTCTACGTTTGCTACAACAATGTAGCTAAAGGGGGCTAGCCCGCTTGAGCTAGCTGCCTTGGCATTTTTCAAGATGGGGGTGAAAGAGAGAGAGAGGGAAAAAAGCAAAAAAAAAAAAAAAAAAGCTCCTTCCTCGGTGGTTTTTTCTCCAGCCATTCTCTCTGAACACGTCTGCCCGTGGCTTGAGCTTATATGCATTAAGCGTGGCTCTCCAATGTATGCGCACTGTGCATGCATTACTCGTATTTTCCAGGCCAGATGGTGGCTAATAGCAGATGGATGTTGCTGCTAGCTCGGGTATGCAGGGTCCCCCTGTCCTGTGCAGTGGTCATGCTGTGTGCAAAAAAAAAAAACTACGTTAGCGAGATTTCATTGCATTGATGTGCACTGGATTAAATGACTCTAACCCTCCGTTATAAACGCCAATCAAGCGTTATAACGCTGCATCTTCATGCTCGGTGAAGTTTTCGCTTTGAAAAAAAAAAAAGGGGGGGGGTTGGATACTTTTGTTGAAGCAGTTTTATCGTACGGAAAGATCAATGATTTTTTTTTCCTTTTACTCTCCCCTAAAAAAAAAAAAAAAAAAGGTGCTAGCCCAGGCCTTGTGCAACTAATTAATCCAGCAAGAGACCACATCAACGGAGAGAGGCTATGTTGTTATTAATGATTATAATAAAGCAAAAGCATAAAGATGTTAGATTGAAGTCGATGTTGCATGCGTGCATGCATGCATATGCATGCAGCTGGCTGTGATTTAAAAAAAAAAAAAAAAAAAAAAAAAAAAGGGAAAGTGTGGCCACTGACTCCATTACACATCCTCCTCATTAATTTGTCCTGACCACGTAAATTATCATGCGAGGTCTCTTGATGTCTCATTATAATGCTGCATGGATTTGCTGCCATTGCACCAAATTAGTGTGTTTAATAGTGTGTGTGTGTGTGGCATTATAACCGGCATTCAACTTGAAAGTTATTTGAGAAAAGAAAAAGAAAGAAAAGAAAGAAAGGAGGAGGACGAGCTTCGGACTGTGTGTGCTCTGAAACCATGATGGAGATTTATCTCATAAGAACTGCAGGAATAATAAAGTCAGTCAGGGTGAAATGGATCTGCATGGATAGTGTGTGTGTGTAAGAAATGGAGGGACTTTTCAGAGATGAAGGTTAGGCGTTACTTGAGCTGAGTAAGAAGAGAAAAAAAAAGAAAAGAGGGAGGATATAAAAAATTTTTTTGCAGAGCACCACATAACTTTAGTGCTTTGTTTGGTGTCCACATCTTGACTGAATTATGTAATCAGTATATAATAACATAGTAAATATGGAGCCATGTTTTTAGTTTCATCTTTAATAGTTTGTGAGTTTTCTGAGCTTTTTTTTTTTTTTTTTTAAAATCAGAGTGAACCACAAAGTTTGACTCATTTACTGTGCAGTCACATCTTAGTATTCAGGCCTATTTCAGAGGAAGGATATCTTTATTCACTCATGTTTAATTTTGACACCCTCCATGTTTATGACGCCTACATTTTGTCTTTTACTACAAAGCATGCTCGGCGTGTATTATTCGTAAAATTTGCCTGTGCGAGCTAAAGTAAAGCGAAACAGGGATAATTATTTTCTTTATTAATTAATCTGTCAGTTAGTTTTGAGTCTATAAAATGTCACTACAATAGTGACAAATATAATAGTGGCAGCAATGCATCTAAAAGTTAGCCGTAGTTTTTTTTTTAATCAAAGTGAACCACAAAGTTTTATTTATTAACTGCCATCACATCTTTGTGTTCAGTCGTAGTACAGAGGACTCACAGCTTTATTCACTCACATTTGATTTTGATCTTTTACTATCAAGCATGCTTGGTGTGTATTATCGACATTTGCATATACATTATTACACCTATACAGCTGCTTTGGTACACTGTGTTTAAAAGAGTATAAATAAAGCTTAACAGGGCTGAAACCAACTATTATTTTCTTTATTAGAGTTTAAAATGGTTAAAAAGTCTATCACAATGTCCCTGTGTCAAAGGTGATGTCTCCAAATTGGTGTGTTACCTTTTTTTCTTCACCTAAAAGTTAGTTTTTAGTTTTTAAGTTTAAATCAAAGTGAACTACAAAGTTTTTCTCGTTACATTGATCCTGATCTGCCATCACACCTTTGAATTCAGTCCTAGTTCACATTTGATTTGTTTAGCCGCCTACATTTTGTCTTTTACTATCAAGCATGTTTGGCGTGTATCACTGATCAAATTTGTCTACGTGTAATCACACTTATACACATAAATGAAGCGAAACAAGGCTGAAACCAGCTATTATTTCCTTTATTAATTCATTTGTCAGTTAGTTTTGAGTCTATAAAATGTGAATACACTACACAATAGTAAAATAGTTTAAAAAAAAGAAGCCTATCACAGTTTCTTGGTGTCAAAGCTCCAAATTGGAGTGTGACTTTTTTTTTCTCCTTCATCTTAAAAGTTAGCTGTAGCTTATTTTTTTTTAAATCAAAGTGAACCACAAAGTTTTTCTCATTACATTGATCCTGATCTGCCATCACATCTTTGCATTCAGTCCCAGGGATTGTCATTTTGTCTAATACTATCAGGCATGCTTGGCGTTTACACCTTTACAGCTGCTTTGCACGCTGAGATAAAAAGAGTTGAAATAAAGCGAAACAGGGCTGAAACCAACTATTATTTTCTTTCATTCATTTATCTGTCAGTTAGTTGTGAGACTATAAAATGTCACTACGATAGTGAGAAACACACTAGATAGTAGTAAAAAAAAAGTGAAGTAATATTAGTGAGCTTGTTAAAAAGCTTATCACAGTTTCCCAGTGTCAAACGTGATGTCTCCAACTCAGTTGCTTTATCCTGGCAGTTGGCCAAAATCCTCCAAAATTCAATTTGCATTGACGTAACATAGAGACAAGCCAGGAAACAGAGAATGTTCTGCTTTGATTAAAGACTCTAGATTCATTGATTAAATGTTTCAGCACTAAATAAACATATTTTTAATTTATCCAAACTTTGATTTTTGATTTTTTCCACACCGTCCAGTCTTGAACTTGTTCAGCCTTAAAAAGACAAACACAAACAGTCCAGGTGTCAGTGGGTTCAATCTGATTGTAGTGTTTTTGTGTACTTTCCAGGTCCTTGTGGAACATGCTGGCCGTTGGAAAACTGATGAGGATCCACTGCCTTTGCTGGAGGTCTACACTGTGGCCATCCTCAGCTTTGCTAAGGCTGCCTCCTGTCTCTCCGCCGAATGTGAAAACGTGCCGCTCCTACTTGAAAAGTTAGCACTGTGAGTAGAAACACAAAGTTTTTGTTACTTCAGATGAAATCCTTATTGTCCTTATTCTTCCGAACATCATATTTATTATAAACGTGCAGTATGTGTTACACATCAATGACAGCAATGTAAAGCTTATATTAAGTCTCAAAGTGTAAAATGTGGTAAAGAACGGGTAACAGGTTTTTGGACGTTCACATAACAGTAGACCAAACATTGGTTTTCTTTGCAGTTGTGTAGTTTAGTCTTTGGCCGACAGTGATCTCTTTAGATATTACATGAAAGAATAAAATAAAACAAAACAAATCCCAAAGGAAATTTAATAAAATGAAAAGTTTGGCAGTACTCTGCCGACAGTATTCAGTAGCTGTTCAGCTATTCACACAATGTGCTCTTGAAGTAGTTGTGGAGGCAAAGTCCTTGAGGCTGTAATACAGAATAGAAATGTAGGCTACCTCTTGGGGAGCCTCGACATATTTGGGATGAGCTACAGAGTATATTTTGCACACGGAGGTGCAGTGCATCCACAAGATGAAGGGTAGCCGAGGCAACAGTTATTAATATCAAGGATGTAACTTTATTAATCATTGATCACAATTAAAGATGTGGCCATTCTGAGCTGTTTTTCATTTCACATGGAAAAGTGATTATTTAACACTCATACTTTAACACTTACACCTACATTAATCCGTGAACAAGAGTCTCCCTGCTGCTGATTTACACCGCCCATGTCTCCTGTTTGTCGCCTGTATTTCCAAAATGCCAGCCTGACTTTACAGCGCCACACGTTGTGAATAGTTATTTGTGTATGGTTACCCTTAATTTGTGAAGTGTGCGCACATCCTTGACCTAAATGTGGCTTTAACAAATGGCTGTGTTGGATTCGCAGGAGCTGTGCGGAGCTGCTGCTCTTACTGCCCCAGCATGTCCCTGGTGCCTTATGGGAGGAGTTTCAGTCCTCCATGAAGGTCAGTATCCCCAGGGCTGTTTTATTTTTTCTTCAGAGGCTTATCTTTGCAGCGATATGCAACGGAAATTTGTCTAGTAATTAAAATGCATTTGGTTTAGGTCATCATTGAAAAGTAATGTAAACAAATGAGCTGAATGTTTGGATCTCTAGGTTCTCTCTGCAAGAACAACATTTTCTGAAACGCTCTGTTCACGGCTGCTTTTGAAAAAATGTAAACACTCGGAACGGTGACCCTGTTATAACATTCACTTTAGACACTTGACTGTCTTAACGTTTAAAGTAGGACTCACTGAGGTTTTAGTAATTCATTTACTACACATTTATTTATCTTCTCTTGCAGTTGGCACACAGCCTTTTGCAAGAAAGTGGGAGCACACAGCTTTGCCTGCTCTCAGTTTTGGCTCAGCAGGGTGGCGTCTGGTCCAACACCACATTAAGCAGCATCCTATCCAATCAAAACCCTCAAACTGAGCAAGGTTAGTTCAGTTGTAACTACTTGAATTTCGAATTGTCTAGAGTGTGTATGCATGTTTCTTATCTTACGTCCCTGTCTCTGTTCTTTACCATTTGTTTCTTAGTTCATGAGTATCTTGAGTTGGAAGGTCCCACACTTCTGAACATGAGAATAAAGCACCTAATCAAAATGGACAGTGTTGATAAAGCAGCTGTCCTTGCAAAGATGTGCTCAGAGTATCCAGGGTATGAAGGAAAAGGAAACTTCAAACAAACCTACTTGCTTTGCATCTGCATGACAAAAAGTCAGGAGCAGCTAATGGAAGAGGTAAGAAATCACACACATATGCACCACATTTAACACTTGAACAAGTACTTACTAAAGTTTTTATAATCTTAAACCCAGCAAATTGCACCAGTCTGCATAAATAAACACATGGACTTGAATCTAACCCAGTACTCACTCTGTAATTGATATTTAATGATAAAATGTCCCAACAGTCTGTCAGATATTTATTTGACTTCTTTCCTTTCACCCCTTCTAGATTGCATCAATAGACTGTAAAGATGCTCTTGAAATGATCTGCAACTTGGAGTCAGAGGGAGATGAGAAAGGAGCTCTCTGCTTATGTTCCGCCTTTCTCAAGCGACAGCTTCTCCAAGGAGATGTTTATTGTGCCTGGTGAGTGTTTTTGTTTCTCAGATAAATACTCTTAGAACACCCACAAGATTACTCTCTGGAATACAGTGACGATGCAACAGATTTATTATGCAACTGACTTTTATCCAAACTGGAGCAATCTCTGGAACAAACTTGCGGACAAAGATATCATCACTGTTGAATAGATACAGTTTTAAGGTCCATGTAGCCTAACACTTGAATGAATGAATGATTGGTAATATAAATGACTTACTCTCTTTAATGCAGCAATCTAGTTAACACTGCAGATACACTTAAAGATTTGTGGTTATCTGTAACCTGAATATGTGTGCTTTTTAATTACAAGCAGAGCTGCAACAATACGTTTGTTTATTTGACAACTATTTTGATAATTGATTAATCATTTACGCAATATTTGATGGTTCTGAGATGTGATATTATCATAAAGTCTGTATTTTGTTACTTTTGGTCCCAACAAAACCAAACATATGATGATGTCATCTTGAGGTTTAGGCTATTGTGGCTATTTCAAATGTTTTATAGGCCAAATGATTATTAAACAATGAAAATAATGGTTAGTTGTGTTTGTTACGTTTGTGTTTCCAGGGAACTCACACTGTTCTGGAGTAAGCTACTCATGCGTTTAGAGTCATCAGCTGATGCATTCCTTGGACACAGCAAAGAGATGGCTCTTCTCTGTAGGAGCGTCTGTCATATTCTGTTTCTAATCAAAGTAATCCAAAATGAGGTAAGGAAAATAGTCTCCAAATTTGTAGCTCATATCATAACCATGACTCATAACCATTCACAATAACAATGACTCATAGGCTACTTACTACATCTGTTAAAGGGCCCTTAAACTGAAATTCTTGGCATTCATGTTATATTTTTATTTCCATAGGTTGGAGAGGTGGGGCTTCCAGTGTGCGTGGAAATGTGCATTCAAGCTCTGAAAATGACCACCAGTGACCATAAGGATAGCAAGTCTACCATCTGCAAGACTATTTCCTGCCTCTTGCCAACTGATCTAGAGGTTAAGCGTGCGTGCCAGCTGACCGAGTTCCTCCTCCAGCCTACCATTGACTCGTATTATGCTGTGGAGTCACTGTACAACGAACCTGACCAAAAGCCAGAGGAGGACGGGAGTCTACCAGTGCCCAATTCTTTACGCTGCGAGTTACTGCTGGCCTTGAAGACACAGTGGCCTTTTGATCCAGAGTTCTGGGACTGGAAAACACTGAAACGCAACTGCTTGGCACTGATGGGCGAGGAGGCAGCTATTGTGTCATCTATTGACACACTCAATGACACAGACGAACAGGAGGTGGAAAGTGCACTTGGCAAACACCCTGAATACAGAGACCTGGAGGATTTTCTGTTAACCACTACAAATGAACTGAATGAAATCACGGATGAAAGAGAAAAGAACAGAGAGGCTAAAAAACTTCGGGAGCAGGGTTTTGTGTCTGCTCGGTTCAGAAATTGGCGAGCCTACATGCAGTATTGTGTTTTGTGTGACAAGGAGTTCTTGGGTCACAGGATTGTTCGTCACGCACAGAAGCATTTCAAAGATGGAGTGTATCTTTGTCCAATTTGTGCAGACAGCTTCGAAAGTAGGGAGGTTTTAGAGCCACATGTAGCATCACATGTAAAGCAATCTTGCAAAGAAAGGCTAGCTGCAATGAAAGCTGCTAGGAAGGTAACCAAACCACCTCAGTCCCCAAAAAGTCCATCAAAAAATTCTAAAGTTGCTGCAAAGATGAGCATTAGTCCTGTTAAAGTTGAACCTCAAATTGGTGAGCAATTGGCATCTCCTGTTAAGATAGAACAAACTACATCTGACACAAACATAAGTCAAGACTGTTTCTGTCCTGTCAAAAACTGTTCCAAGGCTTTCAAGTTTTTCCGCAACCTCATGGCCCATGTTAGATCTCACAAGGATGACGAAGAGGCCATGAGGTTTTTGGAAATACAAAAACAGAAAGTCGTGTGCCAGTATTGCAGGCGGCAGTTTGTTAATGTCAGACATCTTAATGATCATTTGCAGATGCACTGTGGCACTAAACCGTACATCTGCATACAGCTGGATTGCAAGGCCAACTTTAACTCCAATTCTGAGCTTCTCATGCATAGAAAAACACACCCTGAATTTAAGGCCCAGTGCATGTTCCCTAACTGTGGCAAAGTTTTCAGTGAGGCATACTTGTTGTATGATCATGAGGCTCAGCATTACCTTACCTACACCTGCCAAACTGATAACTGTGGCAAAATATTCTACTCACAGTCTCAATTCTTGTCTCACCAAGAGAATCATACAACAAATGATGCAGTAAACAGTTTGCCCATCACAAATCAAAACCCTCCTCTCACTCCACAAGTACAACCACCACTGGAGAGCACCCCGAGCAAAGAAGACTCATGTCCTCCAGGTGTCTGCCTTGAAAGGATTAATACAGATCCATATATGAAGGAGGCATCGATGGCAAACACTTCACCGTGCACATTACTAGAGGCAGGTAAAGAAGTTGTTCCTGTAAGAGTCAAACACTCGATTGAAAGCATGCTGAATCCTGGGGCAGCTCTTGAAATAGAAGAACGGGAGAAATGCTACACTCCTCTGACAAACCCCACTCCAGCACCAGCTGATGTGAAACCAGCAGCCAAAGCTCCTCATACGCTCCCAAATGTCGCTGGGCAAGGTGAGACCGCTCCGGTATATCCTGTACCCTGTGCAACGAATCCCGTAGCGAGCCAACAGGGAGAGGGGCCTAATAATGTTCAAGGCAGTGAAATTCCACAAGTGATTCCACAAATAATTTCTCCAAGTCAGATCAAGACAGAAATTCCTTCTTCGCTGCAAGGATATCCTTCCAGCACGCCTGCTGTAACTGCTGGAAATGAGGAGAACCTGCATTGCTGTCCTTATAATGACTGTACAAGGGCATACAGTACAAACAAAAGTCTGTCTAGGCATGTGAAGAAGCAACATCCAGAAATATTTGAAGACTGGAAATTGGCAAAGAAATATAACAAAGTGGCCAAAATTACAGTAAAAAAGGCACCGAGTGGGCCAGCTTCACCTAATCAGTCTCAGAACATGAAGAACAGGCCTTCAAACCAGCCAGGAATACTATGCAACAAACCTGG
The DNA here is from genome assembly GCF_000972845.2 of Larimichthys crocea. Classification (NCBI taxonomy): domain Eukaryota; kingdom Metazoa; phylum Chordata; class Actinopteri; family Sciaenidae; genus Larimichthys; species Larimichthys crocea. The sequence goes on along the minus strand of NC_040034.1, from coordinate 9,547,902 downwards.
GATGCAGCAAATGGATTACCCAACGGGATGTTCAACCTCACCTGCCCAGTGTTATCCTGGATCAATGGAGCCCGTGCCTATCACTCCAATGGTGAACCCCACAGTGTATCCGACATGGGGAAGCCCAAATAATCCCAGCGGAATGATGCAGTCAGACATGTCCCAGTCGTGGTCTTCACCTCCCATGAATAACTGCTATCCAGATGCCTTCAACATGCATGAGTACCCTTCTCGGGGTTATCCTCATTGGCAGGCAGACCCTTATCAGACCACAACATCTCTCCCATCTGATAGAGATCATTCAATGGCAGCTATGCATGGTCCTACTACATCACACGCTCCTTCAGATTCAAGTTTGATGTCCCAGTATGTGTCCAGTTCCCTGATGCTTGACAATGGTGGGCAAATACATAATGGAGGACATCAGTATGGATTAATGCATCCAGAGAGCAGTGGAGACAGCGTAGATGTGAGAAAAGGCAGTGCAAGTATGACAAGCCAGCTGGATAATGGAAACAGTATCTCAACAATTGAAAGCCTCCCTGAAGGAAGTTACCACACTCCATATGCTCAGAGTGAAAACTCCTGTCATACTCAAGGCTCCTCAGTTGATATTCCCCTGAAGTGTCTGAGCCCAGAGGCCCAAATTCCAATAAAAGCTACAAATGAAATCATTAAAACGGAGAATATTTCCACTCCTGGTTATGAACCAATGGACAACTCTGTGGATGGCATGCTCAGTCCACACAGTGTCACTCAAACAGATTTCCCTTACGAAGAGGAATGTCCTAATGCCGACTGTGAGGCTAACCCTACAGATGAAAAGGCAAGTGACCCTGACGTGCAGAAAGGAAAAAGAGGCAGGTTAAGCAAGCGAACCAAATGGCCAGCCATCATTAAGGATGGCAAGGTCATCTGCAGGAGATGCTTCAGAGAGTTCACAAGTACCAAGTCTCTCGGGGGTCATTTGTCTAAACGCTCACAGTGCAGGCCTGTAGATGAAATTGACCTAACGGCTGATTTGCCAACATCTTTTCTTGATTTTCTCAACGATCCCCACGTCCCTGACACCAATGGAGCAATATTCAACGTGTCAAATGGAGATTTCTCACAGGAATCTTGCAGTCTGACTACTTTGACTTCACCAATGGTGTTGAAACAGGAGCCCCAAAATACAAATATAATGGACTATTCAAACTCAAACTTAACTGTTTCTCCTGAAAACCAGCAAGAGAAGCCTGTAGAGTTGGCTAACACAGCCCTCACTACACCTTATCAAGAGGATCACCTGATGGAAATTTCACATGCCTTTCAAAGGCTGGATTTGATTGAAGCTGCACAAGAGAAGATGCGAAGCGCTCTGGCCTTAGAGCAAAATGTCAGTCACTGTGTTACAGCCACTGACATTGAAAAAAGTAAAATACTGAGTAAAAGTGATGACAGGCCCCCTGAAAAGGTACCCAAACCTTTTAAATGTGACCAGGATGACTGTGAGTACTCATTCATGACAAAGGAGGCATTATTCAAACACTTGACTAAAATGCATGATTACACTAACGAGATGATAGAAGAACTAAAGAGAACGCCATCCAAACTGTCTCCATATCCTTGTCAGATTTGCCCCAAAACATTTACGAGAACGACAGGTTTGAGAATTCACTATGAAAAAGTCCATCGATTGTCAAAGACAGAAATGCAGAAACTAAGGATCAGTGCTCGAAACAGGCGTGCATTTAGGCTTAACAAAGATGATGGGGTAATTAGCCGTGCAGCCACCAATCCAAATAGCAGTAGCACAACGCTATCTCCAGTGGTATTACCTGCTATCAAACAAGAACCTCTTGACATTGCAATTGCACCTCAGACAGATAGTGATAACAATCTAGAAGTTCCTCAAGTCACATCACCAGGAGACGCAGTTACACAGGGCTTAACCCCTGAGGTATCAACTGTTACACAACTACCATCACCTCACAGCTACTTGACTGATAGGTCGTTTGAAGAAGTGGCATCGTCAGCTTATGAAAAAGCTCCAGAGCAACCTCAAGGGGCTGTTGAAAACAAAAGTCCGGATGTGAAACAAAAATCCAGTTTACAAAAGAAACTCAGTCCGGTTGGTAAAGGAAAGGAACAGCAAGGAAGATCAGACGCTTCAAACAAAGTAAAAGAGCCAAAGTCCAGCCCTCCGACTACATCTGCTTCATCTTCCCCAGAGAAACCTGGCAGCTCTAAAAACACACCAACGAAGGATGATCTCCAGAGGAAAGAAAAAGCTCAGAAAAGGTTAAGCCTCAAAATGTGTGATACAGACAATGCCTACAGTCCATATAGACCATATCGCTGTGTTCATGAAGGATGTACTGCCGCATTCACCATCCAGCAAAATTTGATTCTCCATTACAGGGCCATGCATCAGGCATCCTTACCCCCCAGCAAACCTGAAATTGAGACTGAAAACACTAGTGTGCAAAATGGAGAGGAGTTCAATGAGACCATCAGCAAAGATAATGAAGTCAGGTGTCAAGTCAAAGACTGTTCAAGGGTGTTCATGGGAATCACAAGGTTAGTGCAGCATTACCTCTTACTTCACAAGTTTACCCGTGACAAAGCCACCGCCATGATGGCCAGCATGACCATAGGGACTTTCAACTGTGATCGGCCGGAGTGTGCTCTCCCTTTCAACTCTGTGGAAAAGTACATTGAGCACATTAAGAATTTCCACAAGGAAATTGCAATCTCTGAGAGTGGATCAGTCGATCCAACTTTCAGGTGCGAGTATGAGTCATGTGACCGCGTATACACTACAAAATCAAACCTCCTCCGTCACCTGATAAAAAAGCATGATTATGTTTATGATCCTAAAACAAGTGACGGAAGAAGGACTAAATCAGTTGGGCTCTTTCCGGGTGTCAACGGGAAAGAGAATATGGAAAATAAATTCAAAGTGAAGAAGAAAAACACTAAAAAGAAAGATGGGAAGTCCATTGAACACTGGACTAGTTTTGGAAAGCCTACACTAAAATCCCACGAGGAGGCATCCGCCATGTGCATCAAGAAGTCCGCCCTGCAGTACCCATGCATGATAATAGGCTGTGATGCAGTGGAGCGGGCTGAAAGAAGTATATTTAAGCATTACACCACTCATGGCCTCACAGAAAGATACATTGAAGACCAGAGAAGCCAGTTCATTTTCTGCAAAAAGTACTCACGTGCCAGATTCAAGGACTCAAACAAATCAGAGGGCGCTTCAAGCTCATCTTCTGAGGAGACAGAGCCAGAAGACAGCGAAAAGCCCAGTGACCAGAAAACAGATGAGCTGATGGATAGAATAGGCCAAGAAAACAGCAAGCTGTCCAACGACGATAGTGCAGAATCTCAAGCTTCCACTGGGACAGAAGGAGGAATTAAAAGAGGCCGTCCCAGAAAACCTGCACATCCTACACCAGCTTGTCCAGAGAGGATGCAGACCCTTAGGAATCGTTCGACTGTTAACAGTTCAAGAGAGAACTCAAATCCTGGTACCCCTACAGCCCAAGAACAACATGACGACGGGGTTGCGCCAGGGTCTTTCAAGCCTTTGGGACTTGAGGACTCTTTTCTTAAGTTCTTGGAAACTTCAGAGTCAACACAAACTTCCAAACGTAAATTAAATGACAAATCTAGTGCTGAACTGCCATCCAAAAGACAACAAACTCACAAACAGAAATCTGCGATGAGAAGTAAAATAACTGGTTGTGAAAATCTTATAGACTTCAGAAATCCCCTTAATCTCAAATCAGTAAACAATGTCAAGATTGTCATGGATAAAACATTTTCAGACGGTGCTGATCTTTTGCTAAAACAGCTACAAGACATGAAGCCCATAGTCATAATAAAAAAGTGGCTTTATAGCGGATCATAGCCCAATATTTTATTTTCGACTCAATCTCACTCAGGATTTGAGAAGTTATGCTGCAGAATGGTTTGTTAACGCATCAGATTTCCAACTGATAACAGTCATGGTCACAGTTAACGTTGAAATGGCCTATTTTGTACTTAATAAAATAATGTCTTGGATGATTTTAAGTATGTATGTTAGTTATAATAACCAGGTAATCTATAGGGCATAGATTTTAGAAACATGTTTGTATTTATGCTTAGTACTGAAGATGTTTTTTTTTCTTTTGCTAAATGGAGACTTTAAAGAAAAACAATGTTTTTATATATCCCTATGGGATTTAAAGTTCTGTTTGTATTTATTTCATCCTTTTTCAACACTAGTAGACCTATCTGTAATATTTACATGTCTTCCACAAAGTGTTCAATAAAATGTTACTGGTTCTTTTTGTAAAGTATTGTCTGCTGATGTTTTTGTGTCGCAGTGTTTTTTTTTCCTTACATATTTTTACAGAGTTTAGCTGACACAGTAAAGTCCCATGCATTGTCCTACATTAACAATGATACAATTATAAATAGAAAAATTACTGATAACTTCAATTTTGTATGAAAATAGACATAAAATGGCCAACTTGCCATGAGTCATTGATTTCTGACAAAACTTAGAGCAAGATCATTTAAATTAATCTTAGTCTGCTGAGTTTCTTTACACATGACCTACACATTTACTGGACTTAATTTGCATTAGATATACTTTCTGCTGTAGTATTGTAAAGAAATAAATATATAAATTAAACAAACTGATATAAAGGGATTTATCATCAGAACTTTACTAGTATTAGGGAGCATCATCCTTACATGCCTGTCAATTAAATTACACTGCTACTACCATCAATACCAAGAAGAAAAGGTGCACATGCATATTAAAATTAAAAATAGGTTTTTAAGGTATTGTAGATTATCATAGTCCTGATGGCATAATGAGAATATTGGGTCTCCTTTCAATTGATTTAGAATTTAAAACCATAGGTATTGAAACACAAAAGGCATAATATACAAATAGGTACGAAGTAGATTTGTTTAAAGTGGCTACAGAATGAATGCAATTTAAAAATTTCAGGAGAAGGAAGAACATACAGCTTTATCCATGTAAAATATACAAAGAAATAAAAAAAGAAAAATATACATATATCTTTGCACAATAACTTTGTACAGTAAAATACGGAGAGTGAGTCACTGCATGTTAGGTATTATATGTTCATATCCAAATATCTTCCTTGATATTTGATTGATAGTTTGATTCAATAAATTGATGTGTAACTTACCATATGAAATTAGAAGATTTAATATTAACAAATGACAAATGGGCAAGTTTTTCCTCACTCGAACCGAGGGTCTAAGGACAGAGGGTGTCACTCCCTGTACAGATTGTAAAGCCCTCCGTGGCAAATGTACTTTGTGACTTTGGGCTATACGAATTAAATCTGATTTGATTTGATTTGATTTGACTCCTGTACAGATCCTTTTTTTTTTTCATAATAAGGACAAACATCTCTTTCCTGTAAGCCAGGGATGTCCAAAGTACGACCTTTGGTCAGATTTCATGTGGCCCGAAGCTTCTTTTTTATAACATATTATATATGGCCTGCTAGGATTGTCAGATACTGTATGGCTGAAAGATCTGGCTTTTCTGGTTGACATGAAGAAGCATTTGAATCGACATAACTGCTGGTGTTATGTACCTGTAGATGTAACGCGAAATATTACTTTCGGAAGATCAAGTGTGACACGTTTTAAACTTAAAATGTGAACAGACTTTGCATTACTCGTAATAAGTCATGTTTAGAATGAACATGAGGTTCAGATCTGTATCAACTTCAAGTTTAACACGTTCCATGCAATTTATTCTTTGTTATCTGACTCCAGATGTGAAAGAAAGGGAGATTTGTTCACGCCTGATTGGCTTAGATTTTTTTTTTTTAAAACATATAATTTTTTTTCACTTTTTTAAAAATGCATTGGCCCCCGGGGCATCTTCACATTGTCAAATCTGGCCCTGTGTAAAAGAAGTTTGGACAGCCCAGCTGTAGGCAGCAGGAAACAGACCTGGAGCTGCAGAGAGGCCACATCAGGGGGAGCGTGGATGCTTTAATCCGCCGGGGGTGTTCAAGATCGGCAACGTTTAGAAAAAAAACTCCACGGCTGCTAAAACCTGACAGAGGAATTAATATACATCAACCGAGGACATGTTCGAAACTTCAACATTTGTCTTTTAAAACGTGACTATAACTGACAAAGTATGTTTGTTTTTTTTTACATCATGCTCAATAACTTCAAACTATGAACACATCGTAACCGGTTATCAGCTGAACACAGCCTCGTCCGTAAACGTCACACTGGCGGGAAGTGGCTAATCCCAGAGCACAAGCAACATTTAAACCTGATATTTCACCTTTAAACACATTTATGTCACCGACTGAACCATCCTGAACACAACACGGTTACATTTATCTATAGCAGAGATGTCTACTTCATCTGTCTCCAAGGTAACGTGATATTCAGACGTTTTTTTTGTACATTTATGCTTCATAAACTGGAGAAACATGAGTCATATCAGAGTTTAGGCTCTTTATTTATCACCTTAACTTGATAACTGATATTAACTTGATATTTCAGGGCTGCTTTGTGTTCAAGCCAAGTGCCAAGAAGAAGAAGACACACAAAAAAGACTCTTTGGGTGAGTTATGTTCATGCTTAAGGTCTCAGCTGTCTGATGATTTAATAATACTGTATATTTTGTCCACAGAGGATTATTTCTCTCATGGCTGTGAGGGGGCTGAAAACAGTGAAGTACGATTTAAACTTTGTCAAGACCTATGGGACCAGATTAAAACCGACACAGAGGTGAGAACATGTTGTTTTTAATAAGGCGGTGTCATGATTTGCTGCAGTTGTAAACACTGTATGTGTTTTTTAAGCTTTGCAAAGCCAATTTATTGGTGGTAAAGATAGCATATATAATACAAAATCAAAGCTTACTTTGTTTCATCCTTACACTGTATAATAACAGCTAAAAAAAAAAAAACTCAGGTCATAATTTACAGTCACTGCACATTTCTCCTTTCTTACTTTGCACCAAATCAATACTGCCCATTTGCTGTATATACTTTTGTACAATATATTTTATTCACTATTACTATTCTAATATTCTATCTATCTATCTATCTATCTATCTATCTATCTATCTATCTATCTATCTATCTATCTATCTATCTATCTGTCTACTTTAATATAATTTGAACAGGTGAACTATATAGAAATTTAGCCCCAGTACAGCCATCTGGGCTGGAAAACATTACAGTTGTCATGTACCAGGCTGTAAACATGTTGATTTCTGCTTTCAGTTGTCATGTACCAGGCTGTAAACATGTTGATTTCTGCTTTTTAGACTATCTATCTATCTTAGGTAAATGATATCCTTCAAATATGAAGCTGTAAACGTGGTCTCATAAACAGTTTACAGGTTTGAATTTGTTTTTTTTCCGCCAGGTTTTACAGGATGAACTCAACAGGAAAATCTTGGACAGCTTGCTGGACTTCACGAGGAAGTGCTCGTCCACTCGCCAACACAGTGACTGGGCGTCACAGATGAGAGCCAGCGAGATCCCCACAGCGGCTCTTGTGCTCGGTTCGTTAACATTTGAAATTTTCTCATCCACTCTTGTTTCTGTCAGTTTTGTGGTTTGTCTTTTAAAGCCTAATCTGACATATCACACACCCGACATAGGTGTGAATGTGCCGGACCATGACATGACCTTCCAGAGTTTGTCTGAGCTCCTCCAGCAGTCTGTCAGTCCTCATGTGGCCTCAGTACAGGCCAAAGAGTGCGGAGGTAAGAGCCCTCTAATCTAATCTTAGAGTTGTAATGGTAATTGTCTGTCTTCTACCATCGCTACAAAGTCTTTTTATATTGTCTGCTTTATCATGTCAGCTTTGAAGCACTTGATGAAGAGAGTCCTGGAGAGGTTGATGGGCACTGTCGTGACTGTGGACGATGAAGAAGAGGAAGAGGCTGAGCAGATTCAACTTCATAAGAGCGTGCACTGCTCCCTCAATACACTCTGTGATTGGTACAATACAAAAACAAAGGTGGGATCATAAAGTAGCTATTGAACACGATTTTCCATTTTATTGCGTTTGATCACCTGTAAATACTTTTTCTTCCTTGTGTTTCAGAAATCCAACACTGTCAGTCCTGGAAAAAAGCGAAGTTCTCCCGTCAAAGACGATCCACAGCAACCTCCTGTTGTCGTTATTTTCAAAGATTTTGAGGCTTTCAACCCAAAAGTTCTTCAGGACTTCATACTCATCTGCAGGTAACAAAAACACTGAGTTGAAAAAATCAAAAACATCATTAAAAACAATACGTCTGCGAACACTTTCTCTATTCCACAGCCGCTACATCGAACGTCTTCCGCTGATGTTCATCTTTGGCATCGCCACGTCACCCAGCACCATTCAACACATGCTGCCCCACTCCGTGTCCTCCCTGCTGTGTATAGAGCTCTTCCAGTCCCTGTCCTGTACACAGCACCTGGCCACAGTCATAGACAAGGTAGTTTCACTCTCACTCTTATAGCTGTAGACAGTAGTAGAGATCGGCCTTAAGACCACTTTTTCAATCTCTCAGGTCTCAGACAAAGAGGATTCTGGGGTATCACTGAATTGCATTATCTGATTTATTTAACACCTATTCACTCATTTCCAATTTGAAAATTTTCTCACTGTCGGTAGTCGCCCCTTCCGTCTCCACCCGCCTTCACAGGAACTACAGAAAAGTGAATGTGGGAGACGAGAGAAGAAGCTGAGCCTCTGAGAGGAGATATCCAAATTGACTGTGATAAAATTAGGCTAACTAAACCACAAAGAGATTGACGGATATTATCTGCACCTTGTTGAGGTTGTGTCAAGGAGGCATGGGTCCAACACTATTATAGATTTAGAGACTGAAATTGCAATTTATCATAAAGGTGGTAATTTCATTTCTTTTAGTATGTACAGATATTAAGTCATACTTAATACCAAACAGTAAACTGTATTTTTATTTATTTGGTCTTCTCTGTTTCCAGTTGATCCTGACACCTCACTTCCCTTTTAAACTCAACGGTAAAGTGATGCAGGTGCTGATCAGCATCTTCCTCTATCACGATTTCTCAGTGAGAAACTTCATCAAGGGTGTTCAGGTACAGAGCAGCTTCCACATACTTCATCCATGATGTGTGTGTGTCTCTCTACCTGTAGATCTAATCCAGATATGCAGTAAACAAACCCTTTGCTTTCGTCCTGCTGCAGCTGGCTCTGCTGGAGCACTTTCACTCTCAGCCTCTAAGTGCTCTGTGCTGTAAGAAGAAGGAGGCTCTGCTCAACGTGATGCAGCTCAGTAACAGCCACCTGGAGAGGATCAGGCATCTGCCGTCCTTCAAGAGGTACACAAACACCGTTTGTTTTTCCACGTGTGCGATGACTTACTTTCTAAATACTTTCTACATCACAAAAAGCCTGTGAAATGTATCATTAAGATAAAATCTAACCTGTGTGTTTTTTCACAGGTATGTAGAGAAGCAGGAACCTCAGGAACAAGGGAATCTGTTGACGGATGACGCTCATTTAAAGGTGTGTTCTTTGTGTTATCGCTACACCTCAGGCATTAGCCAACAATGAGTGCATATACTTATGTTTTTGTTTTTAGGACGTGTGTCAGAACCTGATAAAAGACCTGCGCAAATACCACAAGAACTATTATCCCGTCCTGAGGTGTCTCCACACTCTGACCTCATCGTTACCTCGGTACCCCCTCGGAAAACAGGCAAGCAGTGACTGCTTTATGTCAAAGGTTGAAAACGACGTTGTCGGGTTGTTTCCAAACTCGGCTCGGTGTAACACTTGAATTGTGTGTAACAGGTCAGAGAGCTCCATTTAATATGTCTAGAGAAGAATGTATGGGAGAACGAGGATTACCAGACAGCCATGAAGCTTCTCAAGTAAGTCTGTGTATTTAAGCTGTATGTCAACAAATGTTAAAATATCAAAGTAATACACTTCATCCATCTTTATTTACACGTTTTACCCCCAGAATGTAACACATCCAGGGATATTTGGAGGATTATTGCTCCTCCTGGTGGCCAAACAGCCATTAATATACAGTCAAATAGCACTGTGTCTTTTTGTTGTTGGATGCTGGGTTTCTATTGTGCAGGAGTTACCGATTTTAAATCACAAACTTCATGTGGTTTCCCTCCAGGATGCTGGCTAAAGACGAGCTGATTGCTTTGCTGCAGAGATGCGTGGAGACTCTGGAGCCCGTCAAGTCAAAGAAGATGAAGAGCGCTCTTGTCCAGTTAAAGGACCTGCTCGCCAAATTAAAGCAGTTGGACAGTAAGTAGTAAAAATGAAACACAGGGCGTTATTTTCTCTTTATATATATTCTTGCTTCTTGCAACAGGCAGTGGAAATATAACACGTATGCAACCCTCCTTAAAGTTTTTGTCTTGTTCTTAACAGCAGTAGCTGCTGAAACTCCCCCCTGTGTGGAGGAGTGCATCACCTCTCCAGTGAAAAACCTACAAAAGAAAACCGATCTGTTCCAGCTGCAGAAGGTTTTTATGGTTTTATTAAAAGTCTTATCCTCATAGCATTTCTGTGAAGACCTTGCTGATGTGTTGTAACACTCTGATGTATTTAGACGCTGCTGGAGATGAACGAGTCTCGTAGAGCCAAGAAGCTGAGTCCGTTCGAAGTCCTGCGAAATGAAGCTCTCGAGTTCATGGACGGCTTAGTGAAGTAAGCCGTTAACCTTCTTGCTCTGTGCTGCAACACTTCTATACAATTAAATTACATTTTTTGGGAATTCCTCTTAACGTTTCTCTCCCACGCAGAAGTCACCTGTCTCCCCCCGAGACTCAGACGCTGTATGAAGTCTGCTACTACACTTCTTCTGCCACTGTGAGACGCCACCTCAACGCAACACCTCGCACCTCCATCCAGGCTGCACTTAGCAGTCCCTACTATTATCTCCAGGTACATCTGACGAATATAATCAAGATTGTAACCGTTAACATGAGCTGAAATCTAAAAAAATGTGTGAACACCTCTTCCTTCTGACTCTGCTTGTAGAATGAGAGCCTGAAGACTGAGGATGGGACCGTCTCGAATGCTGCTCCTGATATCTGCATTGCATACAAACTCCACCTGGAGTGCGGCAGGCTGATTAACCTCTACGACTGGCTCGAAGTGAGTTTATATCCTGGATGACTTCATATTTGGCTAATGATGAACACAAACGTTCAACTTTTCCCTACAAACTTTGATGGTTGGAGAGTTTGTTTTTCATTTTTTATTGATCCTGAGGATCAATGTGTCGCCTTTATTGATCTGAAAAATCAAATACTGGCCCAGAGTGGACTGACAGTGATGAGAATGAAAACCTGTGTTTGTTTTCAGGCATATGCCACCGTGGTCTCTGCCGCTGAGGGAAACCATCCGGATTCTGAGCATTTCGGGAAAGTGGAGGAAGTCAAACAGTATCCTTACCAACATGTTTTCCCATCGTATTGAAGGGATCGTTCAGGTATTGTGATGTGGGGTTGTAAGAAGTACATCTATAGTCAGTGTGTTACCTACAGTAGACACACAGTCAGCACACCCCCAGTTTGGAGATGGCAGACATGGATCCTGGCACAGAAACTGTGGACAGGGTCAGTGGACACAATTAGTTTAAAATGGTCCAGACATCTATTTGTCTGTACTATATTAAGAATATTTTCAGCACTTAACCTGGCTGTCAGCCTCATCCTTGTACAACTTTTTTTTTTAAATGTGCCACACACTCCACAGATCAGCTGTTTGAAGTTTGCTCTCGCAACTTTCTGACCCAAAGATGGTGCATGTTTGCATTTATCTTGCTGCTTTGCTGTAACTGAAACAGATAGTTACTGTAGGTAACACACTAAGTACCTCAGACAGTCCCACTTAAAAATACCCAAACTGTTCCTTTTTAATACTTGCTTTCTGTTGTGAGTAGTTTTTATATAAAACATTTTACTATTTGAAAGAGTATGATCCACATTTAAGAAACTTTGTTCCTCAGCTTGCTCTCTTAGTGCTCGTTTCATCCGATCTGTGTCCGAACTTGAATTTCTGGGCTTCATCAAGTCCACCAAGCAGAAGACTGACCACGTGGCTCGACTCACCTGGGGCAGATGCTGACCAAACCAAAAACACACAGACGTACAACTGTGGCTGCCGTCTCCTCCATCTATATTTAAGCGCTTATTAAAATTTGACTTGGCTCTATATTTTGCATTTCCCTCGAATAAAATGTGTGTCAAATAATCATGGACATGTTTTTTATTTGTAGCTGTATATTAAAGAAAACATTGTACATCCATCATGTAAGCTGCTGATGTTCCAGCAAACATCTGTAGTGACTCTACTGAGCCAATGTTGTTCGACTGAAGGCACAGCTCAAATACAGATGCATATTTAATTGAAAATAAACCACTTTTTCTTCATAAAATGTAGTGTATAAAAATAACAGATGGACAAGCTTTGCAGCAGTCAGTCATTCACCAAAGAGACATCTTCAGGGAAACGTCAGGATTTCTTAGTGTAGTTTACTTCATACCGTTCATTAAACAGATGTATCAAAACAATTCTGAACTCTTAAAAGATTTTTATTGTCTTGTCCAATAAGTACATTGGTTTCAAAGTGATACCAGCAAAACAAAAGTCAAAAAAATAAATAAAACATTGGTAGGGAGAACAAAAAAAAAAAAAAAAAAAAAAAAAAATCAAATTAGCCAACTGTATGCTCAATTTAAAAATCAACGAACAGAGAACAAACTGCAAACATTCCCTCTGTTCGGCTGTGTTTCTTCCACTTCCTCTCAGATTGACCAGCAAACCTTTAAGTAAAACTCTGCGCTGCTTTATCATATTTACATGTAACAAACAAGAAAACAAGTGACAAAGCCTGGAATGCTGGGAATCATTACAAAAGTGAGATAACTGTAGATACACGTACAGCAGGAGGAACATAGGCCACTGGTAGAGATAGGGTCCATTAAATTTACATTGGGAAGCACCTAGTTGCTTACAACAGAGTGGTAACAACTGACAACAGCTCCATATAAACCTTTGCCCAAAGACAGAAATATGGCACAGTAAGAAAAGTTTCATTTAAACTAGCTAAACTGAATCTCTTACAATGATGAGCTTTTTTTTTTTCTTCCTTTCTTTCTTGAGATATCGCATGATAGCTTGCAGCAAGAGAAGGCCGTCTTGCAAAGGATTTCTGTGCCACACTCAGGAAACATCTGGAGAAGAAGAGAGAGAGAGATGAAATGTCAGTTTAGATTTTTTCTGGTGTATAATACACCAGAGAAACAGGAATGTGGAAATAAAAACTCACAGCTTGCAGGTTGCTCCCCGAATCGTCGCATTAACTGATCGTGTGTGAACTTCACAAAGGTGTCATATTGTTCTGAAATTCACAGGACAGCGTTTATTATTGGAATTAGTCACTTAATTATAGACTTAACTATGGCACAGATCACATACACACGTATAAAGTATTACTCATGATTTACTGGTTTTGTGAAGTACAAACGGCAGCGGTTCGGTGTGGATCAGCACAGGAAGCTCCACTGATTTAATTCACTATCTCACGGGCTCACATTGATGCATATTAGTGCTAAAACAATGATAAATTCGCTGCTAATTAAACGGAAAACATCAAAATTCTTATCATTTTTTAACACCCATTTAACAAGAGTCAGTTCAGAGGATTTGCTCGCCTGCAATTAAACAATGAATTTAGATTAGATTATACTTTATTCATCCCATCACGGGGAAATTTACTTGTTACAGCAGCAGAGGAAAAAACGGACAGAAATTAAAACAGACAGAAATGTCTATAACCTACACAATAAACACGAAACACAATCAACCTTCACAAAGGTGTGGAATAGTTCATTTTTGTCAGTCAAACCTTCACAAAGGTGTGGAATAGTTCATTTTTGTCAGTCAACGCAACTATTATAGTGCAATCCGGTGAAGAGTTGCTGTCTTATATGATTAAACCTTGAATATTTTTTATGTTTTCTGGACTTCCAAGCTCGCTCAATGTGTACCAACCTGCCAATTTTGAAGTCATGGTCTCCTCGTATTCCTCCCGCACCTTCTCTTCCCTTTCTTTCAGCAGGCGTTCGCAGATCATTCCGACTTGTCTGAGGGTGAATAATGGCTGTTCTTTTCTAGTGGGAGAAACGCCTCCGGAGGACGTTCCTGAAAAAAACAAAGAATCAGGAGTATGTGTCAAGAAGTAATCCTAATGCAGCCCCTCTCTCTTTCTCTCTTTACTCAACCAACCTGGCATGCTGGACACATTCATAGTAGACGACTGGGATGGGGACTCTGGAGAATAGCAGCACTCTGACTGGTGGTAGCCTCCATCTAGATGCTTCCTCTTTTGAATGCGTTTGTACTCCTGCTTGATGCTGTTGAGGATTTGTTCTGGTTGGAGACAAAAGAGAAAGAAGAACATGGAGACAAAAGAGCTTGCCTTGTTAGGGAGGCCACAACTTTATCAGCCAATAAGCATGTTTTTCTGGGTTCAACGTGTTGCTAATGCAACCACAACAGGCCAACTTGGTGAACATTACCTGCACTAAGTGTTGACGACGACTCCCCAAATGGCGAGGGCTCCATGCTAAGATACTTCCTAGGGGATGAGGTGGAGGCGGACGGGGACACCGGGATGCATCTCCGTCTTTTGGGAGACGTGGGACTCATCAGCGGATCGAAATCCATGGTCCTCTTCAGGGTGGCTCCACACGCCATGACTTCAGTTTGTTAAAGGGAGGAGGAGGAGGGTGCAGAATACCGAAACAAGACAATAATGAAGCGATAACATCAGGGACTTGCTAACCGTGGCTACTCTTTAACACAGGGCTCGTTGTTCCGCTTTAAGTTTGTTTTTTCTCTCGGCGGACTCACGCCGAGCACACTGCGCAGCTCAGGCTTTAAATACGTGCTAGCACGCTAACGTTAGCCGCTAGCTGACAATCAAAAAGAAAACAAAGCTAACGTTAGCTCTCTAACGGCTGTGAAGAAGCAGCCGAGAGCTCCGGGTTTGTAACGTTTGGGAATAAAAAGCCGTCTCTTTACCTTTCTGGAGTTAAAGTTGGTCCGTGGGACTGAGTTTAAAAAAAACAAACAAAAAAAACAAACAACTCGTGTTGTTGCTAAAAGTTGCTTCCCCTTCCAAAAAAAAAAAAAGTTAAAGTGACGATCCGGCCAACTGTCTGCTCGTGGACAGAGGAGCGAGCTAACGCAACTTAGCTGCTTGTTTTTGATATGAGGCTGTCGGCTTCTCCGGCTCCTGACGTCACGTGTGAATTACGCCGCGGTGCATCGTGGGAGATGTAGTGTAACGCGGTAAACCCTAATTTAGATAATAGATAGATTGTTGGAGGCATTTGTGTTTAATTATTCTATAATTTAGATGAATTATGTAGTTTGAGAATAATCATTTGGATTTATGATTAACTCATTGGCTCAGGTCAGCTGTGGAAAGAGGAAGAGGCGTATTTAGAAGAGGGTTTTTTTTTTGTTTGAACCCACAGGTGGACACAAAGAGAGAGAGGACTCACACAGTTTTTGACCTTATGTTTAATTTGAGAGCGTTTTGTTGTTCATTTTTGTTTTGAAAATTAATAATGTAAAGGAAGAAACGAGCGACTCAATCCTTATTTTTTAAAACAAAAGGGACAAAGGGAGTCAGACGTTGAGTCCTGTGGCCTGGCACAGCATTTTTTTTAAGAAAAAGGACAAGACAAGATAGATAGATAGATAGATAGATAGATAGATAGATAGATAGATTATTATAATTAAAAATGTGCAGGAGTTAAAACTCTGAAAACATTCGCATTTATTGCACAAGCCAGTTCGATGGCTACTGGACTTGACTTGAAGTGTCTGATATTTTGAGGGATACGTGTCTCGCATACCTCCCTTAGTTGGCCTCTGTTTTACTGAGGCTGGCAGGGAGAGACAATTATAAATTAGTAGTACAAGGACAGGAGAGACAGGCTAGGGGAGTACCATGTAGATATAAAATATAGTGCTCATCTCTGAGCAGTAAACCAACTAAGGAATGTTATGATGTTATCTGTATCAGTGGTAAGATATTGTATAATATATGACATATAGTATATGTATAATATATGCATAATAAATACTTGACTATACAAGATATACATACTATAAATAATATACTGTGAATATGAATATGTAAATAGAATGTGCAAAAAAATAAAAAAAATATTGTATAAATATGATATATAATATCAATATGGTTTATATTAACACATATCACATATGATATGAAGTATATGTTCCAGACCAAGGACCCCTTGAACGAGAGAGAAACAGAACAGGGACACCCCAACATTTAATTATGTTTTTTTTTAATGCATCATATTCTAGGCCTGGCCTGTAATAACGTTTATATTTACATTATTTAACTTTTATTTCACCTTATTAACCTATTTATATACTGGGTTATTAGCCTGTATGTGTTTATGATTGATAAAAAGCTTGTGCATAATTATTATTGGTTATTAAATGCCAAGAGCTGTGTGTCTTTGGACAGATTAATCTGATTGGAGTACAAATGCCTCCACTTGTCTCTCAATTATCTGCAGCCTCACAGTCACAATTTTTTGGTGAAAATTGTAAATTATTCTGACAAATATTGGCAGACCCCCTGCAGTACCTCTGCGGACCCCCTAGGGGCTGTGGACCCCTGGTTGAAGACCTCTGTCCTAATTCAAGCCTAAAACAATGATACAAACATAAGGTAGTTGTTTTTTAATTTAATTTGGTGACATTAGAGCCTCAATTTACTATTCAATTAACTACAACTCTGTTCTGTATGGCGATCAGTCCATGAGAAATAAGAGACAATAGATGGATGATGTCTCTTTTATATCCACAGGAGGGCAGTGTTACACAAAAAAACAGACCTTAACAGCTGACTTCACTTTATGAAGCAGCTCCCAAAATTTTTTTTTTTTATTAGTATCTCTATATAAGTTTTTTTTAATAGCTACACCTACTATTAATTATTCATTATTCATGTCCGCATCAAGACCACAGCCTGTGCCCAACGAGCCAAAAAAGGTTAGACCCATGGCTTTAAAGACATACTGTACAGTCACACTCACTCACATGTTATAACCTATATATCAATCCATCCATCAATCCATTTTCTGTTACTGCTTACCCTTATCAGGGTTGTGGGGGCTACAGCCAGTTCCAGCTGGCACTGGGCGAAAGGCAGGGTACAACCTGGACACCACTGTGGGCAATTTAGAGTCACCAATTAACCTAATAAGTGCATGTCTTTGTACCCGGAGAGAACCCACGCAGAAACAGGGAGAACATGGAAACACATTTTTTTTTATCATTTTATTGAGAAAAAAAAGATACCAGATATGTCGACAACATTATGATAAAAATAGACAATTTTCATATATTTATTGAACTCCTTGTTGCTTACACACACTTTTATGGGACACCATGTCACAACACAAGTGTAGCTTCTCACAAAATGCCGTTAACTGTTTCATAAGCACATGTGTAATAAGCAGCTATGTTACATTCCCGAATCACTACAGGCTAAAGTTTTGATTTGATCAAAAAAAGACGTTCATATTTTGATGTGTGAATCATCATTTTGCTTTGCAAAGTTCAAAAATAATACAATAAATAAAGTAAAATAACATTAAAATGCCAAAGTCACAATATCATGGTCTTACAAAAGCATCAATAGTTGTAATAAATCACTAATGGGATGCTAATTTTACTCACAAGCAGTATGCTGTTGTTCAAAACTGACATTTTGCATGAAGGTAGACACAGTTTCACCTTTGCATTACTGTCACAATATTGCTATGGTTTCATGTGAAAAACAAAAGGTAAACACCATATTTTACTACCTTAAGACTGAAATCTGTTATTTTATGCACATTCAAACAACAGCAAAGATGACGGAGCATGGTGCAAAGAGCCAACTGGTTCTTGTGAATGTGACTATTTATCACTATAAAGGATGGACAGCGTATGCGTGGCGCCACACACAGGTTTCTGAAAAGCCGTTTTGAAGCTTAAAATCTGTGCCATGTTGTTAGTCCTTCATCTTTTGCATCCAAGACGTGGATTGTCGGTGGACCTGAGGCGGGCTGAATGACGCCTGGATGCTCAAACAAGCCATCTATAAGAGCACCGACCTGTCAGTCAAAGCAGTCACACTGTAAATTATGCATAACGTTAAGCCTTAATGTCATTTAAACAGTTGAGTTATATAAAAATCAGCCTCAGTACAGTTGTCATGAACATGAAATTAGCTATAGAGGCTCAAACTGTTTTTGTACCAGGCTGTAAACATGTTTATTTCTGCTGTGAAGTTGGACATTTTAACATAGGGGCTTATAGAGACCGTTCTGTAGCCAGCCTCAAGTGGACGTTCGAGGAACTGCAGTTTTTGGCACTTCTGCATTGGCTTCACTTCACAGTCATGGAGCTTCCTGCTTGTTATTTACTGGAATCGTTTCTCAATCAAGAGAAAAGTTCATCGTCACACTCGGGTGTAATAATAAATAAATTCAATACAGATTTAAGCTTTAATGTCAAACAAAAACCTGTTTTTCAGTTCTGTATCTCAGTCATTTTTTTGGCACATTTCACAGTAACAGAGCAGTGCACGAGGCGGGTCAGGGCTATTCTACATTATCTTCACAGTTGTACCAGAGCAAGGCAGCTTGTCTCTTAGACCGGCTCTGGCGTGGAAGTCTCGGTCACCCCAGAAACAGTAACCTGGGCTACTTTCACTCGAGTCTTTCCACTGGTGGCTGCCTCCCTCACTGTGCCTCTTATGCTCCTGCTGTTCCAGTCGCTCTCAGCGCTGTTGTCCAGAGTCTGCGTCGCCGCCTGGCACATGTGGCAGATGTTGACGAAGGCCCTGCGCAGGTCCTTGCTCCTCATGGCGTAGATCACAGGGTTCACGGTGGAGTTGAGCAGGCAGAGCATACTGCAAAAGGCGAACACAGTCTTGATGAAGTCGTTCACCTTTCCAAAGAGGTCGTAAACCATGATGGCTAAAAGTGGGCCCCAGCAGATGATGAGAGCCACTAGGATCAGGACCAGGGTTTTAGCCAGACGGAGGTCCATCCGGGCTTGCTCCGGCCTCACTGTCTGCACTTTAGTCCCCTCTGCGGTGTAGACAATCACACTCCTCTGTGAGCTGCGGCTCAGCATTCGGACAGCATGGTGGTGAGACTTCCAGAGGATGAACATGTAGGCGTAGATGATGAACAGGACCAAGATACTCGTCATCCCGATCCAGACCATCAGGTAAGTCTGGTCGATTAAAGGGAAAATGTCCGAGCAGACGGTGTTGAGGCGCTTGCAGTTCCACCCCAGCAGCGGCAGCAGCGAGAAGATGATGGAGATGGTCCACATCACACTGAAGGCAATGACTGCTTTCGTCTTTGTGACGATACTTTTATACGCCATGGGCCGGTGGATGGAGATGTAGCGGTCAATCGCAGTGAGAAACAAACTGCCAACAGAGGCAGTGAAGGAGGCGATGACCCCAGCCAACTTGAAGAGGAAAATACTGGGGCTGTCCTTCCTGTGGAGGACATGAAAGTCCAGGAAGCTGTAGACAAAAATGATGCTGCCTATCAGATCAGCCACAGCCAGGCTGCCTATGAAGTGGTAGGAAGGCCGATTTCGAAGTGTCTGGGAGTGTAGGATCACACACAGCACCATAAGGTTCTCCAGCACCGTAAATGTACCCAGGGTGAGCGCCAAGATGGCGACAGCGAGCTGCTGACCAGGAGTGAGGATCATAAAACACTCCATGTTGTCCACAAGGTCCTCTCCACACTGTGCTGCCCCGCCGCTCTCCACAAGGGTGCCATTACTCAGCAGAAAGTCTGATACATTGGTTGGGAAAATGGGAGAGAGGCCGCCATGGATGACCTCCTTATTTCCAGGGACGAGTCCCGAGAAGGAGTTACTAATTGAGGAGGAGGGCGATTTCTCAAAGTGGAATCTGTTCTTGATTAGAGTCGAGTCCATGGAGGGGTCGTCGTAGCTGGCATCGTTGGAGCCTAGATACTGGACACCTGTCGTTAACGTGGTCATTGCGGTGCCTGCTATCCTGTGCAAAGCCAACTTCATGGCTGTTTTTTTTGTTGCTGTGGAGATGCTCAATGGAGAGGTGTGTGATGTAACAGCATTAGAGCCATGCAAAAGGACATCTACAAAGAAAAAAAGATTGTTTTTTTTTTTCCCATAAAGAAAAGTACTGAATACATCTTAATTCTTAAAAAATACAAATACATGATGCAGCATTTGTGTTTATTAATGATTAATATGTTGTAAAATTAATTTGTTGCTGGGAGATATTGGGGGTAATCCGTGCATCAGCCAGCTGACTCAAGAACAGATGCATCCCAGACAATAGTGGGAAACTGAACAGTTGATGACAAACCTGTGCAGCCTCGGGGGAAATCACTGCATTAAGTATGTAGGACAGGCAGGCTTTTCTTATTAATTAAAGGAGGTCATTAAGCATTAAGTATTCTTTTCCTTTGTAATCACTGGATTAATTAAGCATCAAGGGAAAAACAAGATTAAGAGTGCACATATCTGTCCAATGATCCATTTTACGTTTTTGATGTCAGCCATGATGATGGT
Organism: Larimichthys crocea; assembly: GCF_000972845.2. Classification (NCBI taxonomy): domain Eukaryota; kingdom Metazoa; phylum Chordata; class Actinopteri; family Sciaenidae; genus Larimichthys; species Larimichthys crocea. Next base: position 9,527,199 of record NC_040034.1, on the reverse strand, counting down.
AATCATTAACGGGCAACTTTACATGAAGGTTTAGTAATAAGACATTTGTTTAACAATTAAACATTACGTGACACGATGAATAAAAAATCCTTAAAACCAGTTCGGATCAAATTTATGATGATATATTGGGCAATAAAACTCATGAGAACAATTAAAGAACATGAAATAACACAGAAACGTTATTTTTTAAATAGTATTTTTAACTGTATGTGACAATTTATGAACATAAATAACCTAAAAACTATGTTTTTTTTGTTTGTTTTTTTTGCGATTAAACATCACCAAACCTTAACCACAGTGTTGTAATGTCAGAAAACTGAAAACTAAATCTCAACTAAAAAGCTGTTGTAATGTTAGAAATACTATCTCTACATCCAGATAAAGTGTTACTCACAGAAATAACAAAAAAATATATAACAATTAATGATTAAAAAATAAAAAATAAAAAAACGTACCTTGGTTTTATGAGCGCAAACATCTTGCCTCGATCCATACAGGGGGAAAAAACAAACAAACAATTGAACTAAACTGGGAGTAAACCAGTCTGTTGTCGTCTTCACTCCACCTCACCAACACTTAAACTCCAAAGAAGCAGACAGGAAGCCAGTGTGAGATTTATTCTTGTTGTTGTTGTTGTTGTTGTTGTTGTTGTTTTGATGATGATTTGCCGAAGGGAATGATCGCGTGTTGACTCCACAGAAACTGTCAATGTCAAATACAGTAAAGCCAGACACGCACGCAGCCGGTGCGCAGTGAAGTGTTTGCGGGAGCGGGCGGTTATAAGGCTGCTTTCTGTGCGCCTGCTGGTCACGTGGTCTGAGGTGTTTGAGCGCATCCCTGAGCATCATCCACACCTACTTATACATACGGGAGCAAAACAGCTGCAGGCACACACACACACACACACACACACGGAAAACAGCCAAAGCCCATGTGTTCAGTTCAGATTGGAGAGTTACTTCATCATTGTTCAGTGAGCCAGTGGTAATAGTTTGAATCGTAATAATGTCGACAAGTATTAAGTATTGAGGCGTTAACCTCAGTGCAATTAGGGATATATTTTATTTTCAGCTTCACTGTCATTAAACAACACGTGACAGCACAATAAAATGCAGCTGTAACCTCCTCCAGGCTGCACACACACAATATAACAGAATAAAGATATAAAAAAATATAAAATACTGTAGCTCTGAAGTGAAATAATAAAATATATCTACATGGAAGACATTTACATTTACTGCATCTACATATACACACAGAAATATGTGCAATAAGCTCTATCATGCTTTATGTTATGTGGGCATGTTTGCCAAAAAGTCCCTCACTGCCTAAGAAATGTACGCTATGTAGCTACACACTAAGTTTTATTTATGCATTTAGGACATTTCTATAAACGAGTCCTTTATTGGGTTCTCTGAAACACCAAACACATCAAAAGTGTCATTTAGTTTGTTTATTTATTGTAAACGGTTAAATCATGTTCAAAAGTGATTCTTAGCTAATTAAAATCAGTAATTAAATGTCACTATGATTAAAGGTTTAGTTTTTTTTGTTTACTCAAATATTTTATATACATTTCTGAGGTACCTGTGCTTCACCGGATTATTCACATTTTATGCTATTTTTGCATGCATGTTTTCAAAAATTACATTTATGTAAGCTTACTTGTTACTTTACACATGAAGGATTTACATAGAAATATGAGGAGTTTATGAATTATGATGTGCTGTAACCTTTCTACCATAACTACTAACTGTAGCTGCTGTTAGTTAATTTTAGCCGAGCTGCCCAGACTGTGAGCTCAGAACACCGGGGGAGAGTTAGCATTGGTACCAGAGGTGTTTTGGACCACCGGGAAGAGGAGGTTTTTTCAACACTAGGGCATGGGGGTAGCGGAGCCAGTGTCGTGTCAGAACCTGAGCTGGGCAAGCATGCAATGTAACCAGGCTTTGAAACCTCTATTGACACAATGACAGAGGCAAAAAAACAGAAGATGATGTTGACAGAAGAAGCTAAGAAGAGAAAATGAATGAATAATCGATCAATAAGTTGTTGGACAAGAGTAAATCCTTTTGACTTTTAGTTGTTGGCGAGAGCTTCGTGAAATAAAAGCCTGAAAGACAGACGCACATATAAAACGGAATAATGTCACTCTGAACAAAGGGCCATTCTGCATTATAAAAACTACTTTTACTTTTGATATATAAAGCACATTTTGTAGCTGATATTTGTACAGACCATGCTGACTTCAGTAAGATTTTTTTGCAATTTTTACTTAAACCGTGTAGGATTTTGTTGCATCTAGTTGCTGACTGCAACCCCGTCAACTCACCCTTTAAATTACTGTGGCCATCTATAGCCAGTGTTTAGTTTGTTCCTTCTACGCTATACATGTTGTTTCAACATTGGCAGACTGTCGAAGAGGACCTGCGGCATCTGTGGATATAAAAGTCTCTTTTCAAAGTAAAACATAACAATTCTTAATAATCTGAATACTTCCTCCACCACTTCTTTTGAAATATGATTGCTGAACTAACTTCAAGCTATTTAAAAATTTTAAAAAACACACCATACATTGTAAATTTAGTGAATTTTAAAGTCACGGTGCTACTGGAGGTCCATTCTGAATACATCTATTTATTTGGTGCAGTTGAGGGGTCACATGCACACACTATTTAAAGTCTTTTTCCTGTCCTGCGCAGCTGCGCAATTATTTCCACTATGCACTCCCAGCAGAGCTATCTCCCAAATTACATGTATCTTGTTGTGGAAAATACATGACATTTGGCGATGCAACATCATGAGAAAACAATGAAAGGCATTGCGCATGATGCCAGTGCCTCCAGTTTTGGCAGAACAGAAGAGGCTGAGGAGTCATCCAACTAATTACTGAACACTTGTTATGCTGCGCTTGAAGCAGATTCAAGCAGCCATTGATCACTTGCGGTAGAAGAGTATATCCACTATGTACATTTTTTATGAAGATAGCTTAGACAGATAGACATAGTAACATCTTATTCATGACTGTCGATTGTGGGATTAATCTATAATAATTAAGCTACATATAAAATAACTTCTGCTTCATTTCTCTTGAATGTTTTCCTTCATATCAGGATAAAGTTTTACTGTGACTCTGGTTTGAAAACAGCATCTATCTATCATCCCTAAAAGCAGGGGGCTGAGTAATCCACAGTCCACATCCATCATAATAATTATCATCAATATTTCAGTGTCAATCTCACCGAAGCATCAGTGAGAGAGACAAAGCTGTCTGCGATGACAAAAGGCATCTATATGACTGTAACAGCGACTTGTCAGTTTTTTCCTAAATCCTCTTCCACCATGTGGGCTGTGCAGTTATGGGAGGCTGCTGCTATTGTCTCACATCCATCCATCTGTCTTTGGTGGTGAATATTGCAAGTGATTTACAGTGATTGATTTTTTTTAGCAGGATTCCTCATGAAAAAGCACCATAATGCATCACATTTCATATTGATCCTTCTCCGTTTACAGTCGGTTGCTATTTGAGTAGCTGCCCGCATTATGAAATCATTACTTTGAGTCCACACAGGCTTCAAATTCTCCAAAATAGAGACATTCATGCAAAAAAAACCCCCAAAACATGTGAATTTAAGTATATTTTTTTATCAGATTGCACATACATAAGACCATACTGAGAGACATGTTACTGAATTTGTGAAATCAGACACACACACACAGCACATTGCAAGACATGGCTCTAAAGAGAGGCTGTCTGTCTCTGATGTGTTTGTGTCGAGAGGTTGGAAGATGGGAGGGAGGGATGGAGGGTGAGGAGGAAAAGATGCATAAATAGAGAAGGGGAGGAGGTTGTGGCTGAACACTGACAGCTCTTAACAGTTTCCTAATCTGCCACTTCTATATTCTGTTCCTCCCCAGCTGGAGACACTTCATACTGTAGCCAAGGTGGCACGACAGAATGAGACTGAGCTCAAATCTGCTCAGCAACGACAAAAAGCCCAAATATAATGTTTATTAAATGTATTTAATATCGTTTTTACGCGTTTCTCCAGTCTTATGCACAGAAGGGTCACATGCACCGTGAGCTGTGATCAGTCATCAGTCATCATCCGGCTGCACCCTCATTATTCACTTCGTCAAACGGTTAAATGTATCAACCTGGCTTCGTTAGGCGAATCAATCAGGTGTTTGCTGATCCACTTCCTAAACAAATGAACAAACAAATCCACACCCAGGAAGCAGAGAACTAAACTAGGGAGAAGTAAGAGTGTTGAAGTTCTCCAGCACGTCTCTCTCCTGAATCAGATTTTCAGGACAGATCTTCCTCGCGGGGAGTAACAGCACAGCAGAGAGGATGAGAAAGTTGTGACTTAATGCCTTCTGTGACTGAATTTCTCTCAGGATAGGAAAAAAGAGTCAACAGTCTCTGTCAAAAACACCAAAAAAACAAAAAAAAAACAATATACCATGACACAACACATTTTTTAACAAACTAAATAAATAAAATAAATGTAATTCAATGTACGAAGAATATAAGCAAGCTGATCAGTTTCAGTGTGTGAATTCACAGTGGCAGAACAGACAGAATAACAGTGTAACGGTCAGTGGGTAGAGTCCCCTTCATGCACCATTTAGTCATATAAAGACCTTTTTTATCTCTGCAGAACACAGTGGTAATCACAAAGACTTAGCGGGTGGTTGAGCGAATGCTCACTTGTGCAAACGCTATGCAAATGAACGATACAGGCAGAGCAGAGCTTCAAATCACAGCTCAGTTCAACTGTTTCCCTCTGTGTTATTCCTCATGGCTTTTCAGGTGATACGCTACCTACAGCGGCAAGCCCTGTGGCCTCAGAGGAAACCACAACTCCACAACGGAGAGGATGTGGAATGGCCTCGCAGTGCCATTCACTGATTCAGAGCCAGATATTAATTCATTTTCCCTACACCCAGCTGCAGACCTGCAGAGACTGACGAGAGCCCCAAATGGACTTGACTGCCATGAGACCAGCAGTCACCTGTAATCACATGGCCTTTTCTGTCAGGAGTTGGTGAAATTGAATTTATTTTTAGTAGCTGTTCACCTTTTTTTTTTTTTTTACAAATGTCTAACATTCAGTGTTTTTGATATGTTGAACTTGTGTGCTATTTTGAAAATCAGGCAGATAACGAGCGACATTAGCATTTATTTCGAGTCCTGATGATTGTCAAGTCCAATATTCACTCCTTATAGTTCTGTTATAGTTCCACCACCTGGCTCTGTAGCTGTTAAATGCTTTTTAACTGAGCCTTTAACTGTGTCTGTCTGCCGTTAGAGCTTTTTTGCTGAAAACAGCTGCCTGCTGCATCTGAAAATAAACCTATGAGAGGGTTAGTAGGTAAGTGAGTAAGACTGAATCAAACAGTCCAAGAAACCAGAAAAACAAAACAATGAGGTGAAGAACGGGAGATGATGGTATGGCTTAAATAAACTTAGACAAAAGACACTTGGACATTTTATAATAAACTATTGAACATGAAAACTGGGATTATTGTATCATTGTCCTACGTGAAAGGGAAAAGAGAATTTGGTCGATTTTCAAAATAAAACACCCGGTTCAAATTTCAAGTTGTACAGCCAAAAAGCAAAGAATTTAACTTCGTAGCATTTTCATGGTAGAAGCACATAAATCAAGGGAAAAGGGAGCGGGGTCTGAAGTCACGTGCAGAGCAGAACAGACCAGCTCAAGCTGCTCTGTGCAGGCTGCTACTCGCGGCTTGTGGGATACTTCTGAAACTGACCACAGAGCTCCTGGTGGGGTTTCAGACATTGACTAGAATCTCTAACAATCAGCTCCAGCGGCTGCGTTGCATCCATACCAGGTGGAATTTAGTTATGCAATCAACACCTACTTTGTAATGATACATTAAAGTAAAAAATGTGTCTATTTTCACTTTAATTAAGATGTTTTTAGATGTTATTTTCAGCTGTTAAATGAACTTGCATTTATGTATCACCTTGCTAGTCTTCCTAACACTCAAAGGGCTTTACACTATATGCCACATTCACACCCTGATGGCACTGGCTTGGTTCAGTATCTTGTAACTTTAACTTGCAGACTGGGGGTCGAACAGTTTGAGCTTCATGCCTACATAGTTTTTCCATGAAAACATTTCATACACACCGGAGCACTTATCCATTCTCATTCTGTTCACTGCATCATGTTTATTCACCCATTACGAGCAAATGCATTCAGCAAACAATTCCAGAGTGCTCTCACATCCCAGAAGAATTTCTTTCATCACAGAGATGCTTTGGTCTCGGCTTTTAGCTTTATCACCAGATGAAGAGACTCCACCACAAATGAGCTGACGTTGAAGAACAAACAGCTCGAAATTGGACTGAGATTTGTTTTCTTGCATTTCGTGCTCAGCGCACAGAGTTACAACATCAGTAACAAGTCCATGTATTACAATTATTTTAATTCATCTCACTGGTTTCAGCGCAGTGAGACGAATTTAAACGCAACAAAAAGGTCTGTCAGAAAAGTAGGTGAAAGGGTTAAGACTCTGCACTGGTTCAACCGTGCATTTGCTTGCATATTATAGGAAAACCAAGTTAATTTGAGACTAGCACAGTGTCCATCAGTCTAAAATGCATTTGTGGTTAGCAGTAAAGAGCAGTTTAACCCAGTTTGAGCAAGTGTTCTTCCATCACTTGACACATGAAGCATTAGTATTGACTGCATTGAACTCACCAGCGTTCAGAGAAGAAACCCAAAATTGACTAATGAAAGGAAAAATACTCCAAATGATGCTCTCTCCTTTTAACATTGGGCATGTTCCCTATTCTCCTTCTATTGATTTCTTCCCACTTAGATACGACCGTGATGTTCTGAAATCAGGCGACTGTATTGTCGAGTGACTGTAGCCTGACAAACCAGGTCATGAAAATATCTGATAGGCCATCACAGGACAACCAACACCACAGGAAAATAATAATATAAATACATATATACAATATATACAATACATATATTCTCTAAGCATTTAAAAATGTCTTGAAAGTTTAATGTAAGGAATAATGTAATGCGGCGCTAATTAAAGAGAAAATATAGAGACAAACCTTAGTTAATTGTGTTGATTTAAATAATAATAATAATAATCCTAATAATACTCAAAAAATAACAAACAACAACAATAATAATAATAATAATAATAATAATAATAATAATAGGAATAAAGGACATCAAACAGGACCACAGCAGCAGGCGCAACCGATCTCTGATCTAAGCATAACCACAATCCCGTGAGAGGAGGAGAGAAGTATTAATATGCATTAATGGGGCGAGTGTGAACAGATGGAGAGGGAGACAAGAAGACTAGAGCTCAGTGCATCATGGCAAATCCCCGGTCTAAGGGATGGTTCAGGACTCACCTGAGTCATCCTGAACTATAAGCTCTTAAATGTGTTGAGGGTGTCTGCCTCACAAACCCAAAGCAGGAGCTGGTTCTACAGAAGACGAGCTTGATAGCTAAATGCTCTGAAGGAACAACTATGAGGTCTTTGAGATCTGATTTTTGGATGTTCAGCTGATCTGCTATGCACTGAGTAAGAGTAAAAGATTTCAGTTTCAACACTGTCTTTATCTTACTTATAATTCCAAGTTGCATGTGTACATCGGTGGAAGTATCAGGTAATTATCAGTAATTTACAGCCCTGTAACACTTAAAATACATTGTTACAGAATTTTATTAATATTCACAAAATCATGAACATCCACAAATAAACCAAGAGCATTCTGGGATGCTTTTTGATTCTCATTTAAAAATAGAAACACATTTAACACGAGTGTGTTTACTTTGTTGTGTCTTTATTGCAGTGTCACAGCTACAGTTTGTTAGGAGTCATAACGTCTGGACCTAAAGACAAAACTTTGACCAAATTGTCAGTGAATGTGTAGACAAAGCAGAGTGAGTAGATCCAGAGCCAGCGTGATGTTGAGCAGACAGACTGAGCTGGTGCCAGCTTAACCATAGACATTATAAATATGGATCCTGGGCAAAGATGTGGATCGTTGATGCAGCTGAGGTGGCTGAATAACGCCTGTATGCCGAAACAAACCTCCTACAACGTCAACTGTTGTCCACCCTCTGCACAACACCTTCATCAGGCAGAGCAGTGTGTTCAGTGGCAGGCTGCCGTCTCAATCCTGCTCCACCAACAGACTTAAGAAAAACAGGACAAATCTCTTTGCACTACTTCCTGAACCCACTGTCATTGTCATGTCTGACTACCTCTGCTACATGTGGTGACTGTGACTTTCATTCATTAATTTCATTTCATTCATCTGTTTACAGCCTAATTTAATTGCACACAGCCCTCCCCACTTGTATTTCTACTTCTACGGTCGCTTTATATTTTTAATATACTTTATAGTTGTATAAAACATTTTTATTTCTACTTACTTTTTTATTTTTATATAGTTTTTCTATGCAAATGTTTAATTCCTCTGCACATTTTTTAACTTTCAGAGTTTTAACATTTTTAATTTCTCTGTACATATTTAAATTCTATGCAAATGTTTAATCTTACTACATATGTTTAATTTTTTTGATTTACACATTTAAATTTACATTTATCTCAGGTCAATTTCAGCGTATGGTTATGTATCTATCTATCTTAATATAATTTAACAGGTGAGCTATATAGAAATTTAGCCCCAGTACAGCCATCTGGGCTGGAAAACAGCCCCATTTCAGTTGTCATGTACCAGGCTGTAAACATGTTGATTTCTGCTTTTTAGCCACAAGCAAAACAACAACAACAAGAAGAGGTTCAAACAAGAAGTACTCATTTGGCTGTAGAGTGTGTGTCAGGAACAATCTGACAAAGACTGGAGTGAAGACCTAGGGTAGATATACTGCAGTATTGACTGGTGGATGAAATCAGGTGTGCAGGTTGCAGCAAGAAGAGGATAATTGGATGGCCACGCCCAGACAGACAGACAGACAGACACAGAGAGACAGAGACAGGGAGGGAACTGACAAGAAACAGGAAACAATAGGAAAAAAGGGAAAGACACAGACAGATCATGACACAGCTGACACATGCAGGCGGCGACTTTGCTGACTGTTAACAGTGAGATCAAAACGCAATTTTTCATGCAAGTAGTGCAGGGTCAACACGTGCCGATAATGACCGAAAATATGATGCATCTTTGTACATCAGCAAAGTCTCAGCAGAGAAGCTGAGTTTGAAAAAGTAATAGCACATAAGGACAGATTTGATTATAATCCTTGTCAGGTAGAGCTTGTATCTCCTCCTCCTACAGTAATCACAGCCATCTGGGCTGGAAAACAGATTGATGGCTTCAGAGCATAAACAGCCCTGCTGGCAGCCAGCCACCTGCCATCGCTCTGAACTTGGCGAACAGAGATGATTCCTTCACTTTATACCTATAAACACCCTACTTCTTACCGCCTCACAGCTTGTGGCCTAATTGACTTCAGGCCTACACGTATGTGGACTAAACTTCAGATCATCTGTGAATATGAGACAGCATTACAGAAGTAATACCAGTATGTGATATAAAGAAGCTGCTAAACTTTTAGCTGTTCACCTTTTCGCTATTCTAGTCTTCAGATTTAATTTGTCTGCGGTGACCTTTGTCAGACGTTCATACGTAATTAAAACTGACTGAATATTTTTTTAGCCTGCCTCAGATTTCTTCTCTCCTTTCACTGATTCGTTTCTCCACCGCTCTGCTTGCGTTACTATACATAATAAAAGTGACACCCTGCTGCAAACTAGCACAATTTTCAATCTTATTTCTCAGTACAAGCTGAGAAGATTGTAAAAGCTGCTCCGTGTCTTTGTTAACATTTCAGGTGCATCACCATGGAGACTCTGCTGCTGCACCACCGCTGCACAAGGTCACCTGGCTTATACCAGCGTGCTTCTGTGTGTGTGTTTAACTCTGCAGAGACTCTCAGACGGCACAAAAGAAGTACTCCACAGTCGGTTTGATGATAGTGTGTTTGAAAGGCAGTGGATGAATGTGTCCTGTTCGGTTGCTGTTATTATTTGGGTCCAATCACGAGTCAGGATGGATGTCACCCTTCAAACTCTTTTTCTTTGCTTATTGTTGATCGTCCACACTTCCCTCGGCTTTGTGCAGAGCCCTAGATGTACAGCGTTACTCATAAAAGAATCTCTAACTTCTATTATGATTTGTTGCTCTGTGTTGTCGTGCAGGTTCACCTCCATTTAGCTTGAATCATTTGCATACAAGTATGTCATTGTATTTCTGTCAGTGCTTCTTTTTCTGGTTCTACAGAACTTTCATTTTTCACTTGTAGGGATGCACATGAGTGATACATTAAATTATTATGCTTTCCGCACAAGGTCACAATGATTCACTGCTTTAAAAACTTGCTTGCATAGAAATTTTTCCCACTCTGCCAGTACATAGAGATGGCCCTCGCTTTGCTGCTGTCCATGGTTATGAATAAATAAACCGAGAGCGGTGGTTTCCTGCTATTACCATTTATATTGGCCTCCATTTCAGGTGACATTTACACGTAATGTTGGTGATATTCTGCTTCTTCTCTCCAAAAACCAACAATACAGTTGCCCACCACTTATGCCGCTCCCATCCTCAAGCTTTGTTTGTTGCTACTGAAGACATAGAAGAACATATACTTTTATTTTAAAGCTGCTATGATCTATATTTTTAAACCAACAATAGATCTAATTATTGTTCATAATGTGAACGATGTCACTTAAAGTGAGGAACCCACAAAAATATCAGCTCTGTGCAGCATTTCAGCATCTTTCAGTTCATTATTTTTTTGTTTCCAAACCATATTGTTTCACTCTCACCGTTATAATAGTATCACTTCTGGCTGTAGGCAGCTGTTTTCTGCAGAGAAGCAGTAAACACCCACTGTGCACAGAAGTGCTAGCTGATGTACTGCAGAGCGTTTAGCAGCTAACGAGACAGATATTTTTTTCCTCCTGAAGACCTAAACAGAGCCAGATGGAGGGTGAATACTGGACTTACATTCACCAGGTGCACGAAAACATGATTTAAATGAACTCAAATGCTGCCTATGGCTAACATGCGTTCACCATATCAGTCATTTTTGGGTGTACATGTATTTTTTCCTGTAGTTTTATTCTTACTTAAGTAGTCTTTACAGTATGTAATCTACTTTACTACTTTTAAAATTGTATTTAATAAACATAATTACTGAGTAGGTCCACAGTTTGAATTATATACAAACCTTCCATCTGCAGTTGTTTGTTTACAGTTCAATTTACAGTAATATGATGTATTCTTCAGGTTCAAAAACATTTATGCTTTTAACAAATTGCCTCAAAAACTTTAAATTTAGTGAGATTTTTAGTCAAGTTTTTGCAGATGTTGACTGAATTATTAGAACTAAACCTAACCTTTAATAAAGTGATGATACTAATAGTTTCACTGTATATGTAGACATATAAATAACTGTGATTTGTCATTATTGGTATAATACTTAAGATAACAGTTTGGTTGTTAATTTACAAATTAACAAAAACAAAACGTTTTATAAACAGTTTTTAAAAAACAGAAAAGTACTGTAAAACTTTAGTCTAAGTTATTTTTCTTTTAATCTTTTACAGTGTAAGGTTTCAGTAAAGTAACAATACTATATGTATATGAGTACAGATTTTTTATTCTCTTTCCACCACTGGTATTTGTTGAGGACTATTTTCAGCTATTACTTTACTGCTGTAGTGAGTATTTGTGGCATCAGGAGGTCAAAATAAGTACTAGTGATCATTGTAATGAACGAACCTGGCAGCAAATGCAACCGTGTGGCTCATTTTTATGTTTTTAATCGTTTTTGGCCGACAACGAAGCTCTACGGCACAGAGGAATGAGCTAAATCAGGTTTTGGCTGACAACGCTTGTTAGTAGGATCAATGAATTGTTGGTTTATTGTTGGCTGGTCATTTCATGGAATTACGAATGTAAATTATCAACACACATATCTTTTAATTTTGTTCAAGTTACAACATAAAACTAATATAAAAACACTGCTGTCCTGTTTTATCTGCAGGTTCTCTGTCTCTTTTCAGGATATGTGAGGAGACATGTTCTATCAGTTTCAGCTCAGCTGCCTAACCCAGTTTTGGGTTCACGCAGGTTCAACCCCCCATCAGTCTCCCTCAAATACATGTTCATGGATGAGGTCAAAGGTCACGACCACCAGAGTCAGGAGTTGATTGTTAAGTTGTGATTGATTAATGACGTGTCACGCAACAACACCTGTTCCTACGGCAAAATCAGCATTTTATCTATTTATTTTCTGATGATCTCCAAATTCAGATCCGCTCAGTGTGCATTTCACAGTTTGCTTTGCCAAATGAGTGTGTGTGTGTGTGTGTGTGTGTGTGTGTGTGTGTGTGTGTGTGTGTGTGTGTGTGTGTGTGTGTGTGAGGAGGTCTGTGGCATCAGAGAAGGTGTCCAAATGACTTCTTTGATGTATGAGCTCTGGGAGCTCTGGGCAAACAGCCAATATAACATCATTAAAGCTGATAAGGTTTTTGGCTATAATCATTAGAAAAAGTCTCAATGTGTGCCATAAACATATTAGAAATGATTTGTATTTTGTCTCATCTTTGAGGTGTTGTTATACAATACTGTACTATATTTTGTGAACACGGTTCACAAAATATAGTACAGTATTGTATAAGCTTTTGTTTTCGAGGCATGATCATTTCAAATGTTTCCTTTTCTAGTCAGGTTTTTATTTTTTTAAATTGTGTGACTTTGCATGTTGCTTCTGATAACACCATCCATGCCTCTGTTTGTCTTTTTTTTTTTTCATTCCTAGACAGTTTCTTTGTGTTTGCAAACCTACAGGGATGTCGACAGCATGACCTCCAAAAAGAGGACACCTATCTTTCAGTCCTGAAAAATAGCCACGGTGATGTTGAAAAGATAAATACAGGCTAGGTGGGAACAACAGAGTGGCAGGCGAGGTTGGAAGTGGTAGTTGAATGAAAGTGTCACCATTTTGTTCCGTTTGGCTCTCTTTTGTTTTGCGAGCTATTTTACCTTGAAACTGAAAGCAAACAAGAAAAGCGAGACCGCCTCCTAAAGAATACAGAATGCACTGTTATTATCAGAAAAAAACAAACAAAGACAAAACAAAACAAGCAGCACAAAGCTGCTCGTTCCACTCCGAGCTGTGATAAATTCAGGAAGAGAAGTTTATCCTGAGATTGACTGTTCAACAATCATCTCCTTAGTAGAATACATGTGCCTATTTTTGTGTGAGATGTAAAGTAGATGTTTTTTATGCAGGCACTAGATTACAGGTAAAGCAGTGTCAAAAATCATTACTGTAACGCCCTTCTGACGGGCCTCAAACCCTTTCAGATGAGCCACAACACAGCAGCACGCCTGCATTTTAATCAACCCAAAAGGGCACATGTAAGCAAGCCCCATTGGCTACCTGTAGCAATAAATTAAAATCACTAATGTTCGCTTACAAAGTAGTCTCAGGTACTGCACCAGCCTTCCTTATTCAGGCGTATGTTACTTCAAGACTGTTAAGTTCCTCAATGACCCGCCACCCGTACGCTCAAGGCAATCCAAACTTTTCTCGTCTGTTCCAACCAGGGCTTCCTCTACCTTCAAAAAACTACTTCAAAAAACATGACTAAATGTAAATGTTAAATTCTTGTGTACTAGTGGAAACACTGGCGTGCCGGTAGCACAATACAGGAAAAGTTTAAAGGCAGTTGTGGACAGTAGTTGTTGGGATATTCTGTCTTGAACCGAAAGGTTAAAAGCAATATCTCCAGGACTTTCAGCTAAGAGTATAATGGTAACATATATCATTTTACACTTTATTTATTTACTATTTATTGGATGGAAATGTTAGGTTGAGCATACTCAAGGTGTAAACACAATCTGAGACCTAACAGTTTATTGAACAGAGGTGAATGTGGCAGGTGAAGAAAAGGGGAATCTAAAGCCGGTGCAGGGCTTGTGGATACAAAGAGTGTTTCCAGTTGACACATTTGGTGTGTGTGTGTTTTTTTTTCCATCAAGTGGTTATTAGGCTTTTTTTTTTTTTTTTGGGAGGGCTAATCAGTGATTATCCAAAAGCAGGAAACATTTTTCACAATCGGCTCCATATCAAACGCTGCTGCTGCTTCCCTTTTTAATCAGGCTGTAAACGGCATCCTGTGGTGAGTAACCCTGTCTTCACATCCTGTGTGATGATTATCTGATTGTTTGAGGTTGAGTCTATGATAGTAATAAAATGGCTGCTGAGTGAGTCTTTGTGTAAAAGCTGCAGTGCCATCATTTTATTCATCTTCATTGCAATTAAAACGACATAGCTCTGTCATCTTTGCGAGTTTCAGCATCTGTATTCTCACTTCATCAATTGTTGTAAATATGTATGGGCGTCTAATTAGTTAGAGCATGAGTGTATTCTAACATTAGTCTGTCTGATAAATATTGATTTATATGGTATGAATAAACAACAGACTGTGGAATAATAATTAGATTAAGTTCACTCAGATACATCAGGGAGTGTTAAATCTTCATCAAACATATGATCAAAACAAATACTTCAGAGAACGATTAGCTTCCTGTCACAATATCTTTTACAAAATCTAATTAGGCAAAAGCGATTTAATGAGCTCATGCTTATCACAGATATTTAATGCATGCAAAGATTTCACTTCTCAGCTTCAGGAATGTGACCTCTGGACCTGCAGGCAGCATGGCAGAAGCACGGCGTATTATAAATCAGGCTAAATCAAATTTTTGCATAGTGAAGTTAATTAAAATTGTCAATGAATGCTCAGATACAAAGCACACCACTGACCCAAGCAAAGGAGCTTGATCGATAAGATTCAGGTCAAAACACAGTCAGCCTGCTGTTTATGTCATCCTTGTTTTGTTGCATCTCTTGGCAAAAAAAGGAAAATAAGTGCATCTCCCTAAATGTCAGATTGTTCCTTCAGAAGCCTTCTTCACTATGAAACATTTCCTCCAGAGGATTTCTTGAAAACATTAAGAGTTTCAGAACGGGGCTTTCATCAAAGCCAGGTTGACATTTTACAAACACTGCTTATTGGTGGATAGATGAGAAGATTATTTCCACTGTCACTTAGCTTTGCTTGCATGAAGACTGGAAACAGGGGGCTAAGCTAAGCTATCACAATAAAACATATTTTATGGAAAACCTTATTTATAGGGAAATTTATGGGAATTTATACAGTATACAGTAGCATTTTATATAGGAGACTGTTAATTGTAAGGTTAACATTGTAAAATTTCATGACAAAACATTTATTTTATACGACATTCATATGACATTTTCATGTCAGGCATATGGCAAAACAGTGTATTTATATGGTAAAAAAAAACAACAGTACTAATCTGTCATAAACTGTCATAGCAAAAAAAGTTATACTGTATTTATTACGATAAAATTCTGGCACCCATAGATTCCTTTTTCGTTTTTTTTACTGTTTTTTGTCAGACAAGGGAATTGTATCGTCTCACTGTCTAGCTGCCCATTAACTAATGTGGTGAGGAATTTAAAAACACTGCTGTCCTGTTTTATCTGCAGGTTCTCTGTCTCTTAACAGTGTATTTATAACAGTTACTAATCTGTCATAACCTGTCATAGCAAAAAAAGTTATACTGTATTTATTACGATAAAATTCTGGCACCCATAGGGTCTAGTTTTTTTTTTACTGCTTTTTGTCAGTGTGTGCAGACAAGGGAATTGTATCGTCTCACTGTCTAGCTGCCCATTTACAAATATGGTAGACATTTCCTTGAGTCCACTATTCATGATAGAAGTTTGTCCCAAAGGATTATTTTGAAAAGATTAATAGACTTCAGGAATGAGAAGAGGGCATGCATCAAAACTTGTTTCATTTAACCCTGCAACAGGGCAACCATCATTATAAAGTGATACCCACAACACACCGCTGTGTTTGTTGTAGTACAATAAATCAAGTTGCGTCGGCTGGGGTTTAATTTTTTTGAATGCTTAAATGTTATTCATGCACAACAGGTCACAGGAGTCTGGAAGGAATATTAAGTATGTTCATTATTCGGGAGTAGCTATGAATCCGAGAGAGCCATGGCAATCACATTAGCAGATAAACACAGAGGACAAGGAAGACGCCTACGAGTTCCCATGGGAGCGCTTCCAATTAACACTCAAGCTTTTTTTTTTCTGACATGTTGGCTGGCTCGAGAATGGAAAGACAGAGTGCTCAGGCATACATACAGAGGAAATGCATTTTTTAAAAGGTGAAATCCTGGTGGTATTTAATGGTATTTAAGTACTAAAATGAATGCAACGAAGAGAGACTGTGAATTTAATCCCTTCTTTGAAATAAACAAGAATTATTTACGTAGTGTAATTAACTGTCTTCAGTTTTGTTCACTGACATTCATGGTGCCCAGAGGATGAATCCTAGTTACTTTGGTGGGCATTTAAAAGGGACAAATATCAGGAGGATAGTTATGAAATATTGTACACATATTCATGTCCCCATTGTGATGAACTTTATTATATTGTTATAGTTTTCTCTAGTACCACTATCAGGTTATAATTTCTGACCAAATACCTACAAAACTGATCCTAACAAACATCCCAAATAAATGCATTATTGCAAGTTAGCCTGGCAAGTACTTTAGCCCAACTACTAAAATCAGTCACCTGCTGTGCATGAAGAGCTGCTATAGCATGACTGTGGACTCTCGCCTCTCTGAGAGGGTTTTAAAAAGCTGAGATTTCTCTTGTGTTGTCTCAGGCTCAGCGGTGTAGTACAGGGTATACTTATTTTTTTTTGTCCACATTGAGTATAACCACCTCTAAATGGCCTCTGGTGAGCATCTTTCAGCAAGCTGAATTCTCCTAAAATGGTGAAAAAATAAATAAAAATAGGGACTACTTCACTCAAAGTGCATAAATGTGGGTCGGTGCTTATTGCACTTCTTCTGTGGCCAATGTTAATTTCATCAATGATCTTGACTCCCTGAAATCAAGCAAAAAAAGTGATAATGTGCAAATACAACAGCCCCATTTTTTGGTGCAAGAGTAGTCACATGTGTCACTGTTTATAACACAGGGTGGTTATCTTTTTGCTGGATCCACACTGCTCAGGCTTTTTTCTTTGTAGGAGACAAAAACACTGATCCCTACTTAATCGCTCTGTCATCCCTGCAGACTTTTGGCCCCTAAGTCGCCTGGCATCAGTACAGTCTATGTTTTATTTAAACGGTTTCTGCTCGTGGCAATTATCAGAGCCGGGGATCCTCTGAAGTGTAGAGAGGGAGGAGTTTTTTTTTCTCTCCTGTGGAGCAGAAAACTGAAATTAATCCTGCCCTTAAGGAACTTACAGAGTAAATTTTGAAGACTGCAAATTAAGCTTACAGTGTATCGAGGAACCTCTGAAATGCAATGCATGTGGGTTGTATGAAAGTGAGGCTAAGCCGTGGTCTGTTTTGTACAATCAATGTGCCAACTGTCTCTGGGTTTAGCAGTGGTTTTTTAACAAGTCTCCTCCTTTTTAACTACAGCTTCCTGTTAGTTACTGATGTAAAAAGAGGTGAAACCCACAAGAAGTTAAAAGCTTATTCAGTGAGTGTAATGCAGGAGAGGAAATTTCTTACCAAAGCTACCTTTTGTAATCACGCACTTATTTATCTGCTGTTACTATAAAAGACCATCCAGCAAAACAACTCAGATAACGGTTTCAAATCTGCACTTCAGCTCCACTTTGCACACACCCTGCTGATTATGACTCCTCTGTGGTTCGAGGGACTACTTGTACTCCCGCTGCCCACAAAGGCTGATGTTATTGTGGCAGACAGCAGCCTTTTCAGCGCTGTCAAACAAAGAAAGGGCACCGCTACGGCAGCACTGCGAGGGCAGCTGTGTGGACAGATGAGAAAATATACAGCATGACCCCACCTGAGGAGAGGAGAGTTTGCTCTGTTCAAACAGCAATCTGGGTTTTGTATTTCGCTGAGACGTTTTCAGTTTGCACAGTTTGTAGATAGCACTCTCTTGTACGTTGCACAGCAATAATGGCTTTCACTGTCTGCTCAGACTATCAAGTTCTTCTCCTATCCATTAGAAACAAATCACTTAATGTCTGTTGCAATCCGAGATGAAAAAACGTGCCACTATCTGTGTGGTGGAGGATTTTTCTTACAAGGGAGTAAGAGGCAGAAAGCAGTAATAAAACTGTATAATTTCAATATTTCAATGAAAATAAAAGTTGTTTCTTTTGGGTGGTTTACATTATTGAAGCTACAAACAAGAACAATGTTGTACATTTGTCGTTGTACAGCGTAATCCGTACCCCCACTACACCCACTGAAGATGCAGGACTTGATAAACCGAGGTGTTAATGTATTCCAGCCTGGAGAACATCGAGGCACACTGATGTGACATTAATGACAGAAACGGGATTGTCATGTTGCACATTGCACCCACACACGCACACTCACAACATGCACACTCACATTTCCCGAGGCCCGCGGGTGATAATTTCCAACTACCAAGCAGCTTGCTGTGTGATATTGTAACAATGCTGGCTGGATTTTTCCATGGGGGCCCCCCCTCGGTCCTCCTCTCCAAGGGCGCGTTTTGTTTGATAGTGATGCTGACAGGATAGAGCAAGCATGACTGACACATTGTCAGCTTCCTTCAGTCAGCTGGAACCTCATGTTTAAAAACCAGTCTCATCGACAACTTGTCAGGGCTCATATTTGTCTGTCGGAAAGAAAATGCACTGGTAGAGTTAAGGTTAATATGGAAGCCCATTCATGCCATGAAAACAAACAAAAAAACAGATGACAACTTAAAATTTAAAAGCTCATTGTGTGTCAAAATTGTGATATAACATGATTTGAAAGTCTGTCAATCATATATTGCTAGCAGTGTTGTATTATTCGAGATCGGGCAGTCTCAGTCTTGTCTTGGAATCGACCTTGTCTTGTCTGTCTCAGTCTTGGACAAAGACGATTCGGGATTTGATTTCAAGATTTCAAGAACTGCAGGTATATCACTATGGTTTAATCACCAAATGATGTCTAGCTTGTCCTGACACAGTTTCATAATGAACCGGAAATGTTTTTCACTTTCTGGCAGAGGGAAGTTTATTTATTTTTTGAAAACACAGTGAAGCAAAGAGTTCGAAAAGTTGTCCGTATTACTGTCTGTAGTTATAGAGCAAACACCTGTGTAGCACAGAAAACCAAAGAGAGGACAGACGAGTTCAGGTCGAGGTTTAACCACAAGACCATGAGCCAAGAGCTGCAGAGTATTTCATAAAGCAGCTCATTAAAAAAAGAGAAATTAACATGAACTAGTTCAGTTTTAGGACTGTAAAGGAAGTCGTTGTGCGTAAACACTAAAATAAGGTAGAGAATTCAATAGAATCAAAACAGTGAAAAAAGAAATAAAATAAATACACCCTCCTCTCTTGCTACACTGCCCTTCTGCAGGAAACACTTTATGTTGTTTGCTCTGGTTTAAGTCGTGTCTCTAATAGAGAGTTGCACATGTGTCCTGCTGATAAATAAACGTGTCAAAATTGAAATAAATAAAAAATACTACACAATAAATAGTCGGCTGTGATCAGTGATCACTACTGGTACGTTGCAGCCCTGTTCATAGACAGGGCTGTCACATGAAAAAAACCAGCGGTGACCGGCCCCAAAGATCCTGATCTGAACACCTTTATAATAATCATCAAGTTTCAGCAGAGTCACAGCAAACATAGTATTTTATATTTGAAAACGTACGAAAGGAAATCTAGGAGATTGTTTTACAAGAGCACAAAGCTTTTCACACATCTACCCTCTCAGTTATGTTTCTCAAAGTGCTTCAAATTGATGCATTTAACTTTCAAAAGTACAACATTTTCTTTGGGGGGAGCAAGTGCACAGATCCCCCGAGAAGGTCTGAGGTCCACCCACCACAGCCTCCCTGTGGGAAACGCTGCATCACTAAACATGCTTGTTACTGTGATTGGAGGTAAAGCGTCCTGCTTCAGATGAAACCAATAACTTGACTCATTTCTATATTAACAGCTGTCAGATGTCCATGTCCGCCTGCACAAACATTCCTAGAAAGTGTCTGGGAGGAGACGTCAGCCAAACCTCCTGTGATAAAATTTGACTTCCTAAAAGAGTTCATCTGCAAAACAGCGTCCAAAAGAAAACTCACAGCAGTCTGCAAATCCTGCAGTACACTTGTTACATGTTAGCTACCCAAGTAGACTGTCTGGTCTTGGTCTTGTCTCAGTCTCTCCTTGCCTCAGTCTTGGTCTGGACCCCTCACTGTCTCGGACTTGGTCTCAGTCCCGACACACTCTGGTCTCAGTCTTGGTGTCGGTTTTTGTGGTCTGGACTACAACATTGATTGGTAGAATGGAAATCAACAGATGGAAGTATGGTTTTGAAAGTGGTTAGCTACGATTTAACATTTGCAACGTTGGGGTGAAACCCGCAGGGAGTCTGTGACAGTGATTCCCAACCCCCACAATGGGCTACAAGATGAATCTGTGGGGATGACATGAGAGGATATGAACCAGAAAAAAAGACATTTCTGCTATGTGATCTGAACCCAAATCTAACCAAATGAGTTTTCATAGACAGGGCTGTCACATGAAAAAAAACTTATAATTTATACAGAATTTATTATATATTATTAAATGTTTCAACTGTGATTCGGAAGGCACAGACAAATGTCCTCCTGCTGATAAGGGCATCAGATCAAACATCGCTCCAGGACATGGACAAACATTGTATTGTGTCATTTAATTTGAAGGTTGTAGGATTAAAAAGTGCAAATGTGTAAATAATGAAGGGTCCGCTGTGTATGATTTAGCACACCTTTTACAGAATATGAAAATGATTTACTGTATAATCACCTGAAAATACCTTTCATGGCTACTGTAGTTTGTCCTTCACACTAAGAAGGGGAGCGTGAGTGGATAAAAATCCGCGGCTACACTGTTAGATGAGACTAACTGCTGATCCTTTATTAAATGATTAAATGAGTTACTTTATCAAACATTTACAAAACTAGAATAGAGTTTCTCACCTTTTCATGGTCTGTGGAGGAACCTTGAAAGCCGCAGTGACACCGCTGAGCTCACTTTACTGAAGAATCTTTATTTATTTTCATCATGACTAATCTTTTTGAAAAAATGTTTTACTGTCTTGCATGGATTGAGAGGCACAAACACATTAATATGTGGACCGCACTCTCACTGTGGCCACAGACAAACACACCCGAGCAAAATCTGTTGTTTGTTTCAACTCTCATTTCAGAGACATGCTGTCATCAGGAGCACATCAATTCATCGTAGCTGTCAAGCCAGCCTTTCCTTTAGGGCCTCCTGCTGTTGTGTGACGCCTGCTTGCATATATCATAAGTCATGCTTGGTGTAATGACTAGTGGCTCAACCTAAAATATCTATGCTGCTTGAAAGTGCACATGTATCATGTGTGTAATGGGGTTAGACAAAGGATTTATTTGTTGCATCACTCAGTGGTTGCAGTCGCTTTAACACTGGCCTCTCTGCTGCAGTTGGTTTAACTCGTTACACTCCATTTCCATCAGTCATCTCAGTGAAGGGGGGCAGATTTGTTCGCTCTGGACCTAGGAAAGTTAGTTTTCTTCCTCCTGTGAGATGAGTGTGATGTCCTATTTGAAATAATCCAAAACCAACACACACACACACACAAAAAAAAAAACATTTTAAGTTTCTTGGAAGCATGAAACACATTCGTAATCATGTGAAATTAAACACATGCTCACGGGGCAAATCCCTGAAAAGACAACGGAGTGACACATGAATGCCTCCCTTCGATGTCACTTAATTGATACACAATGGAGACTGTCAGCATCATCAGCGGGGCGTAAAGTAAGCTGACAGACAGGCCATGTCAGGAGGCAGTCCTGGTGTCACTTTGCTCAGCTCTGTTCAACATGGCTCCTCCTGTGACTGACAACCACCCCCAATTAACCTACAACTCAAATACAGACAGAAAACACATTCATGTACACCTGCTCTCTCTCTCACACACACACGCACGCACACACACACTCGCTGAGTGTGTGACAGCTGTGCAGCTTCGTCTTTATTCATTCAGCGCTAATTGACCTTGTTTTTACGGGGGTAGATCCCTGTTCAAGGCAAAGCATTGTTTGCTTGCAGCACGTGTACAGTCACTGAAGTAGCTACAGGCAATAAATAAAAAAATAAATAAATAAATAAATAAGCCCTCTGGATGAAGTTTTCTTCCTTCAAGCTTTTTTTTTTCTTATTCATTCTCAGTTCACTAAACTGTTCAAGGTAAAACACGGACGCAGAATACTGATTTATTGTCCCTGAATGCAGAAACCTGTACAAAAGGAGCCTTACCATTACCAACGAGCGTCACTCTGGGTCCCTCTAGTGTGGTAACAGACAGATGGGTAAAGGATTTTAGTCCCAGCCTGCATAAGGCCTGATAGCAGGCTTGTGATATTGAAGAAGCATCATTTTGATATAGCCTGAGCACGACATGTGCCGTTAACATTTTAGACGGGTGCAAATCATATACTTAAAGGTCCAGTGTCAGATTAATGTGGCTCTATATGCAGAATATGCATAATTATGTTCTATATTATGTTATTAGTGTTTATTCTTTTATAGAATATCTTTTATATCTACAGATGCTGCACGTCCTTGTCTAGTCGCCATGCTGGTTGGTCCTGGAAAGGGTGTTACTCATTTATTCTGTGTTTCGTGGCCATTGTAGTTTCTTCTTCACACCGTAGGAAGGAGAGTGTGAGGTGCAAGATGCCCCCAAATCCTATACACTGCACCTTTAAGTAATGTTTAAGTAATGCATGACTCATGATGATTTTTAGATCATCATCAGTTAAGCAGTGCTAATTTACAGTTACTTATATACAACCAAATTAGCTGGATACCAGTTACATAAAGGTTGATTCATCAAATTATATTTATATTTATTATGTAAATGTTTGTGTTTGATTAAAAAAACAAAGCTTTATATTTTTATGAGAACAGGTTGCTGCTTTCAGGGAGGCTGAACATCATAACCACACTGAATAAAAACATGGACTGAGGAAACAGTTTAATCATTTAAATAAGAAAAGGATACCAATATAAAAGAATTAAAACGCATAAATAGACAGACAAATGAAGTTAAAAAAGTAAAATAAATAAATAAAATATCAACATTCTCTGTTGCCCTCAGGTCTTCAAGAGGGTGAAATCTGGTGGTCACATATAGGTTAATAAGACTGTATTAAGTAACTGTGAATTAACATTCCTTAAGTGATGATTCATTAAGGGTCAAGTAATCACATAAAGTCATAGTGCGTTGATAATCTGTGGTATTCTTCTTTCTTTCTAGGGTTAAATCTGTGGGCCTTAAAGTTCAAGATTTAAACTAAATTGCATTTAATGTTTAAATGCAGTCTGGTGGAAGTCATGTAGTTATTATAAGCCACTCTTAAACAGACAAGAGTTTGATTCTGGCCAGCAGATGGCGATCCAGCTTCAAAGAGACTCAACATGAGTCTGACGTTAATAAAAGAGATGGTTAACGCTGATTTACAAAAGCTCAGAGCAACATATTTTCTTTATAAGTCACAAAGTGTAAAGAAAAATATTGCAACACTCCTCTCATGAAATTATATTATGTGCTTTTTTTGATTAATAAAAGTATAACCAGGAGCACAGTAGCAGATCACAACTATCAGAAGTTTGGAAGTGCTCTGACCAGTTAGTGCAGCCATCAGGATCATGGACTTTATCCGTTGTAATAATTCTCTATATTTCCCTATAAGGTGTCTTCTTGTTAAGTTTGCTCAAACATGTAATGTTTGCTGAGTTACAGGTACGGCAATTTCTTATCAAAATGAAAGAAAAGTCGACGTGTGTCCAAGTGTTACGAAACCTTCATCTTTTTTAAACTTTAACCCATTCTTACAGCTTTAACTATATCCCAGAATAATGTGGAAGAAATTATAAAATACCTAAAAGGTTGAAACAGGACTCAGCTACGGTGACTTCAATTCACCAAACAACACTTATATGATGTATGAAGGCTGTCGGTGCATTCCTCAGTAAGTCTTAGTACTTCAACAAAACATGCACATTCAGTCGGGGTGTGAAGTTATGAAAAGAAAAATATGCAACCTTGACCATGTGAATGAATGAATGGTTTACATGCTGGAAGTACATTTACTCAGGTCCTTGTATTGGTATTTGTGTTGCTTGCACTTTACTTAAGTGTTTCCATTCGATCAACTTTTAGTGGCCCTGAGAAAAGTTTCAGTTTGTGGCCCCTAAAACACTCTTAGTGAATGAACATGCATACAATAGAGACAGACAAATCAAGTCACATCAAATCTCATTTTGTTAATAAAACTACAGCCTAGAAACAGAAGAGAGGAAAAGAGCTGAACTATTTTGTTTGGATTAGTCAGATCTTTCTCATTTATCATGTTAGAGGTGCTATCGTCACACACATTACCTGAATATTTACTAAGGACTACACAGGAAGGTCATCTTCTGACAGTTTGCAGTTAAAGATATTAAACACATGTCTTGTCTGATCAGTAAGGATAAATACCAAAGCATGCAGCAGCAGCATCCACAGTCATATAATAAACGTTGTACTACTGCCAAAAGAGACACTGAATGAAGCTGTTTGTACAAACATACTCCAAAGTCAACCTGTTCTTGTCTGCGCTCGTCAAATACCAACGCTTTGTCACGTCACGCCCTTCATTGTCTCATACAGACACACAAGGAACCTTCAGCGTCAATCTACAAAATAAACATCACAAAAATAAATCTTATCTTACACTAGTAAGCACTTTTATATTTCAGCTCAGTGGTAAATTGCAAAAGTGTTTAATGAAGTAGCATCCTTTAAATCTCAGCAAAGGTTAATGTCCAACAATTACACTTGTTATGTCCTACAAACGCTTCAACAGACAAAGAGCTCTGTTGCAAAGAGATGTGATCAAATGTTATTTCATGGAAATGGAATCTGTCTGTCTGTCTGTCTGTCTGTGTGTGTGTGTTTGTGTCTGTGAGAGAGAAGGATAAAATGGCTGACATTGAAAATGTAGTCTTGATAGTCATTGATATCATACAGAGACTTCAACAAAGTTAGTCAAAGGCAGGCTTGAGGTTGCCGCTTGGGTGAGCTGCAGGTCAGGTCATTCAAAAAGCCTCAAATAGTCATTTTTAACATGTCGTTTCTTTCCTTCCTTCCCGCCTTCCTTTTGTCGTTTCTTTCTTTCCTTCCTTGCTTCCTTCCGTCGTTTCTTTCCTTCCTTCAGTATAAAGCATATTTACTGTACCATTTTGGAGCAATTCATCCTCGAAGTTCATTATTTTGGATTGAAAAGGGCATTATGTACAATATTTACTCTACTATAAAATCTCTTTGATCTATAATTTCTGACAAAGGTTGATACACTTTAATCCTCACTCCAGTCCTGAGATCAAGTGTACAAACCTTTGTCAGAAATTATGGATCAAAGGGATTTTACAGTGGCGTAATATGTTTGCTCGCTCCGTATCATGGACTACATGCATTTGCCATACATTCTGTGATATGGGTCGCTTGATTTAATACACTAGACTGTCGGTTTGTTTTCTCGAGATCTCGAATTAATTATCTCGTTATCACGGGAGCACGGGTGGAATGAAATATATGTATGTATGGCCTTTTAGGGCTTCCGTAAAATAATAAAACTATAGTACACCTGATATAACTATAATATAAGTAAAAAATCTTTTTATTTCATTTTTTAAAATTTTCTTTGGTTCATGTTCAGTACAAGTACAAGTCTGAATTATTTGATATAAATAAATTAATTAATTAAAGGTTCAAACTACGTCCGGTATGAACGCGGTAGCCCCGCCTACTTGGTGACGTTTTCTAATGCTAACTGAGGAGCTAACCCTGCAGCAGACAGACAGACAGGCAGACAGACAGACAGACAGACATGGACCAGAGGCAGCGGATGAAGGAGGCCGTGCAGCGGTGTCTGGACTCCCGCAGAGCCGAGCTGCACGCTTTGAGTCGGGACATCTGGAGCCGACCTGAACTCGCTGAAAACGAGACGCATGCGCACGACAGGCTGGTGGGCTTCCTCTCTGAGGACGGGACGTGGACGGTTCAGAGTCACTACAAGCTGCAGACCGCCTTCAGGGCCAGCTGGGGCCCGGTCTGCGGCGGCGTGGAGGGTGAACCGGGGCTGAATGTGGGCTTCCTGTGCGAGTACGACGCGCTGCCGGACATCGGGCACGCGTGTGGGCATAACCTGATCGCGGAGGTCGGAGCTGGCGCCGCGCTCGGCCTGAAAGCTGCTTTAGAAACTGAGACTGAGCTCCCGGTGCCAGTGAAGGTAACAAACAACCAGAGGGTAAAAGTAACACAAACAACCAGAGGGTAAAAGTTTGAGTAACTCTGGAAAACACACATGAACCCTTCAGTCAACTCTGACTCTCACCCACTCAGTTCAATAGTGACATGACAGTAAAGTAAACAATATTGCCAAAGCGTCACAAATTACACAACTGATTAATGAGATAAAAAAAAAATGCAATTCATGATTCATGATAATATTAAAAATAGCAAGAAATGGAAACACGTATGTGTGTTTGTGAAATATTGTTTCTGTCTGTGTGTGTATAATAAAGAATAAAAACAATAGTAATATAATAATAATATATCAGAATCAAAAATACTTTAATAATCCCAGGGGGAAATTATTTTTGTTACAAAACAAACAAAAACAACATATGTAAACAAGTAACCATCTATTAAGAACAAAAAAATATATATATTTAAACTATATATATATATATAAAAGATCAAATTTACAGTGCAACAACTTCAAAAAGTGATTGACCATATTAGTGTCAGATTTACAGAAAGGGGGTGAAGATGATAGTGTGTATCAATATTTACATAAATATAAAATAGTAATGTGTGTACCCCGCTTCTCCCCCTAAAGTCAGCTGAGATGGATGAATGTTTTATTGTACTACTAGATAACTTGACAAAATAAATGATGAGAAATGTTTATGTTTAATACATGCTAAAAAGTTTTATTTTATTTTGACAACATGCAGATGATGAGGAATACAGAATAGTCCAATATGAGAGGGAGAGATTTATAATGGACAATTGAGGTCAACTCCATCTGCTAATTAACACTGTAATGTTAAAAGCTAGGAAGTTTCCATGCAGATGAATTATTTCACCATCCAGGCTGACACACATGATCTGATACTTGTATCAGATGACTAAATTAAACATGTTTTACACCAGATAACTGTCCTGGGGACTCCTGCAGAGGAGGCTGTAGGAGGAAAGATTGACCTGCTCGAGGCGGGCGCCTTCGCTGACATCGATCTCGTCTTCATGGCTCACCCATCTCAGCAAGATGCTTCGTTCCAGGCCACTGTCGCACTCGATGAGCAAGTTCATGCAAAATACTCTGTTTCTTCCCTGCTTTCTTAATGAACCTCCACTTAACCTCTACTGCTATGTTGATATCACACAGGGTGTCAGTGAAGTACCATGGGAAGGCGTCTCATGCTTCTGCATACCCGTGGGAGGGAGTGAATGCCCTGGACGCTGCCGTGCTGGCCTATAATAACATCTCTGTGCTCAGACAGCAACTGAAACCAGAGTGGAGGATTCACGGTGAGAAACAGGTAGAAGCTGATGAGTTAACCGAAGCGTGAAGAGTTTTTAATTAACTTTGAAGCTCAAGCTCAGGTTATACATTACACACAAACGGAGAAAGCTATACAGCATAAGATCATCTGTGTGTGTGTTAAAGGTCCAGTGTGTAAGATCTAGGAGTATTTATTGGCAGGAATGGAATACAATATTTATTAGCATGTTTCCATAATGTTTAATAACCTGAACATAAGAATCGTTGTGTGTGTCGTTGTCTTTTCTTAAAATAAGCCCATTTATATCTACAGTGACAGTGGCTCCTCTTGTACCATGTTGACCCACCATTTTTCCACAGTAGCCCAGAACAGACACACCAGACACTGATCTAGATATGGACTTTTGCATTTAATGTGAATTTGGCAGCCAGTAGTTTTTCCTACATGCTTGGAAGTAGAGGGCGAGGCCTGGGAGGGTTTTATTACTACTAAATCCTACACACTGGACCTTTGAAGTCTTCGGCAGATTGACATGTACAGTCGTCCCTCGCTATATCGCGGTTCACTTTTCGCGGACTCGCTGTTTCAAGGATTTTTTTAGTGTAACTTTGCATGCTTTTTTTACAGCGTACTGTACAGTATGAACGCGCATTGTGTTCTGCGTCCTGATTAACTAAGGGAGTACTGTACAAAATGTGTGTAAAAAGGTGTATAAAAGTGTGTGGTTAGGGGTTTTACGGCCTTAAAACATGTAGAATAATTGTAAAACTTACTTTGCGGATTACGTTTATTGTATCCCCTGCGATAAACGAGGGACCACTGTATTAGGATTAGGCCCTGGTGGCAGAGGTGTTAAATGTTGTTCCCATCTCCTGTTAACTTTCTCTCTATGCTATCCACTCATATTTTTTATTCCTGGTATTTTATAAAGTGTTTTCAAAGAAAAGAATGATGTTAATGTGGCTTTGCATACTTTGCATGAATGGACTCTATATAAAGGAAACCAGAAACGACCTGAGAAGAACATGCAGAAGGTTGAAAGTTAGAAAATGACGACAATCTGTAATAGCTTCTGCAAAACTTGTACCTTTGTGTGTTTTCTTTATATTATAGAGAAGTCAGTTACACACTCAAGGATAGCAGCCAGAAGGCATTTATTTTAACATATTCTCATCCACCTTTTCAAACGTAGAAGCCCGAGGCACGGCCTTCAGCATTTTAAAACCTATACATATTTATTCAGTGTTATGGATGCATCTCTCCTTGTCCTTGATCCTTGTGCACATTTTATGTACTTTTTCTCCATTACAGGCATCATCAAACATGGAGGGGTGAAGCCCAACATCATCCCTGCCTACACCGAGTTACAGTTTTATATTCGCACTCCGCTGGTGAAGGATCTGTGTGACCTGAAGGCCAAAGCTGAGGCCTGCTTCAGGGCGGCTGCTGTTGCCACCGGCTGCCAAGTAAGCTCACCTAAAAAAATGTTGTCTTCCATTTGCTCTCAGGTGATCACGAATCCCTGACGTTGAAGTCAGCTCTGCTGTTATGTAACACTGCCCTTTTTAACATTTTCATATAATTATGCTTTAATTCACGGTTGTCTTCGGGCTGGTTTTCTCCGATGTCTGCACTTGTTGCAGGCAGGTTTAACTCACATCATAGAGCTGTTATATATTTGGCTATTGTTAATATATGTTAGTAATCTCTTTCTGTGATTGTGTTTTGTTTAGGTGGAGATAGAATATCCAGCCCATGCCTACTATAACATATTGCCTAACGCCACACTGGCAAACCTGTATGAGAATAATGGAAAAGCTTTGGGGATTCAGTTTCCTGAGCAGCCAGAGAAATTCTCGGGTGGGTAAAAATAAATATTTCATAACAACAGACACTGTGATCTCTCTGCCTTTCCCTGGTTTGTGTTGTAGTATAACAGCAGAGCTGTGGTCTTTTTTTGGCAGGTTCTACAGACTTTGGAAACGTGTCTTTTATAGTCCCCGGTATCCATCCTTTCTTCTACATCGGCACAGACGCTTTTAACCACACTGAGGAATACACGGAAGCAGCGGGTACGTTAGCGCGTGTCTATTGAGAACAGATGTTATTTCTTCTAATGAAATTGAATTGCACAGCGATTAGACTATTTCTGCCATCATCTTTCCGGGTCACTTGGCTTCACTTGACTTGCCTGATTAGTTACTTTGCTTTATTTTTTCTTCCTCTGCTCATTTTTTCCTGTGCCAGGAGCTGAAAAGGCGCAGTTGTTCACCCTGAGGACAGCCAAAGCTCTGGCTATGACAGCTGTTGATGTGCTGTGCTGCCCTGCTCTGCTGAGGCAAGTGAGAGAAGACTTCAAACAGGCCACACTGAAACAGGAGAAAACATGAGAAGTGATTCAACAGCTCAATACGACTTTGATGAGATGCCAAGGGACAACTGTTTGACACTGGTGCTTTTATGGCGATGATGAAAAAATCAATAAATGCATTAACAATAGATATGACATGTTATTTATTGTTGTGTTGGGCTTGTACTTGAGTGTACAGACCCAACACAACAATGCTGGATGTCCTGCCTCTACCACCTCCTGGTTTTTGAACCAGGCTGTAAACATCCAGTGATGTATAAAATTTCATGACTTCTGCTTAATTGACTAATTGAGTGCCAAATTGTTTCAAACTATTTTTTTCTGTTTCCTTAGAGCTATGGATTGATTATATAGCAAACATGTAGACTGGAATACTATGCATGTACTGCAACACTTAAGGTGATGTAGTGTAAGCACTGGTAGCTGGAAACATAGTAAATCACTGGAAGTAGAACCCTGTTTAAGGTGAAGCTGTAAATCAGATAGCGAGCACAAAGAGTGAAGTTGGCTTATGTGAACACACAAGTTTAACGATGAAATAAGCATCTGAGTTTTTAGTATTGGATACATAACACACAAGATTAATGAAGTAATGAGCACTTGGTTTTTTAGCATGATTTGATGCGAACCATATAAATGTGTGATGACTTGTAACGGTGTGAAATGTATTAAACTTTAAAAAAAAAATACAGTTGGGGAGATCTGCGTCATAATGGTGTAAGAAAAGGCAATAAAGGTGTTTTTTTTAAATAGTATTATTACAAAACAGAATCTAATGGTGTCATCCAGTGAAGAATAAAACGAAAGAAAACATCTTGTCCCCAGTCGACCAAGATCAGTAGGCGTGAGATGAGACAGCATTAAGAATGGGGGAAACCCCAAAACATGGACCAGCTCTGAGAGTCCACCTGAGTGGAAAATTACACCATTATGTCTTAGAGAAAGTTTGATGAAAACAGGCAGGACGTGAAATTTGCATAAAGATACATAAGAGAAAGCCCGAGTCAGCAAGTGCAGTTCATCATGGGGAACTCGGGCTCTTGTCTGTAAATATAATAAAGAATTAATTCTGCTGCCAATCCTGATGAATCCTGTGTTATTGCCTACTGAAGTAGAATAACACTATCTGACCTCATTTGGACCTGAAATTAGACAAGTTGCATCCAGTCTGCAGAGCAAGAGACAAGTTGAAGACTGTGAGACAACACCAGCTTTAAGTGGACGCTCAAGGAACTGCAGTTTTTGGCACTTAAGCATTGACTTGACTTCACAGCCACAGAGGTTGCTGCTTGTAATATACAGGAGGTATTTATGTTATTATTTATTGATTTGTTGGTAGTATGACATCCCCCATTCACCTGGAGTGTACATATTCAAATTAAAATATGCCTAAAACTTAACTTTGTACTTGTGATTTGATGTCCTCCCTCCTGTCACGTCTAAACTAAATTATTGTACTAACAGTATTCATGCAGAAGTGTTCTGCCTCTTTAAACAATCCCCCTTTAGATTTCTGGACCTACTTTCATCAGCAGATACAGGTCGATTAAAAACATTCCCTTCAGAGGAAAGATATTTCAGACATCTCTTTGATGCTTTATGCTTTTCATGTCTTTCTGCTGCAGTCATGTCTTTGTTCATGCTGTTTGAAGGATGATGGTGCACAAGTTTGAATTGTCATCACACTCTTTGGGATGTTACGTGGACGAAAATGAAAGCGTTCTCAAACATAATCCACAATTTTTGCCTTTAAGGAAGCTGAGAAATCATTTTTTAAAAATAAGCTTAATGTAATATATATATCCCTTCACATGTGAGCGGTTAATGGTATTACAGAATATGAAATTTATATGCTTTGGTATGAATACACATCGGCAATCAGACCTGTGCCAGAAGAAGAGACAACCTGCAGCTGGTAGCAATCCAATGTCTAATAACTGTGAAAGCTTATCCCCCAGCACTGTTCAAATATGCTGAATAAGAGAGCGGGAAAATAGGATCGACGATTCGGGACCACGACTTCAGAGGTCGTACCAGAAAAATGTCACCAAATGCTTCGACTGACATCAAGTGTTGTTTGTGTTTTTAGTCGATTTTAATTAACGTTTGCAGAAGCAATATTCAGAGAAAAAAAAAGCAATATTCATCCATGCATTTCAATCCATTTGAACAAACT
The DNA here is from genome assembly GCF_000972845.2 of Larimichthys crocea. Taxonomy (NCBI): domain Eukaryota; kingdom Metazoa; phylum Chordata; class Actinopteri; family Sciaenidae; genus Larimichthys; species Larimichthys crocea. The sequence continues at coordinate 9,494,889 of NC_040034.1, read as the reverse complement.
AAGTGTATTACATGGAGATTTAAAATGTACAGTATTGTGATTGTGTTGTTCAGCACCTAAAGCTCTGCTTAAATAATTTTCACATTTTCAGAAAACAAAAACATTTATTAAACATTTTCTCATATATAACATTTATTTTTTTTCTCCAGAGTTTAAACTTCATATCTGTATGGTTGGTCATTAAATTGTCATAAACCATCAAACGATATGTTTAATATAACTTTTGCCTAACGAAGTATAAAGTTGTTTTAAACTGAAAAAAAAGACAATAAAACTAGCAACTAACAGGTCACAGTGAACCTCAAAGCCTCACAACACCAAACAGAGGAGATGAGCTTCAGTTGTTAAAAAAAAGAAGAAATGAGAAATAAAAAAAAAAAGCCAACACCATAATCAGTGTTTGGAATTTACTAAACATATATTTTTACATTTGTGATTTTTATAGACTGCATTATTTGTGCCTTTTTTTTTTTACTACAAATCACAAAGTAGCTTCACAAAAAAAAAAAAATGGCATTGTTACAAAGATCACAAGAAAATGTAACGTACTGAATCATATTAACAAAAGAAAATATTTAACTTGAAGAATAATTTGATTATGAGGCTTTTTTTTTTTGGTTTCGAGGAATAGTTCCACGATTTGTGATTTCGCTTTCTCACCAGGAGTTGGATGAGAACACTGATACCACTTTCATGTCATGAAACATTAATATGAATATGAAATTGAATCTTTAAAGCTCACAAATGAACATGTTATTTCTTGTTAGTTTAACCCACACAAAAACTGAAGCCTAAAACACTTCACTGTCCTGGACTATTTCATGCCTCTGAGCTGTTGCCAGGCAACCAGCAGGAAGTTTCTGGTCTCAGCAAAAACGACAAACAGTTTTTGTACTGATTAAAATATATATTATTAGATTTAACAGATACTGGAGTCGTGACAATCCTCTTTTCTAAATAAGCAGAACTATTCCTTGAAATATTTTTATTCTGTCTTTGATTGTCTAGTTCGTAAGCAAAGGAGAAGGATCTGTCTATACGCTGGCTCTGTTTTGGGTTCGCATTGACAGTTTTTTAAAATGTGGTCACTGCATCGAGAACTGACATGTAGCCGAGTTAAACTGCACAATCACACGTGTCCATGTTTGTGCGTCTCTCTCTGTGCAGCAAGTCCTCAGGCGACGACAACATCCAAACGTCTTTCCATCAACAGCACTATAGTTACAACATGAAACCACAAAGATCTGATAAAGTGACAAAAACCAGCGCCGGTGACTGTCCTGTTTGTCATTTTTAAACTTTTCAGTTTTAAGTGGCTGGGTCAAGAAGGCAATGGTCACCAGTCTGTCAATGGTCCCCATGCATCTTATGAGCAGCTTCTCTGTCCGTCTTTGCCTCCTCTGCTCTTTGACAAATGAGTCAAGCTCCTCATGGACGAGGATCTACTTCTGCATCCCGGGTTATGAGTAGATGGACCAGTAGATGATGTTAAAGAGGATGTACGCTCCGGGAAACACAACCCGCGAGTACTTGTCTATAGCGTGGGTGTCTATCCAAATGTTCACGTAGCCTCTAGATGGCTTAACCTGGCTTGTGAGTTGCGGGTCATTCAGTGCCACCTGGGCCAACATTCGCTCCTGACGGCCGCCGTTCTCTGGCATCCCGTAATTCCCCGTGGTGTTGATATCCATAGACCCGTAGCCAGTGATCTGGGGGTCGATCATCATCTCATCGGGGTTGCCAATACCACATGTGCACGGCAGCTGGGGAGGTTAGAGGGAAACACAAAGTCATTTTGACACTTTGACACCTGCAGAGTGTAAATGGTACTTTTCTGTAAAGTCATAAAACAAATCAAAACGAGATCATAAACACTTCAGTGTTTTTAAACGTTTATTATTATTTTTCTGCACACTAAGAGCATTTAAATAACTTTGGCGTGAAACATTTATAGAAAGATGTTTGTGCTGCAAATGTTCCCGAGGGTACGGGGCCAATTTGGCTCCATATGCTGCAGCATTTGGCAGATGAAGAATGGAAATGTAGTACACAAGCTGTAGTCCCAGAAATAAATTTGCCATCGCCCCGAGAACCTCATAGTGAGTCAATTTGGAAAATATTTATCTGTTTTTTTTTTGGAAATGCACATTAAAGATTAATACATGTTTCTCCCAGTTTAGAAATATTTTAACGTCTAAAATATTTAAATATAAAATCAGGTCAGCTTGTGTCGGCTTAAAAAGAGAGATATTAATGTGTCTGTCTCCTTTTCTTCTCTTCATGAGGAGGTCTTTATTATTATACAACTAGAATTGTACCATCAATCTTATTTAACATCTAGGGAATTTAAAATTAAAATTATATAATGCTTTATAATCCATTTAAGTATTTGACTTTTAACCTATGGGACACTTCTGCAACATGGAACTTAAACAGACCACTGGTGCAATGGAAGTTTACATGAATGTAAACATGTAATATAAGTACTGAGAACTTAAATTCGTATTTTTGGTCATGACAGTCATATTTAAAAAATAACGCCCTGAAGGAAAAGAAGAGACTGGCTGCCCAGAATCTGTAAAAATAAAATTATTAAGAATTATCATAGCACAACTGCTGTTTTTTTTCTCTGCGTCTGTACCCAACTGAGGCTAGATGTACACACTATCCTCCTTTTCTGCTTTGAAAGGCGTTAAAAGAGTTCAACTACAAATATTAGAACTATAACACTAGATATGGAGTCCTCTGCACAGCTCCAAATCTTTGTGTTGACAGGGTAAATTCAGGGAGAAAACTGTCAAACACAACACATATTTTTCGCACAGTCAAATGAATAATCTATGAGAAACATCAGAGCCACATTTGCCTTTTTTTTTAGTATAACTTGCAAAACAAAAGAAGGGGATTCATAATTTATTCCCTCTGTGAACAGAGGAAAGTTTTTGCTAAGATGACCCTTCGTCTTTGGAACATTTTAGTGAGAGATCACATGAAACATGAAATAACACTTACTCTCTCCCTCAGTTTCCTCTCTTTCCTCTCCTGGACGGTGGAGAGGTAGTTGACCGCCGCATACTCTATCACCGACAGGAAGACAAAGACAAAACTGACCCAGAGGTAAATGTCCACTGCCTTGATGTAGGAGACCCGCGGCATGGAGGCGTTGACCCCGGTAATGATGGTGGACATGGTCAACACTGTCGTGATGCCTGGAGTGAAACACAAACAGTTTAGTCACATCAGAGCTTTTATCTCAGGGTTGGGAAGCTGAAACCAATTAAATATCATAGAAATGCACTAGCTGGTTCCTCCTGCTCACAGTCTTAACCACTGCCTGAAAAAACCTACCACAACTTCTAAAGCTTACTAATTAACACAATAAAAATCTCGTTTGTCTAGTCCATTTGCAGTTTTACAGATTTTGGGTTTCTTTGCTTGGGACCAGTAACTTCCTGGAATGCGTGGCAACAAAAGAAGACGTAACGTGTTAATTCATGAGTTTGTCAAGCTTGTTTTTGGGTTATCTTTGGGCACAGCATCTTAATTTTTCAAACTAAATCATCTTTTTGTATAGAGACAGCCAGGAGACTCTATCCTACCCAGCGGCACCCTGGCAGGGACGGCCCTGCGGTCGATCCAGAAGGACACCCAGGACAGCATGACCATCAGAGTAGCTGGGAAGTAGGTCTGCAGCAGGAAGAAGAAGATATGGCGCCGCAGGGTGAAGTGGATGTACAAACGATTGTACCAGCCTGTGAAGAAGAAATATCACTGTTACACACACACAGTGTTTTATGTTAGCGCTGATGCACTGTATAAACACTTGAAGCAGAGGTTCCCAGTTATTGTGGCAGGAAGAGATAAGACACGAAATCCTTTTTATGCTTCAGGTTGCTCTTCTGAGCTACAAAGTGACATGCGGTTATGGGAAACGCTGCGTTGCTTCACAATGGCTTTCCAGCAGCATTCAAGTGGTTTTCAGTAGTTTGATTCATTTCGTTTCGCACTAAGGATTAAATATTAGTACTGTCTTCTCGGTGTGACATTCAAGGGACACCAATTTAAAGAAGATTTTATTCTTTAGTCGGAGAAGGCTAATAGAGAAAAATTTAAACTTCAATTAAAATTCAAGTTTGATCTAATTATTATATGAATGATGGACGCATTTTTGCATAATCAGTTCAGTTTACTGCATGTATTAAAAGTGTCAGCACCTGTGCTGCTGTAGAAAGCCAGCTTGGTGGTGGTGTGAAATTTCTGGATGAGGAACTGGGACAGAGATATTCTGTCGTCTGTGTTCAAGGACTCGTTGCCTTTCTTCCAGTACAACATCAGATCGTCGTCTGTGTACGCATCTAAGAGAGGGAAAGAAAGAAGATTTTCATCTGTGTGAACGCTGAGTGTTGATGTAAACAAAACGTGTGACAAATGAGATTTGACGAGACGAGACTACAATCCTAAAGCACCGCTAGAAGTCCCTTGACACTGCAATTACAATTATACGCTCTGATTTGAAGTCTTAGAGCCACACTGGTTGTGGAGCTAAGAGGGTGGGGGCGATGTTAGAAGAGAGGAGTCTTAACATTAAAGCAATATATTCCATTTGAAGCATGGACATGCTCAGAAACTTTTATGGCATCATATATTTGGGAATTCATGAGATATGTGGTGAGCAAAGTAGAAAATATTTGATAGTGCTCAGCAAATGTTGATATTTCTTGTATAGAAGTGAAATGTTTGACACATTTATGGTGCTAGAAGAAGGTTAGAAAGGTTATTATCTGTTCTCTGGTCCAAACATTGATCCACAGATACATTGTTAATGAAAGGTCCAACAGTTTTTGATGCCAGTGATGCTCAAGAGGAAACCTGGCAGAGGTGATAAAGAGAAAACCTATAACTCATAAATTCACACTAGTTATCAAAATATGTTTTCTGCTCTGGACCAAAGTGTTGGATAAAAGGATGAACCGGTGATTGTCTTGTTGAAGTATTTGTTCTTAATAAATCCACTCACAACTCTCAATCTCCAGCGAGCAGGTTTGGGTGTCCAGAGGAAAGCGGCTGAGGTCCATGTTGCACATGGCAGTGACAGTGACTCTGCAGGAAACACAAAGAAAAACATACACCGTAACTTAACTTCCTCAAGTGACAGCTGTATGTTAAAGCTGCAGCAATCAGTTGATTCATCGATTAGTTGTTAACCGTTAAATTAATTATTCTGTTAATCATTTTTCAGCAAGATTTCAGCTTCTCAGATGTGACATTTTTCTTGTTTCGTCAGTCCTCTATGACAATAAACTGACTATCTGTGGGTTGGTTGATCACCTCGGGCCAAAACAAATAGAAATAAATGAGTTTTTGTTTGCAGTTTTCCTGCTTTAATTAACTTTTCTTTCAATTTCCTATCAAGTGGCCTGATGTCTTTGTAAATATGAATATGTTTATAAAGCAACAGCAGAACACCATCGGTGCCCGTCTACAAGCATCAGTGATATCGGTGAGGTACTTGCGTAGATGCCAAAGGATACCGAAAGATAATACCCGCACCTGGTATCCGCTGCCGTAGCAGCAGATTACAGAGCAGCTTCTTTCCTCAGGCTGACTGTCGAACTCCTCCTCCACACTCCACCGTAAAAATTGTTTTTCTTATGTAGCATGAAGAGAGTACAGCTTACATTTGGTTGTGTTGTAGATTCGTTAAAAAACTGAATTGACAAAAGTCACAAACATTTGGCATCCTCCTCCGACTACACTGATTAAAATAATCAAATGATGCACCTGCTCCAAAAATCATCAAAGCAAATCGTCCGTGACCTTTGGCACTTCTGTTGGCTGCTGTGTGATCCCCATGTGGTGTGTTATGATGTTGTTTTTGAGTAGGTGGCATGTAAAAATCCTTTTTATTGTGGTGTTTAATCACATTTTGACAGTACAACAAAATAAAAATTTCAGTAATGTTCCTATCGAGGTGTTTACCTGAGACTGTAGAGGACGTTGCCATCAGGATAAACCCTCAGCATGACATTATCAGTCGTGGTGTCGTGGATAAAGGAGCGCTTGGAGTGGACAAAGAACATGTCGGGAACCCAAATCTTCTTCACCAGGCGGCTGTCAAAGGTCATGCTCTGGTTGTTGGTGCTTGGGAACGACAGCCGCTCGTCCTTCCAGTAGTGACGCAGGTACAACGTCATGGTGAAGTCCTATAGCAGGAAAACAGAGCATTCTACTGTGGGTGAAGAATTACTCAGATACAGCACAGTCAGTATTATCAGCTACGTGTATTTAAAAGTAGCTTTTGTGCCATAAAATGTGACTGATCTGGTCACTGGTAGAGGTGGAGCTGTTTTTTCTACTTTATACACAGTTAGGTCGTTTATCTAGTGGTTCTCAACAAAGGGTTCAGGCCCCCAAATGGGTCACATGATAAGCCTGAGGAGTCGTGACATGAGTTTTGATCAAGCGCCAACCTCCGTGGCTGTGAAGTGAAGCCAAAGTATAAGTGCCAAAAACTGCAGTTCCTCAAACAGTTCCTTATGCATAATTAACAGCGTGCCATTACAGATGGCTTGTCTGAGCACCCAGGCTTCATTTGGCCCACCTCAGGTCCACTGATTTTTAGATTAGCCGGGAGGCAGAAGAGCCAGGTCTACCAACATGGTGGTGGCCAGAGCCACATATTTTGAGCTTCAAAACAGCTCTTCAGAAACCTAAGGGTGGCGTCACGAATACAGTGTCCATTTTTTAATACTGTCAGTGGTTCTGATCTGACATAAATCTATTTTAAATTTCAGATTTTTCTCTAATCTTTTTACAATTCTGTCTAATATTGGATAATTTGAACCCATGTGAGAAGTTTAGAGTGGAAATGTCTTTAGTGTGACAATGTTTTTTTTTTTCACAGGCCAATAAATAAATAAATAAATGAGTCAAAATCGCTGATTTAATCTGATTTAATATACTGTTTTCTTATCATCTGTTTTTAATGTAAAATCTCATAAATCTTAATTCTCTCTGAAATGTAAATAAGAAGTGGCAAGTAGCAGAAAATGGAAGTGCAAGTATCCTACCACAAAATAAGTACAGTACTTGAAATGTACTTACTGTAGTTATTTTCTATATACTTACCATATCCACCTCTGAGATAGTGTCCAGACTTTCAACCTGAACATCTACTCCAACAGGAATCGGAGGACCTGAAAGAAAATTAAAACAATAACATAGAAGGTAGATAGCATGCTGAGCTTCCTTCTCAGCCTGACTTTGGGTGTGATAATGCATTACTATTACAGAGACTGTTTGAACCTGTTTTGGAAATCACGTTTCCAAAAAAGAACAATGAATCACACAAACACAGAGCAAATGCTTGCACCACGACTGTGTCGGTCTGGCTGGGATTCTACTTTTGACCTATTTAAACCTTTCTACTCTGCATCATCACCCTCCGATAATACACAAATACAATTAGGTCACAATAAGTTCATGCAGCCGTGGAAGCCGAGCAGAGATGCACTTAATGGTGCAAATTGGACGCAGCACTTGATGTGTTTTCAGCAGCAGATTGTCGTGTGATTAAAAGTAGGAAAAAAATAAAAAAACACCCAACAACACGTGTGTCTGCTCTCAAAGTGAAAGCCCTCATGGATGCTTTTTTTTAGTTGAATACAGCTCTCGCATTTGAGTTTTTTTTTCCGCTTTAAAAGACAAATAAAAAAGATAACAGCTAAAAAGATTAGGAATATATATTCCATTACTATTATCGAGCAAAAACAAAAGCCTGTGTGCCTTTATCTCGGTGTAATCCTACAAACCAAAAAGCAGACATCAAATCTCTCTACTATACACTATATGCAAAAGACGCGTATTAACACTCTTGTGATGTAAAGAACTGAGCTGCAATTGGAAACTCCAGCACAGCTTACATGGATGGTGTCATTAAGATCTCCAAGAGCTTAATGCTTATAGCACTGTTTGTCCCAGACCAGTGAACACTGCACAGATTTTATCCGGGTGCACTTGATGAGTGAGCATGCAGTAAGTTGCAATCATGCATTCAGCATGTTGGAGCTATATATATAAATAAACACTTTGATTTAAAAGGTCCAGTGTGTAAGATCTATTTGCAGGAATGGAATAAAATATCCATTAGTATGTTTTCATTAATGTATAATCGCCTGAAAATAAGAATCGTTGTGTTATTGTTGAACAGCCATTTTTCTACAGCAGCCCAGCACAGACAAACCAAACACTGATCTAGATATGGTCCTTTGCTTTTTATGTGAGTTTCGCAGCCAAAGTTTTTCCTACATGGTTGGAAGGAGAGGGTGAGACATGGAAGAGTAAATCCTAAACACTGGACCTTTAAAACACTTTAATCTGAAGTAACATTCATTTTCTGACCTCCGAACGCTGGCCTCATCGTAAAATCGTGGTCTTCTATTCTCAGGAGCTGCTCAGATTTTGTCATCGGAGATTTCGTCATGTCTGGACTTCGTTTGTAAATTGGGCTGTAAAAAAAAAAAAAAAAAGATGTTACCCTTCAAAGACGTGTAGTGCCCTGTTTTTAATTTCAACATAAATCAGGCAAAGAATCAATTTTACTTTGCTAATATTTTTAATTAAAGAGTTATAAATCTCACCCTCCGGATTTCTGACCTCCACCGCCATCCATTCTGGTCTCTCTTCGCAACCTGATGGTTAAAACAGTAATAAATACATACATAAATAAATAAATGAGTAAATGAGACCATATGTCACATACTACATGGTAACAGACCTAAAAACATAATATATTTTGACTACAGACTAAAACTATTAAATTACTATTAGTATTTTAATAATTTATGCAACCAACTGATTAATTATTAATTGAATCATTTCAGTATTTTTTAATAAAAAAAAGGTTTGCTGGTTGCAACTTCTCAAATGCGCAGATTTGATCCTTACATATGTCATTTATGGTCAACTTCACTAGAGAACAATAGAATAAAACAAATACTATTTTCTAAAATACACAGTTATGTCATTTCTCAGCCTAAATCTAAATGGGTTTAGACCAGGAACATTTCATTTTTCTTTTTTGTTTTGATGCTTCTCACTGAGTAGACATAGTACATTCGGTTACATCACACACATATTATGCACAAATAACACAAATCATCACAACCACCACATTAGAAGAAGTCAGCTCTTCTCTGGTGTCACTTTTCATAAGGCTGTCTCTGTAAACAGCCTTTTCAGGCCACAAGCAGAGAGAGAGAGAGAGAGAGAGAGAGAGAGAGAGAGAGAGAGGAAAAAAAGAAATCCAAAAACCTGAAAATGGATTATTAGAGTAGAGCATGCTGTGACAGACAGTGTCAAATCCCTGTGACAACCACAGACGTGCATTAAGGAAATACCACAGAGGAAGAGAGAGGGGAGAAGGGGTGACAGGACTGCACAAAAACATAAAAAAAACCTCAACAACAGCAAAATTTAACAGTAAGAAAAGGGTTTCTCTGCATGCTTGCTGCAGTTTTTCTGATGGGCCACTCGTCTGCGTCCATCCAGCAGCTGGTTCCTAATCCTCTTGGCAGAAATGCCTCTCCAATCCCCCTCTCTGCCTGCCTCTGACACACAGCAGACCGCTGCCTGTTTGCACATTGCTCTGCTTTGCATGGCCTGATGCCGTTTCTGCTATGCAACTATGGACCTGCATGTATGCATGGCAGCAGGGGCTGCATCAGTGTTAATGGGCCAGATTCCTGCAGAAATCATTAAGTACACATGAATGTCTGATGCCTTACAAAGACAGAGCGAGGTCACCACAGGAAAACTGGGTTTAAAGTTTGCAGGCTGACTGTAACAGATGGGATGTGGGGTCTAAATTTTAGATGTTCCAACAAAATTGACCTTTAGAAAAACAAGTTCAGGGGATATAAAGGCAAAAAATAAAATGCATTAGTTCTACTTTCCCTGCTGGTTCCAGTTTTTAATATGAGAGGATTTGATGCTTTTATTTGTTGTACATGATAGTAAACTGAATAGCTCTGGTTTGTGGCCGACTGTTGGTCAGACAAAATAACTTTTAAAAAATTGGCCTTTTTCACTATTTTCTGACATTTTGATTATTGATTAATCAGTGAAACTAGAAAATATGATGATTACCTGACAACAAAAATAATAATTAGCCTGATTTGGCTTTCTTGTTTTAGCTGTGTAGTCGCTCATTTAGTTTGGTTTTCAGCTCTGTTTTAACCACCGACAGTATAAAGAATGGACAGCGTATGCATGATGTCGCCCATAGGTTTCTAAAAAGCTGTTTTAAAAGCTCTAAATCTGCGACGCTGGTGGCCACCATGTTGGTAGTCTTGCCCCCTCCAAGCTAATCTAAAAATCAGCAAAGACGTGGATCATCGGTGGACCTGAGGCGGGCTGAATGACGCCTGGTTGATTAAACAAGCCATCAAAGTCGACGTGCTGTTAATTATCCATAACTTTAAGCCTTAATATAATTTGAACAGGTGAGTTATAAAAACATGGAGGCTTATGGAGATTGACTTGTACTGTAGCCAGCCTCATGTGGCCATGTGAGGAACTGCAGTTTTTGACACTTGCACATTGGCTTCACTATCATTGTGTTTTTATTGAAGCTTTACAGTAAAAACAACAATCAACAAGTCAGATTCTGTTCTTAGGTTTGACTACTACTAGCTACTTGCTTTAAATTTACATGAGTTGCTTTTACAGTTTGTACACTCCAGATATTTGTGTGAAAGCGTGGAGCGGAACAAAGCAACAGTAAGACGGAAATTAGAAAAAACAAAGCAGACTTGAGTGGAAGAAGCAAACTGTGAATCATCAAGCAACCGCTTGAATTGATCCTTCCAAGTCTTCAAAAAGGTTTTCTCCTCAGATGTTTTCTTGTGCTGTCCTACACAAATTCCCCCCTCTCTACGCTCTTCCTCCTCAAGGCAACAAGACAGAGAGAGAGAGAGAAAAACAAAACAAAAAAAAACATCTAAGCAATATAGTGAAAACTCCCACAACCCACCCCAGCAGCATTCAGCTGCTTTTGCAATTTCACACTCAAGAAAGGAGGAGTGATGAGAAACGGGGAGAAGAACAGTTCGACTTCTGTGTATGTATACTGAGATTCCCCCCCTGCTAGAAGAGGAAGGAGAGATTTACATTTGATTTGTATTCTCACACTGTGTGTGTGTGTGTGTGTCGGCAGAGAGAAGACTGATGTGTGAGAGGACTTTTAATTAGTTGTAAAAAAAACAAAAAACAGGCGACACTGAGATTACAGCACAGCTTTGAGCCACTTGTACTTTCTGTCTTTTGAAGATTTTCCACAGATGATTACAATTGTGCTCCTCTTATACGTAATGATCATCTTAATCACCTTAGGGCCGAGATGATCATTTTAAATGACTGTAATTTCACAGAGGATTGTTCAGGTTTAAAGACAGCTTTTACCTGGCACTGTTTAACACAATGCTCCTTCATTAGGATCACTCCCACCGACGGTTTGTCATACATAAGAACCAGGAGATATGTCACATATTTGACTCAAACAGATGAGCGTCGTAGTGGGCAGATTGACGCCTCCTCTGATCTATAAATAACAAGTTATAGCATGGAAAGTGATACTGTATCTAAAGGCAGAGGGATTATGATATGACAGCATTTGTTGAATATATTAAGTGGATCCAAATCATTCAGCGCTGATAGCATTATGAGGCGTACAGCGCTGCACTTTGCCTGCTTGGGAAAATCTTATTATCTTCACCAGAGATTAATGCACAGTTTGTGACTTGGGGGGTACTAATAGTTCAACTATGTGCTGATATTTCTACAAAACAATAATTGAATTTGGAGATATAAATGCTGGAAAAGAGTCCAGTCTATATTTGTGACTTATCTGAGACAGAAAATGTGTATTTTTCTTCTTATTTTTCAACTTTAACTATCGACCTGCTTTAATTTGGACTTTTCTGGGTGAAGTCTTCATTGGAGTTTTATTTCTCTGCTTCAGAGGCATCTAAAAGGTGTTGACTTTGCACTGGAGCCAAAAAGATTAGTCGATTAATCAACTAGTCGATCGACGGAAATTAATCAGCAGCTATTTCGACAGCAGATTAATAATCTAAGTAATTTTTCAAGCACAACATTCGCTGCCTCCAGCTTCTCAAATGTCAGGATTTGCTACTTTTCTTTCCCTTTTGTCAGAGTACATTGAACATCTTGGGGTTTTGGACTGTAGGTCAGATGAAATGAGACATCTGAAGACATTTTATCAACCAAACTATATAAAAATGATCATTTAATTGTAGCAACAGTGTGTTATTTCTCTGTTCAAAGAGCTAATATTGCTCTCAACGGGTGTTCAAAGCCATCTGAATGTGTTAAATTAATGTTGGACACATTTTTATGCTCTCAAATTAAAATTTATTCTGACAACTTTGTTGTGGGTGTAAACACATTTTCAAAAGCCGTACAGCAGAGTCGTCATGCTTCAGTATGTGCTCCAGATGTAACTGAATCACTGTAATAATAATCACATCTGCATTTCCAGTGCGATTTGGCCGTTCATGTAAACATTTATCTTTGTAAAACCTTACAGCTGTGTCTTTATGCTTCAATCTGTGCGCCAAACGGCACCAAATCACCGAAATAATGATCACATCTGCATTTCTAATGTAAGTAAAAGATGAATCATGTCAAAGTCATGTTTTTTTCCGCTACATGTCAGGCTTCACTTCCACATGCTGCTCCCCGCACTGAGCAGCAGTGCTGAAAACATATAATATTCTATTTAGAGCTGAAATGATTAGTCGGCTGAGAGAGAATTAATCTGCAACTATTTTCATCAATTTAAAGCAAAAACAGCAAAAGATCACTAGTGCCACATTCTTGAATGTGAATATTTAAGACAAGATAGACCTTACTGATCCCCACACTGGGGAAATTCACGTGTTCATTTGCTAGTTTTCTTTGTCTTACATGAAATCAAACTGAATTTCTTTGTGTTTTGGACCATTGTTTAGACCAAATAAGACATTGTGAGCTGTCACCATTCGCTCTGGAGACTTGTGATTTTATATTTACATTTTATTTTATAAACCAGGTGATGAATCCCGAAAATTGTGTCCTTCGTACTCACAGGTATTGTACGCTCTCAAAAGGTTTTGTCTAACACATTTGTCGTGCATTCAGCTCTGCAAATAATAATTGGATTTTTGATCCCACAATTCTTCCTGTTTATGCTTCATTATGTGCTACAAATGAACTGAATTATTATAAGCAATCAGAATTTCCAACATCAAAAAACACAGTGAAGCTAAGTTCTTTGTTTTGTGGTATAAAAGTCACAATTATTCTACAAATACAATCCTTTCACCTCTAATGCCGCACTTAATTCAATCAATAATACAGAAGCAAAGACGCTTTGACAATGTCATGATCTAGTTCAGACCTGACTAAAACATTTAATCCAATGGATTCATTAACAAGGCAGCAATTAGCCTAAATAATCACACTGACTACGACTGCTGCCACTGGGGGAAACAGTCATTAACTGGCCCGTGGCAGTTGTGGGGCAAGAGAACACAGCATTCACCAGTAGTACATAAATAGATGTGGGGATTTAGGTCTCCCTCTCTCTCTCTCTCTGCTCTCCAATCTGCTGTCTGAATAAGTCTATTTTCAGAAGGGGAGGGAGCAGCACAGGTGACACAGGAAACACTGGACAACATCGTGCTAAAATAAAAAATAGATAAAAAGATAAAAGACTTTTAATAATTAAGATAAAGATTCTGCATTAAAAGCTACATTTAAAGCTGTCACATTGAGACGATCGAAAATGTACATTCAAGTGTTTGTCTTTGACACAAATATGAGTCCTCTGACATTACCTGCTCTGTTTGTAGGTCTCCAGCTTGTGACCCCTTGACTGGGCAATCTTCCCAGCTGCCCCCACGAGCCAAACACAGAAGAGCACAAGTACAGCATCCACCTGCATGGTTCACATTCCCCAGAGGACGGACCTCTGCTGTCAGTCAGAATCTACTCCCTTCCAGGGTTTGGAGCACTCTGCCACCCTGAGACATTTCTTTCGTCAGTGCCGGAGACGATAAGAGGGAGGAAAATCAACAGCAGCAGCAGCAGCAGCAGCAGGAGGAGCAGAAGCAGCTACACTGGGCTATTCCACGGCCTGAGTGGAAAACATCCTACGGTGCTTAATCTCCACAGTGGGAAAAGCAATTTTGACTAAACCCATAAATCCTTGAGCGTCAGATGGTACAGATTTGATCCCTCCAGCGGCGGATGTGCCTGCCTCTCTGTGCTCTGCTGTGCTCAGATATCCTGCACTCTGATGTGCTCTACTCCACTTTGCACCGCCCAGAAACACCAATTCTCACAATGATGCAGCGTGCTCATTTGTAAGGTCAACCGTTTAGAGATACAGACTCACACCAGGCTCAGAGGAAGCTCTGAGTTTGGTACAAAAAGGCTTCTCAGCTTCCTTCTGATGCTGCAGGTCTCACGTTTAGCATGTCGGAAATGTTTTCACGCTTAAATTTCTATTTCTGCTTGTTGGTGCTGTGCAGGATTTCGGTTTTGGTGAATGTGAAATGGAGTTATTTTGATGCTGCAGCTGCAGTTTTTTTTCTCAGGGGACTCAAATTTGGGAATATATTTGGATGCCCCAAAAAATGACTGTACAGGTTGATGTGTCCGGAAATCAGGAGTTTCCGTTTTTAGACTTTTAGACCTACAAATCCACAGCATTTAGCATATATAAAACAGGTTATTAGGCCAATAAAACAACTGACTTTTTAATATTCACAGTATGATTTGGTCTCCTGTTAAGATAATGGATAAAAAAATGCATTTGGTCTCAGCAGTCTGATCATCAACACTCATCAATCTGCTTCTAAATAATGAGGACAAATAATGGGTGTCTTTTTTAAATTTATGAACGCACTAGAGGCTGCACCACTATCTGTCTGTCAAGGTGTGCCATCCGTCTGAACAAGCCAATCAAAAAACATCTCTGTGCTGACGTCACCGTCATCCAGGCCATGTGCCTTTTTTTTTTTTTTAGCTGACTGAACAGTTGGATTATAAGATCATGAATTTGGGTTAGCTCCATGGACGTCAATCTGAAAATTGGTGTAAGTAATGTTAGGTATTGTTTGTGTTTCAGATTTGTGGTACAGTAGTCCTGCTGACCGAGCAAAGCACAAACAACCAGGTTAATGTCGTCTTTCTTATTATATTTATGATTTAAACGTTCATCTTTTAGTTATTGTACTGATAGCGAGTCTACTATCTAACATCAAAGCCATGTTAGAGAATCTGTGAACAGTGAAAATCTAGTAAAAGACATTAATGAAAAAATTTTAATCTGCCCACCTAATTTTAGCTTCAGGGATTTTCAGGCGACAACATCGCCTATTAAGCCTATTACACATGGAAATATGTCTTTGTTTCAGCCTGTCGGTTGAGAAATGACAATAAATGTTCTTCCAAGTGTCTCATAAATATGACACACAACAGATTTATGACTTAAAACTTCTTACTCGCTACATCGTATGGCTATAATCTTGGATTTTTAAAGAGTAAATCCACACTAGACTTTGTAAAGATGCCTCTTTGGGGTGTAGAAGAGTCTATCAGTAAGGTGTAGTGTTTCAGTCTTGTCACCACACTCGAAGTGTCATCACAGCTTTACAGGGTGTGGAGGAAAAAACAAGTTGTCACCACAAGCTGGCAGCAAAACCTAGATTATTAGACTAGTTGCAATTTCTTTTTGGTCAATATAAATATGTGAGAGTGAAAAAAAATCTGAGAATGACCTATCAGACGATACATAAACAAGGGACAAGCTAAAAAGTCCATGACAATATTTACTTACCAATATTAATATCATTATTTTATCGCAGAATACAGACATTAGTCTGCTTATTTTGAAGTTCTAGCAGCTGACACAGAAGAAGAGCATGAACACACATTCATTAACAAACATTTTTGATAAGGATCCCTTATATTTGGTTATTTAATATCTTGTGAGTAAGACACTATAAAAGACATTAAGCTAAATAAACTTTTCAGAGCTCTCTGAGGCTGAACTGGACAAAGTTGTTTCTACTTTAAACATATTTATCATTTATGCATTAGAAGAACTTCATTATTACACCAATTCTATAATATCTGTGATAAACAAAGATGAGACAACAGCAGCCATAATAATTATATTCTGGTTATAGTACCAACTATCACCTTTGAGTGTTTTAAAAATGACTTTATACTTACACGTTTGGGTGGCAGTAGTTCAGACTGTAGGGACTTGGCTTGGAAACCAGAGGGTGGCAGGTTTAAGTCCAGCGTGGACCACAGTATGGAGCATGGACTGATCGCTGGAGAGGTGCCAGTTCACTTCCTGGGCATTGCTGAGTCGCCCTTGAGCAAGACACCAAACCCCTAATTGTTCCCAGGGCCAACATCTCTCCACATTTGCATGTCTATGAGCCCTTTTTTTTGGTGTGTGCATGGATGTATTTTGGACATGGATATATATATAGAGAGAGAGACATATATAACACTGAGGGGTCAATAAAGTTAATCTTCTTTTAACAAAACATAAATCATTTTTTTTTTAAGCTGTTATGGAATTTTCTATCCTTAGGTTACACAAGGTCACGTGTGGGCCTTGAGGTCCTCAGCAGTATTAGTTGTTTGGCTTTGATTGGGAACAGTAGGTGCCAGTCTATCTCAACACTGTGGTGACAAGGGTCGAAGAGACCTATTGCTGCTTTCCTAGTCATAATAGATAGCTTGCCGTTGATGGTCCAATCTGCGTAAACAGACATCCGTGTCTCCAGACTAGAATATGTTGACAATAACTCCATGGGTAAAGACATTCTCTTTGTATTCTGGGCGTGTAGTATTGGTGGTGTTATCTTTGGGTTTAAAGTCTATCCACCAGGATTAGTTGGGCAGAATGTGAGACCGACTCAGACACTTCTGATGAACTTTGAGAGTGTCTCTAATTCTCCTTGGCCAAGCGTCAATAAATAATACAGCATAAGACATCAGAGGCTCCTGAACACTTTCTTCATTACTGACCTCACCGTTGACCTTTGTCAAGTCTTGTCTTGTCTTACCTCTTTTTTTTTTTATCTTTGTTATCTGACTGACTTGACTTCTTGACCCACATTTAGCAGAGTCACACCAGGCAACAGGAGCAAACCACTCGGTAACAAACCTCTGTATTGTTGTTGTTTCAGTCACAGGGCTTTAACATGCTCTCACGGGTTTGTCCTGAAGCTTCATGTGCGGGATTTAAGTACATAAACAGCTGATAATTGTCTAAACTAAACAGAAACACAGGAGTTAGTTAGATAGTGCCTCCACTTGTTTCTATGTAGAACTACGTCACGCCCCGGCGTTAGCCAATGAACGGGTCGGGATATACTCTGGGTGCATTTGTGGCCCTGAATTTAGTCTGTCAGACAGAAAGGCGCACTGTTCTCACGCTGTACACCGCCCAAAGACACGTAAACAAATCAGACTTGTTGTCTATAAGTGCTAGATTGTCGCTAAGTAAACACGGTGGAGGAAAAGAGTTGAACACACGGTGTTTTTAATCCCAGGGATGCGGGATTTGTGCCTGACAGGCTAAAATCAGGGTGTACTGAACACGGGAAGCCATTGGCTTGACGCTGCAGTGGCGCGGTTTGTGAAGCTAACGGACGTTAACGGACGTGTTTACTATGTAGCGCCGCTTAACGGGACACCGATCGGACACATACGTGACAGCGAGGACATTAACGGACAAGGACAAAGACGTGTAGATTAAAAAACAAACTGTTTGTTTGTTTTGTTCACGTATGACTTGTCAGTTAAGCGCTAAGCTGAGCTATTAGCCGTTAGCCGCGGCCAAGATGAACTCTGCACGGGAGATCAAACGTAAGTAACTGATCTGTTTCTGTTTTTAATTTATTTTTTACTGTGTCGTGTTCAAGTTTTAATGTGTGATGGTGACTCTGCAGAGCTGCAGAAAGCGAAGAGCAAAGCGCAGAAGAACAACAACCTACGAGAGGAAGCGACCATCTGCAATCAGCTGGGAGAGCTGCTGTCCAGGAGCGGTGAGTGTGTTGGTACATCTGCCTCAGAGGGCTTTACAATCTGTACAGGGAGTGACACCCTCTGTCCTTAGACCGAGTGAGTGAGGAAAAACTTGCCCACAAAAAAACATTTTAACAGGGAAAAAATGTGGAAGAAACCTCAGGAAGAGCCACAGAGGAGGGATCCCTCTCCCAGGACGGACAGACGTGCAATAGATGTCACATGTACAGAACAAATCAACACAAACATATTGTACAATTACAATGACTGATAAAATGACAATGAATTACAATGAATGATAAAATGATTACAGTAGCAGTGGAACCTGTGATAGAGATAGAGAGACACAGATGCACAGCAGCAGCAGCAAATCATCAACTAACTATAAACTGTAATGAAGATATGGCAGCAATAATGACAGTGGTAATATGTGTAGTGGACGTCGTGCAGGACCACAGCAGCAGCCACGATCCACGAGAACCTGCTGGATGACAAAGCACAAAAACTCTGGGGAAGAAGTTTAGTTAGTAACATGCATTAATGAGACATGTATGTTTACAGATAGTGAGAGAGAGAAAGAGAGAGAGAGAGAGAGTAAGAGAGAGAGATAGTGAGAGATGCTGCTGGACGACAGAGCACAGTGTGCAGATTTATTCACAGTGATTTAAGGGTCGTGTTTGTGAGTTTTAGGTAGTTTTTCAATGAGCAGGTCTTCTTCTGATTTGTATTCTTTGATTGTTTTTTTTAGGTGAGTCAGCATCTTTTATGTTGCCTTTTTTTTTCTAAACCAACCTGTCATACTACATAGTCGCCATACACACTACCTTTACTCTCTTCTATATCTTTTATTATTGTCATTTTATTAAGGACACTCAAAAGATAAAATGACAAAGTAAGATAGATAGATAGATAGATAGATAGATAGATAGATAGATAGATAGATAGATAGATACTTTATTGATCCTGAGGGAAATTCAAGAATCCAGTAGCAGCATGAGACACAGTAAACATGCATAAGATAAATCTGGATTAAAATTGAACATTTGCAGAGAAATAACTCTACAATAACTATTGTAGGCTGGCACTAGACAGACAGAAAGATCAACAAATAATCTACATACTTTTGTATATTTGTATGACAGTACTCAAAAGTCTGCAGTCATTTCTTCTGCTGCATGTTACGTGGACATACTTTAAGCTTTTAGATGGATATTCATCTTTTTTTCTATTTATTCCCCTGCTTCTCACCATTCCTTCCTCCTGTTGCTACCCTTTTCTCCTCCTCCTCTCTTTTGAAAGTTTTAATATTGATTCATACATTCACTTCTATGTTTGTCCCGTTTGGTCCTCGTGTCTATCTCAGGTGATTATGAGGCTGCCATCGGGGAGCACACGCAGGAGTTGTCTCTCTCTGAGGTGCTGAACGATGTGATCGGACGAGCTGTGGCGCATCGTAAGATCGGAGAGTGCTACGCAGAGATGGGCAACATCAAAGCTGCTTTAGAAGTACGAAGATTGGTCTGATTTATTCAACATGCATTAAACCAACTCTCTACATCAGCAGCAGAGTAATACAACTGTGTAAGGTGTTGCATGTGTTATTCTTCTTCAGCACCAGCGGCTTCACCTGGACCTGGCTCGCTCTGTCAGAGATCACGCTGAGGAGCAAAGGGCTCTGGCGACTATTGGTCGAACCTACCTCTTCCGTTATGAATCGGACCAATCGAGAAACAGTTTAGGGCAAGCGGAGGATGCGTTTTTGAAGAGCCTTGGAATTGTGGAGGACCGTCTAAAAGGTCTGTTTGTTTGTCTTCTCAGGAATTTAATGTATCATATTGAGTTATATAGCATGTATAGTTTTTGTATTACTCGTTGATTCTAACATTGTCTTTATAATTCTTACCACCAGGAACCGTGTCAGTGCAGGAGGTTAGTGAGATGAAGGCACGTCTCTTTCTCAATCTTGGTCTGGTCTGTGATCATCTGGGGGAGACTAAACGTTGCAACGACTTTATCCGACGGAGTATCTACATTGCGGAGTAAGAACATCCTAAACTACATTAAACTGTACATCTGTAATGTAGTGTAGGAAGATGGACAAAAAGAAGATTACCATAAAATAATGTTAACTGTGCTCTCTCTCCATTCTTACTTTGGTAAAGGAAGAGTCAGCTGCTGGAGGATCTCTACCGTGCAAACTTTAACCTGGGCAACATCTCCTTCCGTAACGGTCAGAAGTCCGATGCTGTGCGCTCCCTCGAACAGGCCAAAGAGTGTGCGAGGAAGATCAAAGATAAATTCAGCGAGAGCGAGTGCTTTCACTGCATTGGCAAGGTACAAATACAGTTGCATTCAACCCAACTTAACCCGTTTTCTGTTAATGTGGCTGTATATTTAGTAATGTCTGTGTCTCTGTGGTGTTTATCCACAGGTGCAGTTGTCTCTGGGCGATTTTGTAGCAGCTAGACGATCTCTGAAGAAAGCTCTTTTGTTGGGATCCCAGCAGCCACTGGACAAGCAGGCGGTGAAGAAAGCTTTCAAATATGGTGAAAGAGCTTTTTTTTTAAATCCACTCATTCCTGTTGATTCTTTGTATTTAGTTAAAATCATATTTTTTTTCACTAAGATTGCTGAGTTCATGGTGTGATTTGTTTGAATTCAACAGCTGACCAGGGCTCGAAGCTAGAGGAAGAGTTGGGGGAAGATCAGGGCAAAAGACTTAGCTCCCATGAGGCCGTGGGGCTGGCTGAGCAGCTGGGGGACCTGTACTGTAAGGTTGGCTGCTTCAGCAAAGCTCTGGACGCATACCAAGCTCAGGTAAAGAATATTTTAACGTTTACTCTAGCACTAAATATCCACTTTTAGTTTTAGTTCCTCTCTGATTTTAATTTAGTCACGTGACAGAATGTTACCTCAGTTAATTATGTTGAGCTCTGTGGTGTAGTTAAAAGGCGCTGAGGCGTTGGGAAAGCCTGACAGGGAGCTGGCTGTCATCCATGTGTCCCTCGCTGCAACCTACACAGACCTGAGACAGCACAGCAAGGCAGTGAAGCACTACAGACAGGAGCTGGCTTTACGACAGGGCAGCTCTACTGAGGTACGCATGCACTACCTGTATTTAATGACCATCAGATTATGGATCATGATTGAAGACCTGACTTACTGATACTTTTTTCATTTCATCACTTGTTTCAGGAGTGTAGCACTTGGCTAAACATCGCAGCAGCTCAGGAAGAGAGTGGCTGTCCTTTCGAGGATGTAGACAGCAGCTACTCTAAAGCTTTAAACCTGGCTGACAAGTCTGGCCAGGCCAGGCTGCAGGTGAGCAAAAGGGTTTTCTTACATAATCAGCCACACAAATGCCCTTAAAACACCTGGGAATCAGACACATTTCCCTCCTACAGAAACGTGCGTTGAGACTCTGGCTGGCGTCCCAGAGACGATGTGGCTCATCGAAGGCCGATGACACCGAGGCGAGGCTGCAGGAGGTGTGTGCTGCTGAGGGCTGGCGTCCAGATGGGAGCGACGGTGAGGAGGATGAAGAGGAGGAGATGGACAACAGCGAACCTCTGGATGACAGCGACATCGATCTCTCAAACTCTGGTAGAGCTGACATCTCTAGACAAATCATTTCTGATATTTAAGTTTTTATTTTGGTCTTATCTGAGTTTTCATTTGGTTTGTAGACGATGATTTGGAGGGTTATGACAAGATGGTGTCAGGAAGGAGGAAAACAGGACGGGTAAGTCGTCAGTTGTCACTTTGCACAAGCAGCATCTTTATATTCCACGTGTTCAGTGTTTTAACTTCTTGCATTTGTTTTCTTACTTCAGTGGAACAAGAGGAATGAGAAGGGTGAGACGTCTCTGCACAGAGCGTGTATAGATGGAAACCTTAAGCAGGTCCATTATCTGGTCGAACAGGTGAGGAAATGATGATTGTGGGATTGTGCAAAATCAAGACACAGAACTCAGGAAAATCTTCAGTAAACTGTAAAATCAGAATAACAAACTTCTTTCCTAGTTAAATATTTATTTCAAATATCAATTTCAATGAACTATTTTCTGCTTGTCTCTATGTTAGGGTCACCCAGTGAACCCAAGAGACTATTGTGGCTGGACTCCCCTTCATGAGGCCTGCAACCATGGTCACTATGGTAACTAATTTAAGATGAGCTCTATTTAAACCTTGCTTTATGAAAAAGACAAACTCCTTATCCTATATTTTGTCTTGTGCTCATCCAGATGTTGTAGCCGTGCTGCTGGAGCGCGGCGCTAACATCAACGATCCCGGCGGTCCCTTATGTGAAGGAGTGACTCCACTCCACGATGCCCTCGCATGTGGTAATTTAAAAGTTGCAAGGCTCCTGGTGGAAAGAGGTGCTTCTGTCACCCTCCGCAACTCCAAGGTGCGTTCGATTAAATCACCCCTCTTCCCGTGGAAAGATAAATCCTGTCTGAATGGGGCTAATTTGTGCATCTGTCTCACGCTATCACCATCCTGTTTCAGGGTGACACCGCCATGGACACCCTGCGCCACTGGCAGAAGACGTACAGCAGAGAGTTGGACCAGGAGACCAAACAGGAGTGCGCGGCTACAGAGAGACTACTGAGGAAGGCTGTCGCGGGGGGAGGTGAGGCCTTTGTGTCACTGTACCACTTTTGTCACGGTTTGCCTTCGAACATCCTGTCAACTGTTCTCCCTACTTATCTCCGTCTAACACAGTGGCTGCTGCTCCGGCCCCAGCCAAGCCTTTCGATGCTCTGCAGGACAGCCAGCTGTTTGATGCTGAGAACTCAGAGCCACTGTTGTCCTCTGGAGGGGGCTGTTCTTCCAGCCAAGACTGGCCCAGCACCAACAAGAGCTCGGAGATGAAGGCAGCACCTTCCAGCCCCAAACGGTGGCAGAGCAACGGCTCAACACAACGCCACCGAGCGAGAGGAACAGAGGCTGCCGTCCTGTATGGGGTAAATTCCTTCTTACAGATGCTTTCGATTCATAGGGATTATACAAACTACATATTTTAGGATTCTTTACATTTATATTTACAGTTCATGACTAAATGTGTTTATGTCCTCCTTAGAATGATAGCAGCTCCTCAGACGACAGCGACTCCCCAGTAAGTCCTCTCCGCCCCGTCCGCCTTAGAAACAGTTTCCCAGCTGCCCAGACTCAAAAGGAAGTTCTCCCAAAGAAAGACGCCAACTTGATCCCCAACTCCGGTCGTGAAAGTGTCAGGGAGGCCCCAGCGGCGTCTGTCTTTGCACGAGAGGAGTACCAGAGTGCCATTCGAGCCTTAGGCAGCGCCAAAGCTCGTTTCCAGGGTCTGACACAGCCTCAGTTCTCCAGCACGCCTGCCGTCTCATCCAGCAACAAATCGGCCCTGGTTCCAGAGGAGGAGTATCTGGCTGATGACTGGTTGGAGGATGATTTGGAGGAAGTCCAGCCGAAGAAGAAGAGGAGGCTTCGAGTGGAACACGATGGGACGAGAGGGGAGGACTTCGCCTTGTCCTCGACAGCAAGAAGTCAAAGTAGGCAATTAAACCCGGACACGGCCTGCAGAGGTAATAATTTCTTTACCTTCATGATATGTTTCTCCACATTTCTTTATATAATTTACCTTCATTCTGCTCTTCTTCTCCTTCAGGTTCTGCAGGTCCCTCCTCCTCCAGCAGGAGTCTCTCTCTGAAAAAGAACGGCTCTGTGAGGCCTCACCAGGTCAAAATGACTCAGATGCCAGGAATGGTCCGGTTAGGCAGACGAGAGGTCAACAGGTCACAAAGCCCCACAGTTACCGACGACGACGACAGACCGGAAACGCCTCCGCCACCACAAATACACATGCAGGTGAGAAAGAAACTTTATTCTGATGTAGTCACATCTAGACAGAATGCACATAACACAGTATCGCTTGCCTTGTACAAAAACAATCTAACAACAGCTCAAGTTCAAAAGAGTCGAAGTAAAAATTCAGAGGGTGATTTCACATTACTTATTCAGGACAACGTTGACGTCGGCTAGATTATTATTAATGTTCCTGAAACCTGAAGCCGAAACTGGAACATCATTTGTCAGAAGTCTGTCCTCTTTCTTGATTAACGTCGGACAGTGATGAATGTGGCGGTAAATGAGAGAAAGAGACGGTCGAGACGGCGGCGCCGTTTTAAGACACTGCTGCAGCTCGATCACTATCAGCTTTATCTTTTGACAAAAGGTGGTTTACCCTAACACAAGACCTGTAAAGACTGATGTTTAAAATCTCTTTTGCTTGTATTCATGTTTGTATTGTTGATTTATTTCAGCCTCCAACTCAAACGTTGGCTGCTCCCATGCCCACATCACTGCCTCCACCAATCAGAATGAGGGTCAGAGTTCAGGAAGATGTTTTCCTCATCCCAGTTCCACAAAGGTTTGTTAGAAATGTTTATTTTCTCCACAGCTGTACTGCTGTTAAGCTACTTTCCATCTGCTTTTGCAACATTTCTACAACAGCATCACCCGTGATGAGTGAACTGGACTCAGCGCACCATACTGCTGTTTTTGCATGTTTACATCCGTTTAACTCTCGTCCTCACCGCACTGTGCTCCAGTGAGGCCGACTCCTGCACTGTGTCGTGGCTGTGTGAGCAGGCCGCCCAGCGCTACTACCAGAAATGCGGCCTCCTGCCTCGCCTCTCGCTGCAGAAGGAAGGCGCTCTGCTCTCCCCTCATGACCGGCTGCTGGCCGTCCTGCACACCAACGAAGAGGTGAGGACAGACATTAAGGAAATATGTCAGTTTACTCATTTTCATCAGGACACAGTTTTAATTATGTGTTTTTGTCTCGCAGGTTCTGGCTGAAGTTTGCTCCTGGGATCTCCCTCCTCTCCCTGAGCGCTACAAGAAGGCCTGTGACAGCCTGGCAGTGGGTGAGCATCACACATGAAAACACACTAAACGCAGACGCACACATTTTGACAAACCATCCCAGAGCACGGCATCTTTTTTTGTCCTCCGGCAGATGAGAACAAGCGTGTCACCCGGCTGTGCGAGGTGCAGGATGGGAGCTCCTCTGTGTCGGTGTGTGGCCTCAGCTTGGCCCCCTCTTCCCTGAACCCGCTCCTCCGTGCTTTAAAACTTCAGACCAGCCTCGCCGAGCTGCGTATTTCTGGCAACCGCCTCTGTGATAACCTTCTTCCTGAGCTGGTTGCCACAACGATCACCATGCCTCGGCTTCGGCTGCTGGACGTTTCCGCCTGTCACATTACAGGGGAAGGACTGGAGAAGGCTGTAAATGCTTTAAAGGGACAGAGCCATCCGGCGTTTCCGGTAAGGCAGAATGAGTTCTTTCTTTCTTTCTTTCTTTCTTTCTTTCTTTCTTTCTTTCTTTCTTTCTTTCTTTCTTTCTTTCTTTCTTTCTTTCTGTCTGTCTGTCTGTCTGTCTGTCTGTCTGTCTGTCTGTCTGTCTGTGTCTCTCTCTGTCTGTTCTTTCTTTCCTTCTTTCTTTCTTTCTTTCTTTCGCTCTGTCTGTCTGTCTGTCTGTCTGTCTGTGTCTCTCTCTGTCTCGCTCTTTCTTTCTTTCTCTCGCTCTGTCTGTCTGTGTCTCTCTCTCTGTCTCGCTCTGTTGTCTGTTCTTTCTTTCTTTCTTTCTCTCTCTCTGTCTGTCTGTCTGTGTCTCCCTCTCTGTCTGTCTGTGTCTCTCTGTCTGTCTGTCTGTGTCTGTCTGTCTGTCTGTCTCTCTGTCTGTCTCTCTGTCTCTCTGTCTGTCTCTCTGTCTCTCTGTCTGTCTGTCTGTCTCTCTCTCTCTCTCTCTCTCTCTATGTCTATGTCAGTTGATCTGTACTGTTGTGCACATTAATTCCAGTTTGTTACAGTCATTGGTCAGTGCACAAAGACAGTGATGCTCAGCCATCTCACCGTTTGTTGCAGACGGACCTTGAGCAGTAGTAGCGATTCACACAGTTGATAGTTGTGGTGCTGATCACGACACAGTTGGTGCACGTCTTCATCTTTATCAGCATTTTGAGGCTATCACATTCCCACCCCCTCCCCCCTGTGTGCTCTGTGTCATAAACCACATGTCAATCTTTTGCAACACCTCCGAGAATGCCAGGCCAGTTTAAGATAAATGTGTCATGCACATTTCTGTTTTTTTTCGCAGTGCCTGGAAGAGCTCGATCTCAGTATGAACCCTCTGGGTGACGGCGTGTCTGAATCCCTCTCCTGTCTGCTGTCCTGCTGCCCTCTGTTAGCCAAGCTGTCTCTGCAGGCCTGTGGTCTCACTGCTCGCTTCCTGCAGCAGCATCGACTGCTGCTGGCGAGCGCGCTGGCAGGTAAACTCTCCCAACAAGCGCAATCAGTGTTCAGTTTAACTAACATGCCACAGGATGTTTAGATGAGAGATGCATCAAGTTGTGTTTGCTTTGATTTTAGATTACGACCTGTAAGTGGCTAACATATCGACAAATCTCTCTCTTCAGAGATTTAACCAACAAGAAGGTTTTTTTTTTTTTAACTGGCTAGAAAGGGAGCACAGTGTAGTGTATTCATGTACGTACGTCCATATTTCTAGAACATATTTCATGTTTTTGATCTTCCAGGTACAGGCCACTTGAAATCGGTGTGTTTATCCCACAATGCACTGGGCTCCACCGGCTTTGAGCTGGTGTTGAGGACTCTGCCTCTTCACTCCCTCACACACTTGGACCTGTCTGCTGTCCGCAAGGGTCCTGCTGATTACCCGCCGCTGGAACACTTCACCAGTGTCCTGTCACAGGTACGCATGTCATTCACATGTTGACTGATTGATTGATTGATTGATTGATTGATTGATTGATTGAGAGGTTGAAGTGTAACTGTTACCGCAAGCACAGCAGAAACTAATAAAGGCATTTGTCTTCCCGTAGGACGAGTGTTCGCTGACCCACCTGAGTCTGGCAGCAAACGGGTTGACGGACAGCAGCGTAGCTACCTTGGCCAGGTTGGTGTGTCTGTTTACAAGCATGATAATTTGTGTACATGTGATCAGAGATATGATGCCAGTGATGACATTTTAACTTGCATTACTGTACGTGACTGGATTAATTTTTGTGATTCTTACACGAACAGAACCAAGGATGGTCTTTTAAGTTTCTATTTTTGTGGTTTGTTGTTGTGTGGTTTCCAGGTGTCTGCCTTCATGTCCGACTCTGGTGAGTCTGAACCTGTCAGGAAACCCGTCTGTTACGTCGGCAGGACTTCACAACATCCTGATGTCCCTCAGAGAGGCGGGTCGACCTTTGACCATCCTGAACCTTCAAGGTACGTGAGTGTATGTGGGTCAGTAGTTGCAGGTGAACAAAGTTAGGTGCTGTTTCTTCATCTTTTGTGTGTGTTTTAAAACCTGCTTTTGTTTACATCCATGTTGGTTGCCTTTGTGACACATCCCTATTATAAATGTGAATAAGTTGAGTAGAATTCTCCTGAAAGTAAGGGATCACTCTTTATATTTCTGCCCACAGGTTGTCAGGTGTCTGGCCCCTGGGACAGTGCATGTCTGGATGGTTTGTCAGAGCTGGTCCAGGATCTCCGTCTTTGCTCTCAGGGACTCAACAAGCTAGACCGACAGGCCTTAAAGCAGAGCTGGGACAGCAGTCAGTCACACAGACACTTCATTGACCGAAAAAGCAAGTGCCTGCTCTCTGCCTTAGCCCCCTCGTGAAGAGTTAAATGCGCTTCAGATCTGATGACAGATCTTTATCACTGACACCATATTTTGAGATGTGCAAAATTTGTAGCTAACTTGTTGCACTACAAAGATAACCAGCGACATGGCACCCACAGACATTGTGTGTAAATAGGTCATATCTTTCCTGTGTTTCGTACTTTCGTCTTATTTATGTTTATCTGTGAAAATGTGTAAAGACACTTTGTGTCAAGGTGCACCTTTTTGTCCTCTATCTACTGAATTATTATTATTAAAAAAAAATTAAAAAATCAAAACAACCGGTGATGCTTTTGTCTTTCAGTGGTCTAGTTTTCATTCATTCTGGTTTAACAACCTCAGTTTGATCTTTTGTCTATATCAGATTCTACATGAAACCTGCTGTACCCCCCAGATGTGTCACTGCCAAGTTTGTCAGCTTGTGGTTGCTACAAAGACAGGGTAGTTCATGGTACAATATGCACCATGAACTAATATGAAACTTCAGACTATAGGCTTTAGATCTGAATTATGGGTGTAGCACATTTCTAATGAAAATAAAATTCTGGGCAGGATTTAATATTTAGCCAACTGAAACACAGTTTTAAAGGGTCTATTTTATTAGGATACATCATATCAGGTGTTTAATATCAGCTCCTCTGGACCAGATTCACATCTTTTCACAATAAAGTAAACCCCGGAGTCTCCTCAAGCTAAAGATTAATAGATATAGAGAGATATTATACAGATATTACACTACTGCCTCACTGCAGTGGGACGTTCTCATGTGTTTTACCACCAGTATCATTTCAGACAAACTACGTATAATGTTTTTTTACTTTCTCACAGCTTTGGTGGGTATTAACATCAACACCAAACAATATCCTGTCAGAAGAAGCTTAGTGGCAAGTTTTCCCAAGTAATTTTTCCTGCACGTCATCCCCTCTCTTTACCCCCTTTCAAGCTGTGTAATAAAGGCTAAAAAAATAATAATTAATAAAATGCATTTTGAAGTTCACATTGTCCGTAAAGATTGGAGCTTCGAATCTGACAATCCTCATTGCAAAAGACAGATGTGACTTAACTCAGCAGCAGCCTTTTTATGTCAGCTTTGCAGGCACACCATTAATATTTTGGTTTCTTATTCATTTTAAGACTGTCTGTCACATCCCGGTTTTAGTAGCAAGTAGCTTTTTTTCCCATGTTATTTAAACAGCTGTCATGTTTTTAAAATTTGAATTTTCTCAAACCACAGAGGCGCCTGTAACCTTTCAACTAAAGTAGAAGAGTTCATCTTAATTTTAAATGACATGGATCAGTCTGACAAAGAATATTCATGCAGTTTGAATAATTTATTGATATCGTCTGCACAGATGATACAGAAATGACCAACACAGGGATTGCAATGTCAATCAAAGTACGTAAGAAAGAGCAGTCACAAAAAGAAAGGTGAAAAGCTTTTCATACGCTGAGCGTGCACTTAACCACTTGTGGTTTATGTTTTTCTTGCAAATTAAGGTCAGTTATTCAAACAGAAGGTCATTCATTTCAGTGTGTGCATCCTCGTCACTTTCAAAGTCCAGCTCAGACAACTCTTTCGGCCTAAAGAGAGCACAACAGAAAACAAATCAAAAATAAATCAAATCAGACCAAACATATTATATATATTTTAAACAAGCCAGTATTATATTTATATCCCATTAGAAATGTAGTGATGTAAAAAGACCGATGTTATTCTCTGAAATGTATACATTTGGAACACAAGTTGGAAATACTCAGGTAAAAGTACAAGTCAAGAATTTTTACCACTATGTGTTGTGTTGTACAATGTATATGTAAGACGGGTCATATTGTTCATCAAACCATTTGATAGTTGGCTGGTGACTCACTTGCAGGCTTTAAGGTTGACACAGATCGTCCTCACATCATCACTGGTGGTAAGCTCCTCGATTAATTCCCCAAGATGTCCCTTCACAAATTTTTTGCATAGAGATTTCAAGAGGCCAATTTCGTTGCAGACCCTCATCAACTTTTCTTTCACCGACTGTAAGAGTAAGAAATGATATCAGTCTTAAATTCAGACATTTGATTAACATTTTATTTTATTATTAACATTTTATTTTTACCTCTGCAGTGGTGTTGCGTCCAAGGAGTTTCTTCACCTTGTTTAAGCTCCACTTGCACACCCAGCACAAACCTGGAAGCTGCAGTAAAAGTGACACATACTTTTAATAATGAGCAAAGGGATGAGTCCTAAAAACTGTATTTCAAGTGATGGATTTTTTAAAATTTTATTTTAATAAATAAATGGTTGTAGAGACATTCCCCCTTTGAACTCAGATGGATTGTTTTTCAAGACTCAATGCAGTAAAATGATCCAATATTCCTAAAGAAAAAGTTAATATATCATCTCATTGTTACTAGTCATCTAATCCTTTAATTATTTGATATTAAGGCTTTCAGATTGTTTAAAGTAGCCATGTTACCTTGCGAGCCTCCACAGAGATGTCCAATTCTGCTCCCTCCTGATCGTCATCGTTGACCTTCAGGTTTCTCCCGTGGACAGTCCAGACTATGAAGAGATAAGACAATGTAATTTACGTAATGACAAAGAGATTATTATAGTATTAAAAACATTCTGCTGCCCACCAGAACATGCCCCGAGGATGCACACAAAGAGGACAGAAGAGGAGTTCATTGTTGGAAGTGAAATGTGATCTCTGGGTGCTTCTCTTCTGGTGATATCACACCTTATATACACAGAGAGCTATGCAAGCTGTCTTGTAAGCCTCCACCTATAGTGATTCAAACCAAAACTCTTATTTGGTCAGAGGATAGAAACACTTTGGTGGTTTTGTGGTGAGCAGCATCACAAAAAAAAATCATCTTGACGTCATTTGTTCCAGTCACTGCACGGAAACGTTGAAACCACGTGTCACAAAGCTTCACTCTAATCTGCATGCAGATACAAAATATAGGAAGTCAGGAGTCCAAGATGTTACGCTGAAAGATTTATTGAAGCTTGATCAAGGAGGATGGAGGATTTCTCAGTGCACATGCAGTGTTTTGAAGAAGCTGTCCCTTTTGGTTAATCTACATGCAACTACTCGATGTCCCTAAATTTTCACTCGTCTACAAACAAGGAAATATGTTAAAAAGTTGTTTTGTGGCCTTATGACTACATTTTGAGCTTGACGTTTCATTCCTGACATTGACATAGTTTGACAGACAAGTCTCTTTCTGAATACATCCATGTGATTCGCCTGTGCTGTGCTGAGCTTAAGGGGGATTGTGATTATGAAAAGTTCAGTGTTTGTTGTTTACATGCTGTACATTTGGGTATCTGGAGTGCAGCAGCATCATGAAGGTCTGGATGCACAGGACAGCTCCACTACCAGCTGAAACTTCAGTATACCAGAAACCATTTACCTCAGTGGACATGATCTGTTAAAGCTTTGACACTTTGTTCATAATATACATACAATTTATATCTCAATTTCTTTGGAAATTAATAAAAAAATGCTTTATTTTTAAGGAGAGTTTTGGTCATTTTTAAATTTAGTAGTAAGAAATATATCATATTATTTTACAAATGTTCTACAAAAAACTTTGTAGAATTTGATTTCTTGAATGTAGAAGAGTTGATAAACTCGGTCCATTAAATAATGACACAACACACTTTTGTTTCCATCAAACTTTTTATTAAAGGTGTTTAGATCACAATATGTTATACAGTTAAAAAGTTTGAAGCACTGTTCTGACAAGCATGTTTATTTTATACATAAACAAAAACACTAAATTATTAGTAATCCCTTCAGTTATGTTGACATGGTCAAGTTTCACTGATCTGTAACCTCACATATACTAGTAATATGATTACTTTGGCACATTTATTAAGTGTCTGTTTACTAAAAATACTTGCTTGACTAACGTTTCACGTGCTGGTAATTACTCCAAAGTATTTACATGTCGTAACTACGGCAACCACCGATGCGTTCGGCTGACGGTCACCAGTTAACAAGGTCGCCCGTTAAACCGAAACACCTGTCACGTAAACAGTATTTACGTGACAGGTTTTATTTACTAAATACCTGTAATGTTGATTGCTGATGTTGATTTCTTCAAGATTTTGCGTCAGAGTCCCGCTCTACAATGTGCGAGGGGTGAAGTCTGTGGTGAACACGCGGTTATTAGTGTAATATTTCCACTAGAAATGCAGCTAGCGTCAGTTACAGCGGTTCACTGGCCAAAATAAATCCGTTACACCTGCGGAAGTTGCTAGGTGGTGTCTTTTGGTAGCTGACCAATCAGAAGAGAAGATTGGATTTAGGCGGGAGAAGGGATTTAAAGAGACAGGAGCTTCAGATTAAGGGTGAAAGGTGCTGCTGCTGCTGAGAAAAATGATAAACCTTAATCTAAATCTTTTCTAGTTCTAGTCTACCCAAAATTATGAATCTGAACATAAGCAAAACATCTCGCCTTAAAGAAATCAGATCAAATCAAATCAGATTTTATTTGTATATCCCAAAGTCATAAAGTACATCTGCCTCGGAGGGCTTTACAATCTGTACAGGGAGTGACACCCTCTGTCCTTAGACCCTCGGCTCGAGTGAGGAAAAACTTGCCCACAAAAAACATTTTAACAGGGAAAAAAGGTGGAAGAAACCTCAGGAAGAGCCACAGAGGAGGGATCCCTCTCCCAGGACGGACAGACGTGCAATAGATGTCACGTGTACAGAACAAATCAACACAAACATATTGTACAATTACAATGAATGATAAAATGACAATGAATTACAATGAATGATAAAATGATTACAGTAGCAGTGGAACCTGTGATAGAGATAGAGAGACACAGATGCACAGCAGCAGCAGCAGCAAATCATCAACTAACTATAAACTGTAATGGAGATATGGTAGCAATAATGACAGTGGTAATATGTGTAGTGGATGTCGTGCAGGACCACATATTACCTGTCATTTTATTTGTTCAAAATGTATTTATTTAGTTCTAAACGTGTCTATTGTAACATAAGGGAAGTGGAATAGAGTTGGACTAGTTGTGATTTGTGTGTATGGATTGCCTATGGCTTTACATCTTTGCTTTACTTTAGACAATTTAAAAGCTGCTGATGTCAGAAGAAAATCTACACTTCACTGGACTTTCTCCCGTCGAACTTAACTTTAATCAGTTGTTTAAAGAGACAATAGTTTTACAGTTGGTGTCTCAAAGACATGTCTCACAATACAGAGTAACGGTGTGTTTAGGAAAACGAGGACAACAACATCACTGCAAAAAAAAAGCTTTATTGTGAAGGCAAAAACAAGACAAGACACAGGAAGAGTTCAAACGTTACACTTTAGTCTGTTGTGTTGCATGCATCAAATGTACAATCTACTGCCCACGGCTCTTGCAGAGACTCAGTCTAATGCATATACTCTCGGGAGTCCCCTTGTCTGCTATGACGTTGATCAGTTTGTCTTGGTACTTTCTGACCAGCTTCTCGCAGATGGATCTGATGAATCTAGGTCTAAGTCCATTGCAGGCTTTTGCAAGCAGACCTTGGATTTTTGCCTAAAAATGAATAGAAATGAAACATTAAACAAGTAGGACTTAAAATACAAACCTGTTTGATTCATTAATAGTGATGTTGGTCTGATCCAGCATGCAAATGTTGACAAATGATACGAATATGCATTGATGTTTGCTCTACAGGTTTTTTTCCACATAACAATAACTCAGTTTGTCTGCTTACAAAGAAAAAAAGGCGTATAAAGATAACATATGCATGAGTGAGATGACTATAATGGATCAAATTATAATTCTTCAGTGATAAAATCCAATCTACACACATGCTGCTCAAGTTTAATTTATCATGTATTAATACATGAATACATCATGTATTTCCTCAAGCTGAGAAACAAATTGGAAGTGCTGATCTATTTCACTATTTATTATTATTATTATTATTATTATTATTATTATTATTATTATTATTAGTCAGTTCTACAACTTTGAATTATTAACATTTAACAGACTGTATTAGTTTTATTCCCTTTATTTTTCTGCTAAATATTTTAATTGCAGCAAAATGTGAACACAAGAGCCAAATGAGAGTTCATAATTTGAATTTGTTCAGACACCCTCAGTCAGACACTAAGCAATAGTAGTAATATATTTTGTGTTCCTTACCTTTGTATTTTCTTTGCCCAGATGCTTCTTTACTTTGGACACAATGGACTTACAGGCAGTACAGGAACCTGGGAAAGCTTCATCCTGCAATATACAATACAAAATAAGAAAGAAAATATAAAAATGTCAGCTTATATATTGATGAGTGGCTTTTACAGTAACATGTTGACACAGCATGTCCAAATGCTGATATTTTAAGTTGAAACCCATCAGGTTGTGTCTGTCATTGTTTCATACCTTCTCTGTATGGTGGGCTGCTCTCTCCCCCATGTCATGGTTTAACTGGGATGAAGAATCCTCCTCCTCTTCAGCTTGGCCCTCCAGAGACCCCCATGACTTAACAACAGCTAAAAGAAAAAGAAAATGTCTCAAGAAAATACTTAAATTATGAGGAAAGTGGGGTAAAAATGTTACTTTCTTACTTGCAGAGAGCAGGAGAAGAGTGATGCTGATGGCGGGATTCATGGTTGTTCTCACAGTTTCATCAAAGCTGACTTTAGCTGCTTCTTCTGTGGCTTTTTATACTTTTTTTGTCTTGCCATAAGTGTTGTTCTTCCAAAAATGCTGCATTTTTAACAACTTTTTTTTTACAAAATATGCAGCAGTTTGCAGAAAATACTCAACTCTACATACTTCCCCATATGAGTCAGCTCACAGAGTATCTATCGTTAAATGGAGCTTTAACAATTTATATTAAAGCAAAAGATGGATTATTTACAGATGTTCTTACAGACGGCCTCCATCGTTTGCATGAAGAAACAAGTGAAACATGTTTTTATATTCATTGATTTGATTTACAATAGCTGTCATTCTTAAGGAACATATACATTTACTAAAATGAATGTTTGGGGCCTCCTCAAGTGGTTAAAGAGCCTAAAGCTTAGTTTGCTGTTGAGGCTGTCATTGTTCATCTTCTTCTTCACTTTGGTGAAAAGTGTCTTACAGCCAACACAGAGATCACATGTCTGGTGATAACATGTCACACATTGTTGTTTGGTTGTCACCTCCACTGCGTTATGGTCAGCTCTTTCCTGTTTCCCGTGGGAAACATGTTTCAGCTTCGTCCTCCAGAGACTTGACAGCAGCTGAAAATAAAATTACAGATAAGTCAACTTTTATTACCAGGAATAGATTCTGCTATTTGCTTCTCAAACCACATGTATCAACACTTCAGTGCTTGCAGTACACACACTATATATAGAGACATTCATATGTTGTTCTAACTGCACCGTAAAGTACAGTTACAAGCAGTAAATCATTTTTATTTATTTATTTATTGGCTCTTTTTGTGGTCGGCTGACAAAATACAATGGCTTAACGGTACTGGCAACAATTTTCTGTAGTGGTGAAGTGGTTTTTGGTTTATAATATATACAGAAGTTGGTAGGCGATGCTTTTTGGTAGCTATCTGGACTAATTAGAGTAGATTGGCCTTCAAGGCCCCTCCTTAAAGAGACAGAAGGCTCAGATGGAGGGTGAAAAGAGATTTTATTTTCTGCTTCTATATCTTTATTAGTGGCAACATTGTTAAGAGAGATTCAGGTTTGATCAGATTAGAACTGAGCATGTAAACAAATACCCTTTTTTTTTAAATAATGTTTTTGTATTTCATGAATATACAGTAGAAAATGACTTATAATGGAGAAAATACTCATACCTTACATGGATTTCAGATGGTTAATTTATTAACTGAATAGGACATCTAATGTTTTAACTGACATAAATGGATGTAAAATTAAGATTTTGTTTTGTTTGGGTTCTGTTTAAATTTGTATATTCTGTTTATACTGCTATGGCTGTTATAGTACATGTATATTTATCTCCTGGGACACTATATATACAGGCTGTAGTTTGTGGATGTGCATAAGATACAAACCAAAATAGGGGCCACTTGTAAACACATGGCTCCGTAGCACTACTACTACTACTACTACTACTACTACTACTACTTTCGCATGCTGCTTTGCTGACAGGTTGCCAGGTATCAGGCAGCAGAGGAAAGTGCATGTCTGGAAGGTTTGTCAGAGCTACTAAAGGATCTTCATCTTCTCAGGGAGTAAGGGACTCAACAAGCTAGACCAGCAGGCCTTAAAGCAAACAGTCACCATGTGTAATGGAATTAAATACCTACTGAATCAAAGTGACTGCTGATGGTTTTGATCTATTTTTCATTCGTTCAACAACAAAACCTCAGCTTTATTTTCTGTCTGTATCAGACTCTAAATGAAACCTGCTGTGCCCTCAGATGTATCACTGCTCAGTTTGTCTGTCAGCTTGTGGTTGTGACAAAGTTGAAAGATACAATGTGGTGATAGGTGTGGGCGAGCTTAATTTTAAAATGACACAGTTCAGTCTGACAAAGAATATTCATGCAATTTGAAGCATTTATTGATATTATCTGCACAGATACAAAAATGATCAATACAGCGATCGTAAAGTTAATAGAGAGCGGTTACAAAAAAGCTGAAATAACATTTTCGATGCCAAGCATGTGGTCAAAAACTTGTATTTCATGTTTTTTCTCACAAATTAAGGTCAATTATTGTTTTTTATTCATACACACAACGTTTGGTCGGTTGTTTGGTAGTTTTAATTTCTGGATCCTCGTCCAGGTCCAACAACTCCTTTGGCCTAAAGAGAGAATATCAGAAAACAGAAATAATTAAAATGTAACAGAGCGCAATGGTGGAAGAAATATTAAACAAGCCAGTATTATATTCATATACCATTGGAAATGTAGTGACGTAAAAAGTCTGATATTATCCTCTGAAATGTATACATTTGGAACACAAGTTGGAAATACACGTAAAGTACGAGTTGATAGTTGACATTGCTATTGACATGTACAATGTATCTGTAAGATAGTTTTTTTAGTTGAACAGGTCACTCACTTGCAGGCTTTAAGGTTGACACAGATCGTCCTCACATCATCAGTGGTGGTAAGCTCCTCGACTAATTCCCCAAAGCGTCCATTCACAAATTTTATGCATTTCTCTTTCAAGAGGCCAATTTCATTGCAGACGGTCTTCAACTTTGATGTCACCCTCTGTAATAGTTAAAATGATGTTATTGCTCCTTCCGCAATCAGTCTTAAATTCAGACATTTTATTAACCTTTTATTTCATTTTATTATTAACGTTTTATTTTTACCTCTGCAGTGGTGTTAGGTCCGATGACTCTCTTCACCTTATTTAAGCTCCACTTGCACACCCAGCACAAACCTGGAAGCTTGGATGGGTCATGGAAAAAAAAAAGTTTTAAAAAAAGCAGCAGGTAATAAATGGTTTAAAAATCAGGACCTAGTTGTGAAAAGGCATTTCCCCTTTGAATTTCTGATATTTGTATAACTTTATATATTTCAGATTTTTCTTTTCTAAAAAAGAGAAAGAGATGTTTGTTTTCTCTTTTCTCCAATCTCATTATAAGGTTAGTTTATTTAAAGCAATCAAAACTAGCTTCGCCTGCAGCTAAAACTGTAAATGGTACCTACACATTCATCAATCGTTGTTGCACTGATACTTTTAGTTCTTAAGTTCTGAGCACGTTCTCCAGTACTAATCATAAGCCTGAATTTAGGCTGAGGATAAGAAATAATGTCTAGGTTGAAGTTTTAATTGGGCTCGGGCCAGTTAAATTTATGGCTACAGCATCTACAGAGACAAAGCAAACAGGCAAGTGATGCATTGGTAGTCATTTAGTCATCTCATTCATCTAAAGTGTTTAAAGTAGCCACATTACCTCCATGGACATTTCTACTTCCTCCTGATCTTCATTGTTGACCTTTAAGTTTCTCCCGTGGACAGTCCAGACTATGAAGAGACAAAACAAGAAATTAAAGTAGTTTAGTTTTAAAAAAAAGTTTAGATAAAGAGAATATTATAGAATCAAAAACATTCTGCAGCTCACCAGAAAATGCCACCAGGATGCACACAACAAGGACTGAAGAGGTGTTCATTGTTGGCGGTGAGAGTCAATCTCTGTGTGCTTGTGTTTGGTGATATCACACCTTATATACACAGCAGAGGGGAAGAGCAACACTGCAGCAATAACTCAGCATACCCCCACAGATGGAAATTTAAACCACAACTATTGTTTGGTCAGAGTGCAGAAACTGAAAGTTGGTTTTGTGGTGTCCATCGTCACACAGAACCTTAATTTGATATTATTTGTTCCAGTCAATGCACAGGAAATGGTGAGGGGGGCATAATATGTCACCTTTAATTGGAAGTGCATTTCCACTCATTGCTCCTTTTACCCATTTCAAGAAAGTGACTCACATCTGTACGGTAAAAGCTGCAGCCAGCAGCTGGTTATCTTAGCTTACTATAAAGACCGTGCAAAAATGGACGTGTAAAAAATGAGAAGTTGTAGATTTAAAGAACTTCCTAACACAATTTCCTGGATTCGCAATACTTAAATTTATCGCTTTATTTAGCTTATTTTGAATGATGAAGGAAATGTAGTCATTTTATTTGTTGGTGTCTATCGTAAGTACGTCTGCAGTGGAATAGACTTGGACTTGGACTAACTAACTAACTAAACATAACTAAATGCTTCACACAATTACATCGTAAAACATCAGCCTGTTTAACTGGGCAAATAAATGTGTCACAATCCAGTAACTGTATGTCTACAAAAAAAAAAAAAGAGGACAATAACATCACTGCGTGTAAAGCTTTATTGAGAAGGAAAAAACAAGACAAGACAGAAAGAGTTCAAACATTACTGGTACACTTTAGTTTGCTGTTTTGCAGAGATGCATTATATGTATGATTTACTGAGAAACTCTCCTGCAGAGACGAAGTCTAGCGCAAATTCTCCGGGAAGATCCGTTCTTTGCTATGTAGTTGCTCAGTCTGTATTGGTACCTCCTGGTGACCTTCTTGCAGGCGGATCTGACGAATCTAGATCGAAAGCCATTGCAGACTCCCATCATCAGACATCGGATTCTTGCCTAAAAGTAAATAGAAATTAAATATAAGAATATGTGTTGATGTTTGCTCTACAGGTTCTTTTCCATGTCAGGATAACTCAGATTGTCTTCTCACAAAGAAATAAAGGCGTAGAAAGATAACAGATGCATGACTATAACGGATCAAATTATTATTTTTCAGTGATTAAAACCAACCTATACCAGAC
Source organism: Larimichthys crocea (assembly GCF_000972845.2). Taxonomy (NCBI): domain Eukaryota; kingdom Metazoa; phylum Chordata; class Actinopteri; family Sciaenidae; genus Larimichthys; species Larimichthys crocea. The sequence continues at coordinate 9,455,779 of NC_040034.1, read as the reverse complement.
ACCCAAAATGTGGTATAGAGCCACCAAAATATGATATTTGTTATTATTATCATCAACATCCAAACAATAAAACTAACCTGGAGGTGATTAAATGTGAACACAAGCCAAATGAGAGTTCATAATTTGAATTTGTTCAGGCACCCTCACTCAGACTCTGAATATCTTGTTTTATTTTTATTTCCTTACCTTTGAGTGATCTCTGCCTGCCTGCCGCTTTACTTTGGACACAATGTACCGACAGGCATAACAGGAGCCCGGGAAAGCTTGATCCTGCAGTATCTAGTTTAAGAAAAGATTTGAGTTCATACAAAGTAAGAAAGAAGATTATAGAAATGTCAGCTTGTCAGGTTATATGATGATGAGCCACATGTATGGTAATATGTTGACATATTGCCATAGTAATATGTCAACATATTACCATACATCATCCCTTTTCTTCAAAAAAAAAAGAAATGGGCTGAAATTAAACAGAAATTCTTGAGTGTGGTTTCACACCTCCTCTGCATCATGGTCAGCTCTCTCCTTCATGTCATGGTTCAACTCGGCTGAAGAATCGTCCTCTTCCTCTTCAGTTTCGTCCTCGGGGGACTCCCACGACTTCACAACAACTGAAAGAAAAATATTTCTCAAGAAAATTCTTAAATTATGAGAAAGATGGGGTAAAAAAAAAAAGTTGCTTTCTTACCTGCGGAGAGCAGGAGAAGAGCGATGCTGATGGCAGGACTCATGGTCATTCTCAGTTTTTCAGTCAGCAAAGGTGATTTCAGCTGCTCCTGTGTTTTTTTTATACTCTAACTACTTCTTCTTTTTTGCCATAGGTGTTGCAGAGTTTGCAAAAAAACTTGTTTTTATTGTGTGTGTATGTTTTTTTTATGTTTACCAAAAATATGCAGCAGTTTACAGAAAATACTCCACATACGTCACCATATGAGTCAGCTTACACTGAGCTTTATTTACTTAATTTACTTTTGCTATCTTCCTAAAAAATTCCAGTTTAATACATTATAATGCATGGTTACTGCTGTGCATTTAGACATCTACACGTCTTTCCTGTGTGTGAACGATCCTCATATGGATAACTGAAACTGGACTTTTCTTTTTTAATCTTTTGGGGCGTCACAAATAAAGTTCAGATCGTTACTTATTTCTGTGGTTTGATGATGCAAAGTCCTGAACGCAAGCCATGAGCCAGAGCCGGGTCTGACTTTTAAGGCCCTAAATAAAACACTTATTTGTGCCCCCCAAAAAACTCCCAGTGCAATCACCAAGTGTGACAAATGAATTAACATTAATACTTAATTTTAGGGGTGGCAAGTAGCTGCATCTACACAATGTTCAAAGACAGTGGATCCTACAGGATAAATCAACAAACTTTATTAAAATAGAAAGTCTGCCTAGAAATCTGGGAGAGGATAGAGTTCTTAGCTGAGGTGCTTTCACACATATACTGCAAGTTTACTGAAGACTACAAAGACAGTTCATCTACTGATACTTTGGCAGCTAAAATAGACTGTTAGCTAATAGTACTGACTATAAGAGTAAGGATGAATATCAATGGTATCAACCAATACCAGCTGGCTACCCATCTCCGGGGCCAGTTTTAGGCTCAATTGAAGTCTCACAAACCATGTGTTGTGGGATGATGTTCAGACTTTGTCCTGTCTGCACAGAAAACCTGTTTAACACACTGTACATAATGACAGCCTGTGAGTGATTCAGTCATCTTAACTCTTTAGCTACAAAGTGTGAGGATTGAGAAATCATGTGACCAGTGTTTATACCCAGCAACTGGTAACTGTCTTTTAGCTGTAAGTGAGGTGCAGTGTTTCGACCTTCTATTAATCAACATCATCTGATATCAAATGTCTAATAATCTAGACCTATGATTCTCAAACTGGTGTCCACGAGTCGTAGGTTGGGAGTCCATAAAAAAAAAAAAGCAATAAATTAATAAAGTTATGGCGTATCATTTAAAAAGTGCATAACTATGCATGGGAACCACTACGTCAACCAATAAGTGATCCAAAGGCCAAACCGGCTAAACTTGCTAAAATATGATGACAGTTACCTCAAGTTTGGTTTTATTGAGAACAACGATGGAAGAAGAAATGTGTCATGAGTCTTCAGGCACTAGCAAATGAAACTATGAAGCCAGCTAAGCTATAAAATATAAATAATTCTGCGGCGGTCGGTAGCATAGTGGGGGAAGCAGCCGCCCCGTGTGTGGAGGCTATAGTCCTCGCTGCAGCCGGCCCCGGTTCGAATCCCGCATTGAACGGCCATTTACTGCGTGTCTCTGCCCCCTGCTTCCTGTCTATCTTCAGCTGTCCTATCATTAAAGGCATAAAAAGCCCACACATCTTAAAAATATATAAATAATTCTTATGGCATTTAGGAGTACAAATGGCAGCAAACATTTTTTTAACGGAATAATACGTTTATTTATATAACACCTTTTAAGTGTTTACAAAGTGCTTTGACAGACAGAGATAGTACACTGGTGTGTGCTGTGAGTCAGTGTTGTGTGGGATGACCTAGAACATTCCCAACACTTTGACGGTTTAACGTTTGACCTTTAAGTATTTCCATCCAACTGCAACTTTAAATGTAAGTTTATTCTTATTATTAATTCATCATTAAATATTACAGAACAGTAACTCTCTGAGCTCAGTGCCCTTTTCAGTTTAGTGATATATTTCATGGTAGTTTATTTTTGCCATTTAAAAGCAACGCATGAAGCTGTATTGACTTTAAATGCATTTGAAGTCGTGTTTAAAGAAATGAGAGGAATAAAAATACTTGTTTATTGAAAGGCAAGAACAGAGGAGCATGCACATGGAAATGTTATAATCAAAACAAAGCATCACATGTACACTTTTTACTACAGACGCAATCTGGCAGAAATACATCATCTCTAGTGTCTATAGACGGGGATGTGGTTTTTTCGTGCAGAGTTTCACTTTTTTGCACACAGATTTGGGATCGTCACCACCAGCTATGGCCTCACTCACTTTGTTTTTGTTCTTCCCAGTGATCGTCTTGCAGGCGGCCGCCACCGATTCAGATTTCTCTTCTTTGCAGACTTCGTCCAGCAGCTTTGCAATTTTGTCCTTCTAATTAAATCATATAAAACATTTGACAGATCAAACTGTGTTTTTACATTCAATGATTCAGTGGATTATTAATTGATATTTGATCATTTACAGTAACTGTTATTCTTGAGGAACATACGCATTTACTAACACCCCCAATTTGGTATTATGTCCCTGTAAACATCCAACTAAATCAATGAATGAAAGCAAAACGTGAAAATGGGGGGGCTCTTCAAGTGGTCAAAGAGCCTTAAGGAGAGGCTTAGTTTGCTTACACTGTGCTGAGGCTCTAAATATAAAACAATATTTTGTATTTGTTACCTCAGGGGTTTTATTGCCCATCTTCTTCTTCACTTTGGTGACAAGTGTCTTACAGCCATTACAGACATCTTGCAAACCTCCATCCTGCAATACCTGATACAAAACAAGTTTGGTGAGAAAGTTTCACTTATTAATTTAAGTATCAGCGTCTTCAGGTTGTTTGTGTGGCTCTTACCTCCTCTGTATTATGGTCAGCTCTCTCCTGGTTCACGTGGGATGGAAAATCCTCCTCCTCTTCAGCTTCATCCTTCAGAGACTTCACCACAGCTGAAAATAAAATGAAAGGTAAGTCTTCCTTTATTGCCAGACACATGGGGGTAATAATGTTACTATCTTACTTGCAGGAGGAAAGTGAAAGTAAAGGCCGGACTCATGGCTGTTTCTTTGGCGCTGTATTCAGCTGCTCTTTCTGCTGCTTTATATACTTTTTAACAGCTTCTGCTATTTGCTTCTCAACCACATGCATGACCACTTCAGGGGACCACAAGAGCCGTGCCTGCACATTTGAAGAAAAATGTGTGTAGTTGTAACACTTAAAACTGTGCTATTTAACAAAACAGTTATATTCATATATTGTTAGATACTGTATATATTTAACTGTATAACTGTATAAATCTTTTTTCTTTTCTTAGATCTGAGACGGTTCTCTAACTATAAAGTTGGTTGCAGTTCAAGCTGTGAATTATTGTGATTATTGTCAATGAAAAGTAAAAGACAAAACTCCACTACAATGTTCATAGCAGCCCCCTGGTCTGTGTGTATTATACTTCTGAGAAGTAATGCAAAACATATTTGTCAAAGTTACATACATGAGCTTATAAAAACCTTTAACATTGTTGACATTTAGATATACAGGTGGATTAAAAATTAAAGGAAAAACCTGAATAAGTGAGTGGAGAAACATAATAAATGAAGATGGTTTCACACAGGTCCACTGCATGGTACAATTAAGAGATTACCATCCAATCATGCTCTGTGGCGTGTATACAAATGCTGAGTAGACTTACACCAAGATAACTGGGGGTGCTCTGGTGGCTCTGTTACCTTGCTGGCTTGGTTTGGGTCCTCTTGTTCCCTTAGAGGAAAGAGTAACTGCAAATCAATACTATGTTGTTCTGAGTGATCACCTATATCTGAAGAAGAAACATTTCTACCCTGAGAGGTCTCTTGATGAGATGACAGGGGCACGAGGAGTTTGATGAGTATGATGTGTCATGCTTTGACCTTTGCAGTCGCCATATCTGAACTCAGTTAAACACTATTGTAGACTTGTTAGTACAGCGTTCTCCACCGGCATCATGAAAACACCAAATAATGGAATGTATTTTGTTGGTCTGAATGGTGTTCACCCCTCTAGCAGAGACAGAGACTGAGGGCACGTGGAAGCCCAACGCCAAACACTAAGACACTTTATACAGCAGAGTTTCAAGAGAAGAACCACACTTCAACCACCTAACCCTCATCTCCTTTTTCACTCTCATATTCTGCACCCCTCCGTCTCCCTCCTACTCTCTATAGAATTGCCCACAATGCAGCAACAGACCACAAGAGTTTACACTTTACTCACAGTCTTTTCGATTAGTTAAATAAATCATTTAAATGTATCTTGTTGATGGCAAACTGCTGAATTTGTCACCTGTATATGTGTGAGTGCATGTGTACATGCAGATCTAAGTATGTGTGCATGCAATGAATATTCGTGTATGGATTTTGGTCCTGTTTATGTGTGCAGGCCGTGCATACATGCTAGTTTACGTTAAGGAATATATGGATATGCATGTTTGTATATTATTAATACGTCTGTATTGTTGTCATGCACAATATAACATGTTATAACAAGTTTAATATGACCAATACAAAGTTGTTTGCAAGTTAAAGTGTCATATATTAAATTTGTGGTTTTGTTATCAGGTGCTGCTCGGACGCTCATGCAAAATTGTGCTGTGATCAGATTGCACTGCAGCTGCATGTGATTATCACTGAAACCGAATAATGCACCACAAAAGCACCAGTATCCTGCATGCTATGTGAAGTGATCAGTTTGAAGTGTTGAGCCTTTTCCATTGGCGAAGCATAAAATTAAGTTGCACTCCACCTAAACAAGTGCTTCATGTGCAAACCCTCCCAACTTTACAATAACTGTGATGCTGTTGTTGTTGCTCGTAGGTGTCACTCTGTGCAGATGTGTGAAGACAGCAACAAAAAATGACAAAACAATGACATCAGCAAACCTCTGCATTTAATCTGACTTTAACTGTTTCTCCAAAACTGAACAGTCATAAAGCCTTCAGAGATATTTGAACTGTTCGAATAGTAATCCATGTGACTGTGAATCATCTTGCCGGTTCACAGGAGGGGATTCACCAAAATATTTCAGCATTCATGGCTGAAAGTTTGTTCTGTTTTTATTTGCCACTTCTTCATTTATTTTCTGTTGAGAGTGCAACACATCATCACCACTAACTATGGTTTCCCCTCCCTTCACACTGTCACACCACAATATATGCATGTATGTCTTTAAACAATCCAGTATCTCTGAAAGAGACGAACTGTGCACATGTGCATTGTATTTGCAATGTAAACCATCCAATAAATAGATAGATATGTACTGTGTGTCCCTTTTTCAATGGAACTTTTTATTTTACTTTATTAATATTTACGGTACCGTGCATAAGATTGAGATCTGACACACACACACATTGTGTCAATACCATATGTATGTCAGACAATTAGAAGAACATGCAAAGTTAATAAAATAAAGTCAGTGGTTACAGAGTTGAGCTGAGCTTTTTCAGTTTGACTGATACAGATACGACTATTTCTGTCGTCGGGTAAGTTGTTCACTGAGTTCATTCACACTGAAAGCAGACTGTCATAAGGCAGTGTGATGAACAGGTATAGTGTAATCACTTATAGAGGATACTTTTGTAGATCTAATAGAGTTCTCCCAAAGTCACATAATGGAGGAGGGTCCAAAAACACAAAAACAAATTTAATAAGACTTTAATATTTTTTAAAGCTTAGGTGAAGAAATGTCTCCTGTATCCTACAGTGATGATCCATAACTCACTATTATTAGACCAAGATATTTAAAGTACATCAAAAGAGTCGGTCTCACATTCTGCCGATCTCATGCTGGTGGTCAGATTTTAAACCTCTACAGATAACACCGTGTTACCCTCAGCACATTCTAGTCTGCAGACACTGTTGTCTGTTTATGTTAATGAAACGTCAATGGCAAGCTATCTATTATGTTTAGGGAGAAAACATTAGGTCTCTTCGACCCTGGTCACCACACCGTTGAAATCAGTGACCTCGTGTAACCTAAGAAAAGGAACACCCTTTGTGCACCATATGTTGCGTGTGCATCTTTAACACCCTGAACCTTGTTAGATAAATATGTGGACATTAACATTCAAATGTTTAGAAAGGAGCACATCATGGTTAATTATATACATGCATGTTTCTTTGCATTAAAGGTTTCCTGTTCCTGGTCAAAATGAATTTCTTTGACCATTTGATGGATTTCAAAATGGGAAATAGAAGTTCTGACCTAAACCTACATTTACTGCTTTTCTTTTAAACAAAACATTAACATATTATCACCTTACACAGTTGTAATGGTGAACTAATCCAGCAGTTATGGAGCCACATTAGAGCTTATTTAGACTGTCTGCAGTCACTTGCTTTTTCCACCCATTCCTGAGGGAAATGTCTCTCTTTAGCTGTTAATTGCTCAACTGTGTTCATTAGCTAGTCGCTAACTGTGTCAGCCTGCTGTTTGGGGCTGGGCAGGTAATGCACAGTGGGGTTTTTTTAGAGGTATTGCACAGAGTATTTTCTGCCTACTGAAGCTGGAAACAGCACTGATGAGACTGGAGAGTAAAAACCGAAACAATGAGGTGGAGGACGTTGCAGAGTTCTATACAGCCGGGAGGAACTAGGTGATAATAATCTGAGGGTCATTTGGCCCAATTGTTCCTATGAAAATATTGATTAGTGCAGCTTTAAGTTGAGCTTTCACATAGAGTAATGAATGAAAAAGAAGAAATCAAACTTTCAGAAGCATTATTCTTGTTTTTAAGACTTCATAACATTTTTTTTTTTTGTCTAACAGCTATGCATAAAAAACTTTTGACCACTTTCGATCACACAACTTCACCTCATGCATTGAAGTGTAAAAATGAGTGTGATGGATTCCCGCCCTCACTAGTTCAGTGGTAGTTTCACTTATGGGCACAGTATGGGGGTGAAATGTGGATGTTGATGATTTTAAGGGCCTGTGACTGAACAGGGGACCTGTTCAAACTAAAGCCTACCTTTACTAAGATATAATATAGCATATCATATAGCAATATATATAGCAATATAGAATATTAAGTGTAAAAATGCAAGCATTAAGGCAAGCGAATAATAAGAGCTGCGAGTTTCGGTCATTTGCGGGCGATCAGACATTCAGGTGTGTATTCCCACTCAAGAAGGTGAGCAGGTAGCATTGTGTTGCGTTGAATGATGCCAGTTGACGGTTGAATTGCAGAACATCAGTTGCTTTTTTTGTATTATTGTGAATATATATATATTACTAATTACTTAGGGTAAAGGTCTAGGTATTTAAAGGGGTCGACTGGATTCTGGAGGTGTTGTTACAGCTGTGCAGGGTTGGCATGATGTCTTGTGGTTGTGAGGCACAGTGTGATATCTTCTCATGGGGCCCCGGCACCTCTGGTTGCACTGGACCATCCAAGAATTGACATGTCAATAACCAGATGTTGCTGTTACTCCAATAATCCAATAGGTGGTGCTGGAGTCAAATATCTGAGCCGGGCTGGCGTCCTGCAGTGATGGCCTGGTGTGTGTCATTACACAGACACAGAGCAAGAAAATGGGAAGACACTGAAATAGCAAAGTGTTTGTGTTTGTCTCAACTTCTATAGATAGCCTTCGCCTCCAGCAGCAATTTACACACGTGTGCAGTCGGTTAATGGAGCTGCTGTGACATCTGACTCTGCAGTGAAACAATATCCCTCGTGTTGGACTGCGGGGTGTGCAGATTGTCTGCTCAGATAGTCAGGTAGATCAGATCAGGTAAATCAGCAATGCTTACTGAAGTGTAAGATGGATCGATGAGAAAGTGGCCTGGAAGAAAGAGTTTACAGATTTAAGGTCATAGACGCACAAGTTAAACTTTAATTTAACATGTTTAACATTCATTTCACCAAACTGACTTAATACGTTACTTACTTACACTGACGTTACATACATTTGTGACAGTACAAAGCCATAGTTAATGATCTCCTGTTTAGAGCCTGTAACAATACATAGAGTTTGTTTAGTAGTCACAGAGCTGTAGATGTACAAGCTTGATTGACAGATTTTTTAATTTCTACACACATGGAGTCACCCAGTGCAACACTTTAAGAACATTTTCATCCATTTTTGTCATCAAAGTTTGGCTTGACAAGGTCAAAACCTCAAACAGAGCAATATTTTGGTAGATATTACATTTTTTTCTTAATTTTGAGATTGTCTGGAACAAATTTTAAATTATTTATTTCAACAAGGACTTTAAACTATCTCTTGAATGACTATATTTGTTAATCGTAGTGAAATTAGAGCACAATCACAGCACACTGACAGCATTCAAAGAATATGCTTGATGTCATTTTGTTTAAACTTTTATGTTTTGGACGCATTGCAGTCTTCTTGCATCAGGAGGACTCTGATGCATATATAATGCTTTGTACGGTCGTGTACCAGCATACAGGATTTTAATATCAAAGGAAATTTTACAGCATTATTATTTCATAATGGTTCTTTAATTGAGGTAAAAATCAACAAAGAGTCCTGCACAGTTGTGTTGTTAAAGACTTGTTGGACAATTTCCTTTTGATTTTCCGCTATTTGTTTGACTTTTAGTTCAAATATCGTGAAGTATAAAACTTAGCATGAGGTGAAAACTGATTCATAAAACTTTAAAGGCGTCTCTGCACTTAATAACAAAATGTTTTGCGTCTCTTCTGTTCAATTTCTTGCTGTGAAAAATGGATTTGGTTTCTTGACACACTCTGAATAACTTAAGTCACAATCCAGTTGTTTTTCATGTCATAATATGTATAATTGCATGGTGCATAATCTTTTTGGGGGCCCACTTGAGCGAATGATGAGCTTATTAACTAAGAGGAAAAAAGACAACTTGTTTTTATGGCCAATTTTTACAGTATGTTTCTGCTATGACGGTAATGGGATATTAGTTCTGTTGATGTCACGTTTAAGGTGGGCATTTTATCTCCTATTTTACTGTGTAAATAAAGAAATGTTGCTGTCAATATACGTAATTGTAAACACCAAAATAAAGTTTTGCCATGAAAAATGACAGCGTTTTACTATAAAATTATCTAGTCTATTATAAAATATTACTTCATTCTCTATAAATTCCCTTAAAATGTTGTAAGAAAAAAAGCTTGACATGAAATATGACATTTACTGAATTCAGTATATTGTACAGTCTTTTACTTTTACCATATGTTAGGGTCTTGTACTGTCATGGTTTTGCAGTTTTACAGTGTAACACGTGTGAGACACCACAAAAATACACATTTGTTTGTTGTGATAAAGAAGATTTTAATCTTGTATGTACAGTATGTACAATATAGAGTTCTTGGATATTCAGTAAAGCCAAGTTTCAGTGCAGAACAACCTTTAAGAGATATACTATATCTACTATGATGTAACACCTTTCCATAAACGCACTCGACTATAATCTGAACGAGAAGTGCTGTCCAGGATCGTCTGTGCTGAGAACAGAGGTAAACTACACAAGAGTGATTACATTTCAAGTTAACACGCTAACCAGAAACGTATCATTTTCTTACATGTTTCGTTGTCTTACAGACGAGGTCATGAATTCACATGATCATCAAATCATGAATGTCCTGATTATATCGTAGCGGTACCTTCTCATTCACCTCTGATTTTATAATGAAGTCGTGAAAACAACCAAAAAGAAAATTAAAGAACAAACTTTAAGCCTTAAAAGATAGATCTAACAGATTCTGCAACATAGAGATGATGTAAAGTTTTGATAAATAACTAGCTTTGTGTCCGGTGAAACATGGAATTTAATATTTTTTTTATTCTAGTGATGATAAAAATGTACATTTTTATTGTCATCTATCATCGCCTGGATTGAATGAGTGAGACACTAAAAAGCTGAGGAGTGCAAGGATAATATTTCTGAAAGACCACTGGGAATTTTCTGAAGTCTTTGATTGTGTCAAACGTCTCTGAAGATACCACGTCTTTTTCTCTTTCACATGTTTTGTAGTTCTGTCATACGCTAGAGGTTATACAGGAAGTGTTTGATAGATTTTGAGGCTTCAAAGTGAGTGAATGTTCTTATTTTATTGTATATGATGTTTTTTTTCTCAACTTCATCAACTTCTGACATCAAGGATTTTATCATCCATAAAAGCTCACCTTTTGCTTCTTGGAACATAAAAAGCATGAGAAACAAAACTATTTGAAGAAGGAATGACATTATATGTACTGAAACCTTGAAAAATAATCATTGTACTAAGTGTTTATTTGATTTTCTTTGGCTTAAACAGCCAGTCGGCAGTTCCACTTTCGAAAAATAAACAGCTCATAGCAGAATAAAACTAAGGGGGGAAACACACACACATCGGCTCTATAAATTAAATCCAGTGAAACAGAGATCTGCTGTCTCCCTGCGAACAACAAACAGTCTGTCGTCACAACATCTCTCTGAGTTGACAGGGAGTGAGGAAGGTACAGAGACTACAACAACGTGGAGTCCTCATTGACAAAACCAGCATCACTTTAAGGTCCAAACTCCAATTTTCTGACTAGGCGAACGCCTTAGTTTCGTCCTCCTCTGACCTCCAGGCGGCTGATCCTTCCTCTCCCCTCTCTCCATCTCTCTCTCTTCATTTCTCTGAGTGTCTGTCTCAGATGATTTCCAGAACGTCGCAGGGTACAAAGCCTCTCTTCTTTCCACTCGCTACTCTGATGAAGCCGCTGCGTTCACCCTCGCTGCTCACACAAATCTGAGTGAAAAAGAGATTAAAAGGTTTCTTTAATCAGAGAAAATACAGAGACTGATGATGGGGCACAATATGATCTTTGCCATAGTTGTACTAAATAAATACATAATGGGGCATTTTTCCACTAAACATACACTGTAAGGCCAAAAGTATATGGACACCTCTGTCGACTTACATACATCTTTGGTCTGAGGCGGTTTTTCATTATTTAGGTTAGGCCAAGTTCTAATTATGGAAATCTACATTTTACAATGACGTTTTACACCAGAGGTCCCCTCACAAGAATATACCAGGGTCGCCTCATGCATGTCCCTTGGAATAAGTTGACATAGCATATTTTCTTACACTTTTATAGTCCAGAACAACACAAGAGACGTGTAAAGATCTGGACAGAATACCCATAAAATAATAATGACATCTGTTCAATAAGCCTGTACCTAAACGAAAAATCTATTCTGCAGGTAATTAAGGTGTGTATTAGTGTGACACAGAGGTGTTGGCCTGAGAGAGAAACTGTCGCACTCTCACCATGTTTTTAAGATGCTATGAAAATGTATGCTGTGTCTCCTGATGACGTGCCCAAGTGGCTGCATGTAAAGGTTAAAAAAAAGAGGTAGGACCTAAAATTGAACCATGGGGAACACCAAAATTAATTTTATAGCTATAGTGCTTTTCAGAACCTACACAGCAACACAAATCAAGACAAAGGGTTTCAGTCTTAGTGCATTCATAAACTAAATAAACACGATTTAATAGGCTCCACTGGCTCATTGACAAGACACAGCAGGCATATAAGATATAGGATATAAGATCAGCCATCCGTCCAATTCAACAAATCCATATTGACTCATGGAGGTACTCATCATTGTAACGCCTTACTTTTATTTTTTGTTTTTCAGATTTGTTGCTGTAGTGTGTAACTATTTTAGATTTAAAACTTAAAATATTTTTCATTGGAGCAGGAGTAGGAAACCTTTTTTGATGTCAAAACACCTGAAATGAATGACTCTGAAAAACTTGGCAGGGAGAGTCACTGTTTTAGACAATTGTGTGCTTTTAAGTTAGGTTAAGAGAGAAGGACCTTTTCTGTTTCAACACAAAGTGAAGTGATGACAGGGGAAATGGTTTTCCTAATTTGGTTTGGAGAAACTTGACCGGCCTGACCTCAATCCCATCCAACACTTTTGAGATGAACTGGAACGAGACAATCCCAATTGCCGGACATCAGTGCTGGACCTCACTACTGCTCTCTGAACCAATCCCAACAGTCAGGGGTCAAAATCTTGTGGAAAACTTTCTGAGAAGTATGAAGGAGTACCATGGATTTGAAATGTTCAACGATCAAATATGATAATAATATTGCTACGATTATGAGATGAGTCCTGAGATCCTAAACCTAAAATATTGGTCAACATGTACCTTCAAGGAGAGAAACTCTGGGGTGTTTTGAGGATTTCAGGTTTTTTCTTTCCAACTCCTAATTTTACTCATTGACCCTCATAATAGACAAGAACACATTTGTGTTTGCATGCTCGCTCTAAGTACTCTACAACATCTTCCCTTGGGTTTATGCGACTGGAAAAGAAAGGCAGCGGGTCACAGACTCATCATGTTCTCGGTGGTTTCATCTCCACTGGGGGTTGCTTTCTTTAAGCCTCCCAACATGCCCTGGAAAGCATTGTGGGAAAAAAGGGGGCTTGATCTAACTACATCCATTATGCCAAAATGCTAATTTAATGGTAACTCTTGAGAGGGATTCTCTGTCTGCCAACTGCAGTCAAGCTTTTCTTTTGATTAAGTGCCTGAAAGGGAAGAGTCGCTGGAGGTAAGAGGCGATGTGGGAGCTGCAGGAGGGTAATAAGATGGCTAAAGAATTGCTGGATAATGTGAATCTGATGTGCTCTAATGGCTGCGGTGTGATCATGAATTAGTTACAGGTGTAATGTGGAAATTTTAATCTCCATGAAGGGAAAGGTCATTGCTTCCCCAACTCATGATGACGATGAAGTTCATGGGATCAACAGCTAATGTTTGGTCTTCACGTATTTGGTCTTTGTGGCTCCGAGGGCAGACAATTAACCCCAACAACAATCATATCGGTACTCTCTAGTGGAAGTTTTTTTTATCTCCAATAAGTCACTCAATCATAAACTGAGAAAACGACCCTTCTTATTCACTTGATTTTCAGGAATTTTCTGGTTCATCTTGCAGGTCGTGAAAGGCTTTTATTCACAGAAGGTTTGCACAGTTTTCTTGGATGCGTTCTTTCTTTTCTTTTGTATGTACAATTCAAACATTTCTTTGGACTCTGCGCAATGTGGTTGAATTAAAAAGAAACCGTTTTAGACATTTTTCAGGCATTTTTCCCTGCACTTGTCCATTTCATGTCAGAAAAATGCATTCTTCTCCTGTGATGAACTGTGCCAATTAGCCTAAATGCAATTTGGACCTGGTCCCTGGCTAAGGTCCCGGGTTTGGTCTTGATTACTAAGAACCGTGTGCCCTCAGAAGGACCGAGTCTCCAATGGCTGTGAGCAACAGAAGCACCAACTTTCACTAGGATTTCTGCACAAACAAACATTTATGCCATTATAGTGACTTGTAATGGACGCTATAATCACATACATTCCACACATACTGACTTTAATTTGAATGTTTACTGATCTGATGTCTCCACAGCTGAAGAAGATGTTCACACACCCGCTGCCAAAAGGTCAACACCCAAAAATGTCCTGAATGATACAACAATAATAACAAGAAGAAGAGTTGCTGCAGATGCAAACACTGACACAGACAACCCGTAATGTCTGACCTAAGATATAAACAGTTTTAAGGAGAACATCCTGTCCATCCTGGCTTATGGCCTTTTCAGACACAACCCGATATGCAGTGTGCTCGCTAATGGATTTCGCACGATCTGTAGCCAAAATTCAAGTGCACTGTCGGCGCTGTGTGCTATCCGTTGTACTTTTCTTGATGCGGTGAAAAAGTGCTGTGGTGTGGCACAAGCAATCGAAAATAACTTACTAAGTTTCAGAGTGCTGCCATTGCCACGTTGTGTCTGAGAGGGCCAACACTTGAGTTATCAGGTTTTTGTCCTCACTATACTGCATTTTATTTAAACTGCTTAAATATTATGGGATTTTCTATTGTAGCATTGGACAGTGTTTAATCTTAGACTGTTATGTGGACACTGATGTCTCTCCTCGAGACACAGAGCAGCTGTATGTTTGTGTTTAGAAAAGCAGGCACCATTTTGATCATTCCTATCGTAACCAAGGTCAGAGGATAGGACTGCCTCACTCCCTAGACACAACAGATAGGTACACGATGCCTCTACAGATTCAGATAATAATAGAGTATGACCATTTATGAACATAGAGGCAGAGAAGACCGCTTCTTCAGAACTGACGAGTGTATTCATAAATCCTTCATTCTTCTTGGCCAAGCTTCAATAAACCTTTCAGCATCAGGCATCTTGGACTGCTGTGCACTTTATCTCTGCTGATTGAAGTGGCCACAACAATGAGGTTTGTATAGTACCTGTCCCTCCTTCAGCGTGATCTGGCCTTGTTCCTTACAGCCGATGAACGTCCTGTTACACCTGAACACTTGGTCTCCAGCCCGGAGCAGATGAGCAAACGCTGCTGGGAAGAAACCGATCCTGTCCTCAATTACTCCCTGAAAAGAATATAACAACCAAACATGAAAGGGCTGCACAGTGGATAAGAAGAATTACAAACCCAGTGTTTTTATAAATGATCAGATAAAATCCATCAGGGTTTCTGTTGGTTGCAGTACAGAAGACATAAAGTATAAAGTTTCATTATAGATTACTTCTATAGAAATACACTGTGTGTCTCCACATACAGTAGTCTGTACACTGTATGCAGATGTTAAATCATGTGTTAATGTCTGTGTCTTGACTTATTAAAGTATCCATTGTTCACAGACCAAACAGGCCAGATGTCTCTGTTTATCTACAGGCTGCAGAGAACAACAACAGTGTTAAAATGCATGATGAGTTTCTTCATGGTCTGATGGCAGCCGGCTGCCTCTATACAGTCACGTTTTGGCCCTTTTCTCTCCCTAATTTATCTGTCATGCATTTATGTCCTGAAGCGGCCTGTTGCCTCGTTCATATAATTTACAGCTTGACTTCCTGTAATTTATCAATCCATTTCTTCAAAGGGCATTTCATGGGCTTTGTGGAGAGCACGCATTGTCTGAAAACTGGACAACAAGAAACTTGCAAACATCATCTTTGAGTTTAGCATATTAATTATATTAAAAAGTTTTAAATGAGCCATGCTGGTACTTAAGTGAAATACGTTCGTACCTACCTTCCACCAGTCATCATTAGAGTCGTCAGCCAATAAGATTCTGTCGCCGGCTCTGAAATATAGAGCAAAACAAAGGAGAAATTAGGTGTATGCCCCTTATGAACCACGATTTTGGTGGTTGGTTAGTTCTACAAAACAGGTAACAATGATCCTCCTTAGCCCCATGCTTTTGTTGTTCATGTTTTCAAATACATAAATAGACCAAATTACAACTGGTCGCCAGGATGGTAAAGCTTTAAATTTCTCTGCATGTGCAGATGAGTTTTAGATGAATTTAGCAGTGTAATCGCCTTCCCAGTATAAAGGAGAAACACTTGAAAGGTCAAGTATTTAGTTTGTCTGTTCCAGGCTACTGTAGAAATACAGTGTTTAAACATGAAGAGGACCCGCTCCCACTGTAGATATAAAAGGCTAATTTTTAGATAACAAAACAAAAATATTCTTATTTTCAGGTGATTAATCCACATGAAATCAAAGTTATGAATATTAAATTCCATGTATGCCTTTTTCTGAAAACAGAGGAGCCTGATCTGACACACTGGACCTTTAAGAGGCCCTCATATATGTGTGCTGTAAAGTAAAGCACAATAGTAGGTGTTTGCAAGTCTCTTTGTTTTCACTGAGATTACACGCACCTTAATCCTGTTTGCTGTTAGTAATTCTTCTTTATCCAGGAAATGCATGCATCATTGTACCCGGTCACCGCATGTGCCATAATTACTAACATCTGCTCAAAGCCCGACAGCTAAATTTGACCAATAAAAATCAAAAGGACCAACACAGTTGAGCCAAATGTTGCTTTACGTAATTTCCCTTTTTCTTCCTCTTGTGGTTCACAATTACAACCCCGGCTGTCCTTTGGCGTGGTAATTATCACCATGACTCAGAAAACACTGTTTATTGTAGGTGAGAAACTGCACAGCACCCGATGTTGTAAAATCTTATAAGGTGACGAAAAAAAAACAAAGTAGATACGTGTTGTTTCACAATTACATTGTGCATTAAACAACACAAACGAACAGTGGGTTTCTGAATCTGTATTTTAAAAATACAGAACTCATCATCATCATTACAATCACCAAGTACTCGAAGGTAATCATAGTAATGTAATCAGAGCATGTGGCCGCAACTGAAACTAATCATGAACCTAATTTTCTCACTTAAAATGAAAACTGAATCTTTTGATTAAAGGTTCCACTTTCTCCTAATTTCTGCTTTATGTTAAACATTGAAAAACATTGATGTAGGCTTTCATAAGAGAGGAAACTTGAAATAAAGCTTGTGCTGTATAACACGTATCGGTGGACAGGGAATCACAGAGAAAAAGTCATTGAATTTTAAATCAAGCCTGGCGATTGAAGTTTTTCTTGGCCAAAGAGAGAGGAAGGACCCGTGACTATGTGTGAGTGTTTGTGTGTGCGTGCAATAGAAAGAGGGAGAGAACAAGTGCCCTCATATCCTCAAATCCTCACAGGATTTCTGTGAGAACAAGGAGCAAATAGGTACTTAGCCTGAAGGACTACTCGTGATGAATGCTCTCTATCTTGAGGGCCTATTTCAAAGCATGCTGCAGATGATGCCCTATCAGTCAGGGTTAAGGCATGGGATGAAATCTACGGCAGATTGCTTTGGGGATAATAAAACTAGACATATACAGCTGAGTCTGCTTTGGACACTCTTTAGTTGTGATTCTGGCCACCTGATGAATCTAAGTCCAATACTTTCTCTTGTTTTAGCTCTGCTTTTGGTCTCTACCAACTCCTGAGGGAAATATCTGACTCTTTAGTTGCTAAATGCTCCACTGTGTTCACCAGCTAGTCTGTCTGCCATTTGGTGCTGGGCAGTGGAGCTTTTTTTTTTATTGAAAACAGCTGCCTGCTGTGGCTGAAAACAACACTTTAAGAGTGAACCAAAACAATAAAGTTTCCACCAGACAGAAAGCAATGAGCTGAAACTCAATATAAAGCTCCATAAAGCCGAGGCGAGGTGCAGATGCAGCTGATTATTTGAATTTTGGTGTTCATCACGACGAGCCACTCCTTTCAATGAAAGGGACGAATGTCACACTGGTTTCACGTTCTCATTTGATAAATTGTTATTAGAATTATTAGAGTAACTCTAAATGATCATAGTTGGTTGCATGTGCACAAAAACACATTTGAGTCGGGGGGGAGGTTGACAGATGCTTCATAACAAACCTCCTTTCAGAAAACTCTGTCTGAAAGAGTCATTCATAAACTGAATCACGGAGTAAAGCTGCAGCTGCACAGCTTCAAACAATTTAAAATGTTTAAGCAATCTGGGCCACAACAGGTGTTTTCAATTTACTGAACTGAAGTCAAAACACCAAGTGTGACATAATTAATCGGGTGTGGTCAGAACTGCAACATGTTTGAATGACACTGTATTACAAAGTTCATACTACATACCAGGTGTGTACCTATGTATGTGTATGTATAGATATGTACGTATGTTGGCAGAGCGTGAACAACAGGAAAACCTCACCCTGGTTACCCTCACACCTACCTTTGTAAACACACCAGATGTAGTCTACTAAATTACCTAATTTATCTTTTTGCAGTGTTGTGTATTTGGAGTACTTTGTTAACAAGTGAAACTAGACAAAAACAAACTGTGTATATCTCCTTTTTAAATGGACTGAATTGAATTTGTGTAATTTTGATGTAACTTCCAGCGATGACGGTGCATTTCCATTTTGCCTGCAGCCTGTTGACAAACATTCACAATATCTCCGACGCTGTTGTTTTCTGTACGTATTCTCAATTGAAGAGGTGCTCTTAACCAAAATAAAATGATTTCTTTGGCTAGCAAATTAATAAAATAATACATCCCATCTGGCACACAGTCTACATGGGAGCTATAAATGGACTTTCCAAAGATGTGCGTTTCTCTCTGGATGAATCCAAGAAGAAGCGAGATTGACTGATATTAATAGACCATGGTGGCACACGCACAGGTACGATTAATGAGGCCACTCCAGAGAAATAAATCTTTGAGGACCATTACCTAAAACGAGGAAGCTAATTAGTTCCTTTTGTAAATCTATTCCTGTGTACTTTGACGTCTGGTGTTCTGAATACAGCGATTATATAAGGTTAAAAAAAAAGAAACACTAATTAACAGACTAAATTTCCTGCCGTTAAAAAAAAAAAAAGCAGATGAATATTGACAAGAAGCAGACAGCTCTTCACCAGCAGACAGCGACACATGTCATCAATATCCGGACATAAATTAAACAACTTGCATACACTATATATACTTTGTATGTTTGTGAGTGTGTGCCCTGGTCTTGGTGTATTGACTGTAAATGAATGTATGAATACGACAGGCCGATATGTGTGCTGCAGAACAATTGCTATCAGCAGGTGAAACACAACTTTACTATTTAAACACAACAAAAGGCGACAGGACAAAAAGTCAATGAATGGATCTCACAAACAGCTGTGCCATGGCAGACCTTTGCAATCAATTAGTACATGATTATAGTGTTAATTGAAATAAGTGAATACATATCACGTATCCCCTGATGTCTAATGTTTAGTCTTATTTTGCATACTTCAAATCAGTATTTCCAAGGGTCTATGCATGTTAAGAGTCAAGCAAGTGTCACCATACAGCTAGTTTTGTACTGGGATTTCTTGATTAAAGTGACATGTGTGTGCAAGTTCATGTAAACTAACCTCATCTCCAGGTCATGACTGTCTTGGGGGGAGAAGTTGTGCAAGGCCACGTAGGTGTTGAGCTTGAGGACGTCTTTCTGTAGCTGGTTCTGCTCCAACTAGACATAAAACACGCACATGATAATGATGATTGGTTTTCAAGAAGCCTGAATATGTAGCTGACAAGTTAGACAAAGCTCATAGACAAACAAATACAATGCAACACCATATTCTCTATTGTCACTTTCCTCGCAGTCGTATCTGAAAATAAGTCTTTTGGCATTCACATAGGCAGGAGAAGCCATTGTTTACAGTACACTGATAGACCGCGGAGATTCTTAAGTTGTTCTGCAATCTGTTTCTTCGAATCTTCCGTCAACATGAGTGGGAGAAGCAGGATGAGGCTTTTGTGAACGCTCGGGAAGTTAAAACAGGACAGGGTTGTGGGTGGAGAGGAAGTTGTCGGAGAAGTGTTAGCACAATTAGCAGGGAGATGCGCCGCCGTTCTGGCGCTCTTCACACCTGCTCAGAAAACCGGTGGGCGTTTTTTCTTGTTTCATCACCAATACCTTGTGTATGAATCCTGCCTGCTGTGTGTGCCTGAAATCCCTCCAAATGATAACGTGTCCTGTTCCTGTGCGATGCCTGGACTGATACACACTAATGGCTGTTTTTTTTTTGCAAGACAGCAGGAGAATCTTCCACCTTTGTGGTGCTGTACAGTAATGAAGAGAAGTGTTTCTGGTCCCTTTGTGGCTCCCCAAGCGTCACCCATGTGGGCTGGCAATGTAGCTGATGGATGTGTTCGGTTAACTGCGGCCACAAGGCAAACTGCCTCTGTGGCCTCGGGGTGAAAACGACATCAGGCAGTGGCAATCCATTACAGCTAACTAAGAGCTGCTCACTGGCCTTGAGAGGCTCTTGGCGCAGTGGGAGCCTGAAATAGTGAATGAGAGGAAAGATAACAGCCTCCTTTGTAACTGAATTATTGGAAAAGAAATATTTGTGGTGAGGGACAATGTGGTGAATGAAAGATGAAAAAAAAACAACTGAAGAGCATTGTGCATTCCTTTGAATCTGCAGTCACTGTGTCTTTTTTCTGGCCACTTGAGGGTGGCAAAACAACCTGTGAACACATTGACATATTCTAACTTCATAAACAACAGCTGCCTATTTACATATCGAGCAGACACAATATCAGCTTTAATTTGGAGGTGTGTGTGTCTGGCCACATGGCACTTGTAAGTCTAATACTCACTCTCCTATGTCTGTTTTCCTCCACCAACTGCTCAGAAAAATATCTGGCCTTTTAACTGCTAAATGCTCCACTATATTCTTTAACTAGTCACCAACGTTGTCTGTCGTGTGGTGCTGGACATTCAGCATAATTGCACAAATTGTGATTTGTACTTTTGGGCTATATAAATAAAATTCTACTTGACTTGACATAAAACCAATACAATGAGCTAAAACACACTAAAATACTAGAAATGATAAATACGGACATCATAACTGTGATGTCACCCACAGGTTTTCTGAAGAACCCAGGATGTCACCATCTTGGTAGTTTTGCAAAGATGTCCGTCATATGAGCCACCTGTAATGGCATCGACCTGTCAATCAAAGCGGCCACACTATTAATTATGCATAACTTTAAGTCTTAATATAATTTGAGCAGGTTAGTTATATAAAAATTCACCCTCAGTACAGTTGTCATTAACGGGGAAATAAGCTATAGAGACCAAAACTGTTTTTTGTACCAGGCTGTAAACATGTTTATTTCTGCTGTCTAGTTGGACATTTTAACATGGGGACTTATGGAGACTGACTCGTACTGTGGCGAGCCTCAAGTGGATGTTTGAGGAACTGCAGTTTTTGGCACTTCCACACTGACTTTGCGTCACAGTCACAGAGATTGCTGCTTGGCAAAAAGACCCATAGAAAAGAGAGAAACTGCAGAATCGGGTCTTAATTCTCCGGTTTGTTACTGCAGAAACTGCAGAATCGGGTCTTAATTCTCCGGTTTGTTACTGCACATACACATAATTTGAACCATAATTTTTTAAATGTCGATTAGTGAAGCAAAATTAGCAAATATTTTTGTTCCAGTAACAGTCGTGTTGCTTTTGGAAGTGACACATTTTATTCTTCCAGCAACAAAAGAACCAAAGCACCAGAAGTTTTTTTGGATAAACAGACGCTGCCTCGAATGAACAGACGAACAGAAAGAGCACCAACTACAACACAATCCCAAACAGAGAATCCAACCAAAGAGAAAGCCAGACTTATTTTACTGTCAATTGATCTCGGGTAGTTTAACACTAAACCTGAAAAGTGTGAACAGATGGGGATCCTGTGTGTGACTGCGTGTGTTCCCATTTGTGCGTGTCAGCCTCTCATCCCAAATTGGAGTCTCCGTCTCTGGTGAAGGAGCAGTTTTCGAGCGCTTTTCTCTGCTCATTACCTCGCGCAGCCTCCATCTGTCTGTCCTCCAGCCCGAGCTAATGGACCTGTCAGCTGACAGACAAACAGCGACGCTGCCAGCTGTGCTCGGTCCAGCCTGATAAGACAGCACAATGCACTTCAAGTCTCTTCCCTGAAAAGGGCGGCTGGACTGCTAGATTGTATTGCACAGGAAAGGTGTGTGTGCGCATGTTTTTTTTTGCCTTGTATGGTTATTTGTCCTTTTTTGTGTTTGTCTCTAGTATCTGTGGTCTTTTTCCACTGTTGACAACAGAGATAAACATGTTAAAGTATAAAAGTAAACAGGATAGATGGCTGGACATAGAAACTATGTACAAAGAACATTGATATTGAAAGCAGCTCTCCCACAATTCGCACCATGGGAGCTGAGAAGATAGAAATTCAGTTTTGATATCTGTTCATGAAATATTCATTGTTACTCTGCAGGAGGTGGCAAGATATACACAGAGGTTTAACCTTTTTCTTCCACAAGCATGAATTTTGCACCATCAGTATTGCATCTACACTAATAATCCAGCAGCACAGACCCCGGCGCTGCAGATCCAAACATTGCTGTAAGGTCACGCCTCGTCTCTATCAGTGCAGGCCAGTGGTTGTGTCAGCTCCAGCATGATTTGTTACAGCAGGAAGAGAAGTTTTCCATCAAAGTCCTGGGAAATTCAGCAGTGACGATGGAGACGGGGAGGGGGGTGCAAGTGCAGCATGCTTAATGGACGCAGGACGGCCTGGCTGGGTATCAGTTCTCAGCACGCAGAGTTCAGGCATTGGTCAGCGAACAAAGTCGGTTCTCAGAGGTTTTCAGACTGTACCAATAATATACTTTACTGTAAGACTCATATTAACAATCTGTGGAGAAAAGTTTCCAGAGTTTCTGACTTGTGAAACTGCTGGAAAGACAGTTTGAGCTTTCCATTCCTCTAAAATAGTACATTTAATTTGTTTGTTTTTTCTCAGCTCAGATCATCCTCAAACTTTGCTGATGTTTGTGTTTGATATAAACTGAAGGATCGGTACAATGTCAAGCTAAACACAATGCTGGTTTTATCTAATAATTATCAATTCATGTGTCTCCATGCTGTCAAAATGCCAAAATTTTAATTCCACCTCTTTCTTCTATCATTGTTGTTATTTTTCACCCTTTTGTTTTATGGTTATCCTATATCATATCATCAATATATTCATATTGTCTTTACTGTGTTATTGATTTGTTTCTCCTGTGAAGCACTTTCAGTCTCATTTTATTTTACAAAAGGTGTTATATAAAGTTCATTATTTTGCTGTTAATAATAATACAATTGGCTAGAATTACATTTTTGTCACCTTACCAAAAAGGGCCTGGTAGAGTACTTATTGGGTAAAAGCTTAAAAATCTGCTAAAAATTAAAATGACTTTTCGCAAATACAAAACACTTCTGTTACTTCTGTTTCGTAGCGTGTCTAGGGCGAGTTTATTCCCTAACACAAAGCGTGCTTAAAAACAAGGCCGGCTGGCAGTGGGTTGTTTGGGGGATTATCTTCGGTCAGCAACAGCGGTTAGCCGCAACCGAGAGGTCCAGCCTAGTTGGCGCCAGCAGATTAGTTTATTTTTTGGGTTGTTGATTGTTGGACTAAAACTACACAAATCTGGACATAGTAGGTGTTCACTTTTCAAAGCCAAGGCCAAAAGTCGCTCTGGTGCTTGTCTCTCACTTTCACGGTTGTTCAGTGTCAAAATCCCTCATGGATTTATTAATAAACCCACTAACAGCGAGACAAAAAAGGAGGAGTAACTCCTAACGTGACTACTAAAGAGCATACTGCTCAACCGAACACTTAAATATCACCATAGTGTACACATACACAAACAAAGATCACCAAACAGTTAGGTTGATTACCGTCAAATCGTCAGGTGTCCCCTCTGGTTGGTTGTAATGCTCCGTCCCGTTCTCAACCACTGTGAAAACTGAAAAAAAAAAAAAAAATACTGAATGACATGAACCGAACCAACCATTTCAATAAATAAGAATAATATCTAGATTCCTGTTTGCAGCACAAAAGTAAAATATAAAAAAACAAGATATGTTTGCTATTTTTCAATCATTAACAGGAAAATGGCAAAAATGATAAATGTTGTCCTGTGATCTAACAGGAAAATGGCAAAAATGATAAATGTTGTCCTGTGATCGACACCAGTGGGAACAAATGAAGGGTCTCTTTAGGTGCATTAATGTACTCAGCAGATGTAATAGCAATCAAACAATTTGATTATGAGGCATCTTGGCCTGGTCTTGGAGATAATTCTTCATTTTATTAGCACTATCAAGACATAAGCAAATGTGGCCGACATTTGGCACCGGCACAAGAAGGTTCTTTTCTTCTTTTGTTGGGTCTGGTGTTATTTTCTGAGAGAAATACTCCAGCAGCACAAGGGTCAGTGCTTTGCCCCTCATCTCACCCTATTGTGTAGCTGAAAAAACCCCACCCACCACTAGAGTGATTTAAAAAGAGAGAGGTAGTCTACAGCTGGGTCAAAAAGAGTGAGTTCAGTTCAGTGTAAAACAGCAAAGAAGCTCATTTGATGGTTCATAGGAGAAGAATTCAATGTTGCAACCTTCTCGCATTCTTTTGTGGGAAGAGCCACGGCGGTGTGTTTTTTGTGTCCGTGTCACCACATGGCTTTGATCCAGATGCACAGAATGTACCGCAACGAATACTCACCATCATCGCTGTGTTTTCTCGACAGCTCCTGCCTACTGCTGTGAGCCACCACTTCTTCTGGAACTTTATCCAAGTCACTGGTCTGCAGAGATTAGACGGATGAGAGAATAGAGATAAATACAGACAGAAGTATAAAGACAGATAAAGATAAAAAGATTTACTGGGCACAAAGCTCAAATTCATCCGCTTTCACAGGCTAACAAGCTATTTCGGAGAAAACCCTACTGCAGCAAACGTACTGTTTCTAAGCCTGCATTTGGAAACTATTATCATAACCCCTATTGAGATCATATTGTCTCTGTGAGCCTCTACCGACACATGCACACACCCATTCACTAACAGCTGCTCAGGACAGGACAGGATGGACCAAACCCAACAGCTTTCAGATGTCATCATAGGGAGGCACATATCCAGACGGCACATACAGTTTAGTTTACATTAGAAGTGATAAGCTATGAAAGACAGATTTCCCTGTGTATTACACACACAAGGAAAGGAGGCCAGAGAGAGTAGCTGTACAATCAGCTCAGTCCATCTTCAGAGCTGTAACATGAGTGTTTGCACCGACATTTCTCTTCATTACCGCCCGTACTAGACTGCCTTTATTGGTAGTGTTTACAGCCCAGCCGTGGCGGTATCTATTTAGACCATCAGCTACAGTATGTGTGTTGCAGTCGGGACAAAATAAAACAAGTATAATACTGACCTGTAATAATCTACAAGTCCTTTCATGTCTGTGTGTACATTATAGCTTAACAAAAAGATATGAAGTAGGAGAGAGAGAAATAAAACACAAAACAGCTTTCTATGTATACAATATGTCTGTGTTTGGATTTACACAAAGACAGTGACAGTAGTTAGTGTTAACAGGGTAAAAACAAACACCACCCGACATGACAGATGATCCGTTTCTTACCGAGTTTCTGTGTGGAGACTCAGAGCCGCTGGCCCTCTTAGCTTTCTGTGCCAGCGACGTCCCAAACCTCAAGGCCTCATATACAGGATCCACCTTATTGCCACAGGCTTTAGGAAAGAATTAAGACTTGATATAAAATCTGATGGTATACAAATATTCAGCTTTCAGGACGGGTAATGTCGTGATGATTACAAGTCAAATAAAACCAGATAGGTAGATCTACCTGGAAAAGCGTGATGTCATTTCGCTTTAGAGCATGCCATCCCACATGAATCTGAAATTATTATGGAGATTTAAGCTGCTCACCAATGGGCATGACTTCTTTGATGCAGCCGTACTGTTCCTGGATCAGTAATGGAGAGCTGTAGTACCGCCGAAAGCCTTTTGGCTGAGGAGAGACAGAGGAGAGGAAACAAGAGAGAGAGAGATTGGCGACAGACATTAGAGATAAATCCACATGAAGCACCACGGGCAGCAGCCTGACACTGAAATACTGCACATAACTCTGTTTAGTCGGCCAGTAATGCAAATGTTTAATGTTTAATACTTATTATACTAAGGCGGCACAGTGGTGCAGTGTCACAGAAAGAAGTTTCCTGGTTTTCTGTGTTGAGTTTGCATCCCTGTGTCTCGGACTTCCTCCCACAATCTAAAAGAAATTGCTAAATTTGCTAAATTGTCCGTGGTGTGAATGTGACTGTGAATGGTTGTTCGTCTCCATGTGCCCTGTGATGAGCTGGCGACCCCTTTCCACAAAGTCAGCTGGGATAGACCCCAGTCCCCCATGACCCTGATGAGGATAAGTGGTTACAGATAATGGATGGATGGACTTATTATAGTATTGAAATACTAATGAACATGAGGAGACTCCAAAAACTTTCTGCCTTTAAACAAAACTTGCAAAGTACTTCCATCTGTATTCAACAAGATGCGAAGTGCACAAACCTTGCACAAATTTTAGCAGAACACAGCAGCAGGCTACATTCATGGTAGGACCTGTGTTTACAGCAACACTCGTGCATTGTGGCATGCTATTGTACAATAAACAGTTAAAGCTAAATATTATGTGCTGTGGTGCAAAGTATATTGTGCAACATGTGATTGGAAAACAGACAAAACTACAAAGTACTACTACAAAACTATGTATTTTTCTGCAATGAGCAAAATATTTCATGCAAGAATACAGATAATATGTATCGTGTAATGAAAGAGACGGTAACTAATAGCCCCAGAAAAAGTGACAACATGAAAAACGATTGCATGATGGGTAAATAGCTTGAGAGTTAGAGTAAGGGCAGACAGACAGAGGGTGGGACACAGATGCTTGTGGGGCTGTTACTGTTTACAAAATGACGTCAGACCGAGTCCACACACATTACTGCACTACCCAGAGGCGCAACATTAGTTCCACTCAATTTAAATGACTTTCAGTACATTATTATCTGAATGAAAAGATTTTAATGACTGCACTTATAAATCGTGCATGACCGTCATAAACGGAGAGCTGATTTGTTACATACAGAACAGAGTTGGTTGAGTTGGTCCGCTGCCATTTACCTGACAGGGAAAAAACTGGTTTTAAAGTTGATTTATCTGCCTGTCCTGTCCGCCTTCTTTCTCCCAAGGTCCTCAGACATTTATCATTTATATTTCCATTACATAACTGCGTCCTGTCCAATCAATACTTCCAGATCACTATCGAATCCTTCTAAATACAAAGGAAAGACAGATGATTGAAATTCTCCTTGATATGTGCACACTGGGTAATGATTCATCTATATTTATCTATACGAATACATATCATATTTAAGTCCTGGATAAATATTCATCTGTGTTTTTGATAAAAATTAATGTCCCTTCATTGACCTAAATTGTTTACTGAATGCATCAGACCTACATTTCATACATCAGACTGCCTTTTTTTCCCTGTTTGTTTACATTTCATGTATTTTCAAGTGGCAGGTGGTGAAATCTGCATCGCAAATCAGTCCTGATTAATTCTTCATGTGACACTTATCATGATGAGACGGCTGAAATAAGCAACCCTCGAGCACTTCGGGGCCCCATCTCGATAAGTGTGATGGCAGACATTCAGGGGGCAAACTCATTAAGAAAAAGGTTAAAGTGGCAAACACTTGTTGGGAGCGTCTGGTTTGTTTGACTACAAACGAAAGACAACGCTCACTGTCGCCGACTGACTTTATTTACTACACTGCAGTGATTTCAGATGTCAAAGTTATTGACAGTGTCAGCATTTTAGATTTTAATAGGCATTAATGCATTGATGGATGACACTCTCCCTCAGTGCAAAACAATGTTAAAACCAAGTAGAGGTGAAAAACCCACTGAAACATCCACATATTAGAAAGGAGGATATACAAATCTATCTGCTATGGTTATAGGGCATATGACTCTTTTTAAACTGGGAAATTAGTGACTGGGGAAGAACACGAACATGGTTTTCAGTGCTCTTGTCTCTGTCAGTTGTTAAATCAGCTTCGTCCTGGCGTCACACAATGTAATAAGAGTCCTTCAGAAACGCATCGAACTCAAGGATGCGTTAGCTCAAGTGTTTTGAACAACTGTTTGTTATTTTGTTAAGTGGGCACCAAGGAAACACGAACAGATAAAGGATGAAGCTGTGGATGTGAACATGAGCACAGTGACCTGGAAGAGTTGTAGTTGTAGTTGCATCCATTTTCTGTAACCGCTTATCGTCATCATTAAGGCGAGAGGCAGGCTACACCCTGGACAAGTCGCCAGTTCACCACAGGGTGCATAGAGACAAACAACAATTTACATTCACATTCACACCTACGGACAATTTAGAGTTAAGTGTATGTCTTTGGACTGTGGGAGGAAGCCGGAGAGAACCCACGCAGACGCGGGGATGCAAACTCCACACAGAAAGCCGCAGTTTGAATCAGGAACCTGCCCTCGCTGCAGCGTATTAAGTGAAATATGTAGTGCGTGCTGTTATAGGGCTCTCACTGGTTACTGACTGAGAGCATTGGCTCAGTTTCAACAGACATTAGCTGACGCATATTGATTAATAACCATGTTTGATCCAGATCAGCAGCTCTCACAGAAACTGGACCAGAGAATATAAATAAAAACTCAACTCTTTTCTACTTCATGGTGAGCCTTTCTTAGCTTCATGATCAATGTACTATATCTGCAAACTGTAAACACAACTTTAAAAAAAGGAAAACATTGTGTTTGACTCTAAGTTGTCACTAATCCTTTAGAAAGTCTTTGAAAAACACAAAAAAAAAACAGTATTATTGAAATTGTTGCCAAAGCTAATAAACAGATTTAAGTGCAGCTTTGCTTTCTGAAGTGAAGTTATGTAATCAAACAGCTGAACCACAAAGGCCTGCATGTTAAATGCGACACATATTTTTTTTTATAACTACATCTGTCGTGACTTCATCGACACTGTTCAGAAACCTAATGAAGAAATGTTGATGCGCTGGTTTTATGGTTTATAACCATCCAGAGCATGAGGTAACTTGATTTCTTCGCTAAGGGGTTCTCAAGCCAAGAGAAACAAGCATGGCTGCAGAAGTGTCCAAGTTTAGAGTAAGTCGAATTTAGAGCTGTACTCCTCTGGGAGAACTTCCCTTTTTATTCTTGACCTCTCAACCTCATTTTCCACTCCTGAGAGCCGATCATATCTTCAAGCCTCATCCTTCAGGCCTCTCATGGAAAGACGTCACAACAGGAAAGGAGAAAGTCTACCCGTGCTGTCACTATAACTTCCATCTTATCTCCACATGACATATAGACACTTTATTCTTGCGGGTTAACAACTCACCCAAAGGAAGGTGTAGTCAAACACTGTAGAGGAACAAGGTAGGGAATCACACATAATACTGTGCTACAGTCTCTCTCTTCAGTGTGGGATGTGTGTGAATGACTAAAAGAGTCCCAGTTTAGTCCTGACTACACTGCTATGAGAGTGAAAGCAGCTTTCGCTGTAACTCAACCCTCTCCAGTAAAAACTCTCAGCCCATCCCAACTCCACAACTGAATGGTCTCGTCATAATGCAGGTTCACAGATGATAAGTGATTGAGATCTTAATAATCATCACCCAGTAATGAGGACCGGCCCCTAGAAAGTGTGCCGCCCGGAGGTTAAACGATGTACAAGGCTTGATCTCTCAGTTTATGGTATGTGAGTTGGGGGGTTTATTACAGTACAGAGTCATTACCTCTGACTTGGGAGGTAATAACACAGAAAATCTGACTTATTGACTGCAAACCTATTAAATAAATTCCCCTCCTCATTATGCAGTTTTGCTCTGGTTTAACTTTTTGGCTCCGTTATGACTCCCATTTAGAGCTCATTAGTGGATAAGCAGCTTATATGAAACAACAGAGGGAAGTAAATTGCTGAAATTAAAGCATCTTATGGATTTGTTGCCTAACAAAATTTCACGGATGCATTTTATAGACTTCAGATAATTACATAAGATTACAGAAAAACAGAATGATGTCATGTAAACGTCTTGTTAAAGCATTTCCTCACTCTGCTTCGCCAAATCACGTCTAAATTAAACCACAGAAACTGAAGTTAAATGAAAACATCAGCAGGCTGGTAGCAACAGCAGTACACCGGGGCCTGAATATTGTTTATTTTGTGTAATTATCACCAGTTAATGTTGCCAACTACCATTTTTGTGATACAGAAAAAGTCTGTAGGAGTTCTAAGTTATCCAGGTCATTTTTCTTCAAGAGGGGTTAAATCTGGGTCAACTGGACTTTGGTTGTAGATCTCTGACGTTTCGCCTCTCATCCAAGAGGTTTCTTCAGTTCTGATCAATGACAGTATAAAGAATGGACAGCTTATGCATGACGTCACCCGTAGGTTCTACAGGAAATATCGAGACAACGATCATTGGTGGACCAAATGAGCGATGATTGGCCAGGCTGTAAGCTTTTTATTTCTGCTGTGAAGTTGGACACTTTAACATGGGGTTGTGAGCTCATAGCACATTTCCCAGACACGGAGGTTGCTGTTTGGTTCTGACTGACTGAGTTTCCACTTGATTCGTTTGTGCTTGTTGTCGTCATCAGAGTTGCTCAGAGTCACCTGAGCTCTGGTGTGGATGATGTTCGATGGAGTCACATGATGCCCTTGGATGAGAAGTGATCTACAATTAAGTCCAGTTGCCCCAGATTCAACCCTTGTTGAACATACGAAAGTGTTTTCACAATCTCACTGCCTCAGCCAGTGACATAGAAGCTGAATAATTAATGATTAATCCAAATGAAAGGCTCATTTGTTTTGATTTATCATGTTTTTGTTTTTCTTTGTGCATTTCAGAGAATAGCAATCAAACTGGTGTTGGTTCATTCATTTCATTTCTCAAAAAAAGATTTTAAACCCTCAAATTTCTCAACCAAGGCTTAACTTATAAATAAGCGACATCAGCACTGAGACTGTAAAATGCCAAAAACATCATAAAAATGTTGCGTGTGACTTCATAAATAGTTGTTTTTATCCTCGCCTCGGGGCGATTAAATAGATCCTGATTTAATTGTTTATGCTAACGGCAGCACGGCAGAACCGGACAAGCGAGCAGGAGGAGGGGTCAGTAGTTCTGCATTACTATTATCTAACACACACACACAGACAGACAGAGTGATGATATAACGATGATGAGGACGATGACGAGGATGGATGGTGGTCACAGATGTACCAACACACTCACACATAGAGTGTGATTTCTGAATAAGCACATTCTGGTGGGAAACGGTCACGCAGCCAATTCTCTTGTGGCTGTTTTGGTTGCTAATGACATCAGTAATTATATTCGTGAAGCTCCCAAACTGTTGACAGCAAAGAGGCAAGCGTACTGTCTATATCACGTCTAGAAGTCGTGGATCATTCTTACCAGCTTTCCCATGCAGCGCTGCTGTCCCACTCCATTCTCACATTTGTGGTGGAGGCTCATCTTGCAGGCTTTGCAGCGGAGGCCGTGCTTCGCCGTGTTTCCCGCCAGGAATACCACATGTTTGGCCGTTGTACCTGAACACACACACATATACAGAAAAGAGGAAACAGGTTCGGATCTGTCATGTCATGAACCGGACTCAGTGTGAGCAAGTGAACAGCAGATTACGCACAAAAAGCCAGCAGTAATGGAAAATATTGCTCATGCGTTTATTCATTGTCTTTACGCACTTATTCCTAGCCAGTTGAGTTTCTGGAGTCTTTCCCAGCATGCACTGGGAAAAACCTGTGAAGTGACATGTGGAACCTTTTAACGGGGGACAAAATTTAGGAAACGATGTGCACTTCTGCAAAAAACATTTGAACAGTAATGACTGTAATTGAGCCAGTGCTACCTCCAGCATGTGAAACCATTTCAAACTGCTGCCTGTGTGCAGCTCTTCCTGACTCACAGTAGTTGGCATAAATTAAGATTAATCTGACTTACTTGCGAAACCAAAGTTACACAACGTTGCAACTGCAAACATTCACCGTGCACTGTATGTGTGCAAATGTGTGCGTGTGAAAGAGTAACAAATGAATGTGGACAGAGAGAGAATGAGAGCGATGGTCTTGTTCAGGGTGGAGATATCAGAAAGGCGTTTGCAGAAAATAAAGCTCACATGGAAACTACAGATTGTATCATTTTGGCCTTAATAGAAGTGAGCTGAGGCTGTGACGCTGTCTGTGTTTGTAAGGCAGAAATAAACAGTACAAGAGATGAATAGGCAGGTATGAATTAATGTGCAGTAAGTGGGTAATACTGGCATGTCTGGGCACTGAAACTGGAAACTGTCTAGACCCTGAAGCATCATGAACTGTATGCCTGCTCAGGCCAGAAAAAGATCCTGAGAATTTAATTCATATCGCATTTCATACGCTCCAGCATTCATGTGTAGGGTTCGAGAAGTTCCCTCAGGGGAGAAGCTATCATCACTTCAGTTTCTGCTCTGCTGTGTATGCTTGGAGGGATTGACACGGCCAGAGTTTAAATATCAAATATTAACCTGTAATAACTCTGCATTAAAAACTAAATAATGAGTTTGGCTCAAGCAGCCGAGAGGCAGGAGAGGCAGGACTACCAACAGAAGCCTGTGTGTGACGTCATGCATGCACTGTCCATTCTTTATACTGACAGTGGTTTGGCCAGCTGAGACAAACATTCACTCTTTCTGGACTATGGAAGCATGTGCTGTAAGACCAAACACATAAAAAAATGTATATTTTAGTTAAATGTTGGCATAATAGTCACAAAAGATGAAAGCACAAATTATCTCTATGCGTTATAGATACTGTAGCATGACAAAAAAACACCACGTGCAGTCAGCAGTGTTTCCACATTAACAAGAGAGGACAGCGTTGCAAAGTCTGACTGCTGTTGGTGGTTGTACTGTAGTCTGGCGGCTGTGGCTCTTTATTGATTAATCAATGAGCATGTGCCGTGCTCTGACTCACACTCACACACGCATGTGAAAATGTGAACATACAAAGGATTCATCGATCAGACCATTTCAAGTTTCATCGCTGGAAGATCGTCAAGTTTTTTCATGGCCGTCAACTTTTTTTATTTATTCATTTGTGCATTGTGAATGTGCATTATGGCGAACAAGAACTGTCAGCACTTCAGTCCAGATTAACTTCAAAAATGCAACATGTTCAGTTTGATGAGCAGGCTGAAGAGGCTCGATGAGTAGCGGTAACACTGTACTGTAAATGTGAAACCAAGCAGAACACCTGATCCCCCGAACAAGACAGCAAACACAGGACACACTGTACTTCAGGTACAAAGCCCTTCGTGTGTATTTTACCGGAAAGAAAAATCTCTGCTCGCTCTTCACGTGCTGTAATGTGAACTGGTGTCACGGCTGTGTGGAGCTGGGCAGCAGTGACTGCCACTTGAAACTCAGTAATAGGTGGAAAACTGGATCTGTATTCCCCATTTAAAGCTCTTGTGTTGCTTGGCTGAATCTCACGGACACAGAGCTGGAGCGGAGTTAGTTAATCTGAGACGGAAACCGAGAGAAATGTGATCCCGGCCTGAACTCTCATCGGTCAGCCACAGATCACTGCCACAACAACAACAACAACAGCAGCAGCAGCAACAGCGGCGGCAGATGCAATGAACACAACCTGCACCAATTTTTAGGTCACTCTTAATCAGGTCAACTGATGATGTTGTTTAACGAGCACTTGGAGTTTCATTCTCCTTCAGGTCAGCAAACAATTTGTCCACGGCATCTTTAAAACAGGCTGACTTGAGATCTTGTCCGTCTCTCTGAATGTACAGGGACAGGAAGCAAATGAAGCCCCATGTCCAGCTGCTGTTGACTGGCTTGTTTGAGCAGACTGGGAGAAATAATGAGATGCCTCTGTGTGTGCTTCGAAGAAGAGAACAAACCGAAATAGGCTGGTACAAGAAACCGACATTGTCGTCTTCCTTCAGTAATTGCTGGATAATGACGTTAGTGTGTGTGTGTTTAGGTGTTTTTTTCCTCCAAGCTCTGAGAAGAGTCCAGGACCTAAAGGCATCACAGCTGTGGGGAAAGTGAGTGAGCTGCCCTCTCTGGCATTTGCTCTTTCTTGGCTACTCTGGCCTTTAAAACCCATTTTTCATTTACACTAAAGGACGAGACTACTGCCAGTTTTCCCATACCTTCTCCATCTTGCCTCTTATTTTTTTTCCCACACAATCTTTCTCCCATAATTTCCCGCTCTTCCTCCCTGCAGTATCTCTCACACGGTGCACACTCTCCTTAGAATAGCCACATTGATCCATTAAGCTGCTGTTCTTACTTCACGCCTCTTTATTTCCTGTGCAAATAACCTCCATCGTGACAATAACTCCTCCACCTCCTCTTCTTCTTAAGCTCCTCCAAAACACTGGCCTGAGCAACATTCTTTAGTTTATTTGCAGACTTTAATTAGTCTCTCCCACGGCTATTAGATTTTTTTTTTTGTACCACTAAAATACCTATTTCAGCATCTAAAGAACTAAGGAAATAAGGCCTAGAATGTGTATGAGTATATGTGATTTTTATGTTTCCATTTGTCATCAGGGGTCTTAACGTTAACGGATTTTAGAGATTAAATTCACGTAGAGCAATGCAGAGTGTCATACAACCTGGATACACGTCTGTTCATCCGGAGTTCGGAGTGGAATTTAGAGGGTCAACTATTTCTGTGTTATCTATCAAATGGTAGCATAAGTGACGGTGTGTATTTAAAATAAAAAAGGCCCAAGTTTATGTAGCTCTATTTACATAATATGGCAGAAATGTAATATAATACGTATGTTACGTTTTTGTTACTTTAAAATTAGCCTTTTATGTCTGTGTGCCTCTAGTCCATTTTCTCGGATACCACTATGTTGCATGTTTCTACAGTAGCCCTGAATGGACAAACCGCCACCAAACACTGGCTTCACGCCTATTTCGCATTTGTGTTTCATGGCCACCACAGTTTCTCCCTCATGCTTGGAACAGGCAAGTGTTGGGAGGGGTAATCGCAGCTACACAGCTAAAGGCCTCTAATTCGTTAAGTGCGTTAATATGTGCTAATTAGCGCTTAGCGCTAATGGGAGCACCATTAGATTTTCAAATAAGATTTTGAGATGATTGCACTGGATAAAAATGGTTTCAATTTATACTTGGTGGGCATGGATGTGTGTAAGAAATTACATGAAAATCCATCTATCCAACCTCATGGTGGCACTAGAGCAGGGGTGTCAAACATAAGGCCTGCAGTCCACAACAGGCCCACTAAAAGGTCCAATCTGGTCCACTGGATGACCTTTTTTCTCTAATGAGCATCAATAAAACATAACTTAAAGAACATATGTATAGATGTTGAATATGAATCTCACAACTAAAACTGGTCCAGCCCACTTCAGATCAAATTTGATCGTATGTGGTCCATGAACTAACATGAGTGTGACACCCATGAACTAAAGGAAAAGGTCATCACTAAATGTCGCTAACATGCTTAAAATAATTCTGCAGCTGGAGTGAAGGTTTAAACCCGAATACGTCAGCGCCTCCAAAAATATCACTTTCTTTAAACTTTTCATGAACTGACTTTTTTTCATCTGACATTTTCTCCCGCTGGCATGAATACAGTTTGACATTTTAAAATACTTTCTTCTTTTTTTGACGGAGAACTGGTGCGAGACACATTTCGGAGACATGGCAGACAATGTCATCTGTCGAGTATCGAGCAGTATCAGTGGAAATGCACGGCTGTCGTATCTGACAGAAAGAGAGAAAACACTGTTGACACTAGCTAGTGTGTGTGCATCATGTGTGTTATGCAGGGAGGGATAGTAAAGCCTCAGCAGTATCTGTCTACTACTTGATCTTAACCTCTGAACTCCAGATTAACCAAACCTGTGTATCTCAGGGATTTCATAGTACAGATTAGTGCATGTTAATCAGGTAAGATTACCATTTCAATCGTGGCAAATATCAATGTGATATAAATTAATTTCTCAGGGAATTTTAATGCCTTGATTTGTAATTTATTGTTGCAGGATATCAGTGATAGTAATATTTTGTAATAGTATGTTTTTTCTTTCTTGCAGCTCCTCATGTGGAATTTCACAACCTCAAAGCTGTGAATATTTAATTCTTTCAATCCTGCCCCGTAAATTATATTTCACTCTGCCAGCCACAAATAACCCTTCCATTCACCCATGTAGACATTTATTTAATAAGACGTTTGCAGCAAGGACCCGCAATCAATATCTTGGCATAAGCAATCAGAGCTTTTTTTTTTATGTACCAGTGAAACCAATTCATTATGAGTTTCACATCAAGGACACTGGCTTTTATAAACAATGGCTGTATGCTGTAACATACATGAGTCGGACATAACAGCAGTCAGAGTAACCTTGAAGTGAAGATGTGTTTAAACCAAGCAGCATCCTCGTGAAGTGAAGCTAATGCGGAAGTGCCAAAAATTGCAGTTCCTTGAATGGCCACTTGAGGCTGGTTGCAGGATGAGTCAGTCTCAGGCAACAGGTGTTATTTGGCCTGCCTCAGGTCCACCAGTGATCCGCATCTTTGCCAATTTTTAGATCAGCTGAGAGGTGGAAGAAGCAGGACTACCAACAGGGCGGCGACCTGCTTCAAAACGGCTCTGTCCGCTGTCCATTCTTTATACTGTCGGTGGTTAAAATGCATTGAATTAACTTCTTAGTTAAGTTGCAACATTATTTTTAAAGCTCAGAGTCAAACAGATGAAGTCTAGACTTATTTGATTTGGTTCTTTTTGTGAATACATTCGACAACGTTTAATAATTTTCGTGTGTGGTCAAACAGGAAGGAGGATAGGTTTAACATTGTCGTTGTTTAACAGCTTGAAATATAATAACTTTACTACTTTACTACCCTCCCCTTATGTTGAATTACAGCTGATCACTTGAACTTATTGTATGAGCTGTTCTTTTATATACTGGAGTTTTAAATAAACATAAATGAACACCTACAGAAAAACTGTAATAAGTTTATTGCCTTATTAAATATTTACTGATCTAGTCGATGCATGAGTCAGTGAGCACGACATTTGAATGCAGTCTTTTTTATTATGGATGACATATTTAATTTGTACAGGCTTTTATATAATAAAGGATCCTCTTTTAGGTAGGAGGTGGGTGTTATTTAATATATAAAGGCTGCCTTCTTATATATTAGCATATTGGAATTAATCAATTTGTGTAGATCGTAAATATAGACATTTTACTCAAACAGTGACCTTCATTATGAGATTTGTCCTAGGGGTAAAATGAGTGTTTAATTTAATTTAAAGATCACCACATCTATATCTAATGATATACTATATTACATTGGTGTAAATGGTATTACGTCTTGCTATATGGAAAATGCTGTTGCAGGTTATGGATTCATAAAGTCATAAAAGTGTTTTCCACTTTACAAAAACCTTTATCAGTCTCATAAAACACTTAAAATAAATAATTACGACACTATTACAACTCCATAAACTTCACAATGAACGGCCATCAAGATTTAATAACCACAGGCTGCTTGCACTACCAGTTTGAGCCCCCTCCACCTCCACTACATCACTCTCTCTCCTGTGTGCTGCTCTTTGACTCTGGGACACTGAGTCAGACTTTGACAGCACCATCACAGCTTATTACGCACACACACAAACACACTCAGGAAAACACCCTCTCTCTGCCGCCGACAACACTGTGTTCTCATTAAAGCAGGACAAATGAAGAAGAGGGCAGCGACCAGCGGGCTCAGCACCTATCACTGGTTCAGGCACACTCCCATTATTAACAGACCACCAGAGGACCATTCAACTCCAGCTTTGGCCACTGGACGCACCACACATAAAACAGAGCAACAAATGTGTTTTAAGGTGAGATGAGCTTTATGTATGTGATGTGTGCGATGGCCAACATCATAGTGTGACTATGCCAAAAATGACAAAACATTTTAGTTTCTACAAGAGTTTTACGATTGTCAGGAAGGAAAATCCTCTGAACATGGGACACTAACTCTCTGGTTCTTGTAGTCAGGGATGGTTATGAGGTAAAGATCTACAAGGTGGGAAACACACAGATTCCTGGGATAACATGTTTGTTTGGCTGTTCAAGACGGGCAACTAACGTTATGAAGTAACATTATCACTTATTTAGAGTTGTGACTGTAAGTCTAGTATTCACTCCCTTTCAGCTCTGCTTTGTTCTCCACCTCCTGAGGGAGATATCTGACTCTTAAGCTGCTCCTAGATGATCTTAAGATGTCCATCAGTTAGTCTTTAGCTTTTTCTGCTGTTTGGTGCTGATGAGAGTAGTAAATAGTGATATGGGCCATAAAACCAAAACAATGAGCTTTTATTATTGAGAGATATACATAAATACATTGTTAATATAAAAAGAATCATTACAGCTTCTTTAATGTATTAAAATGCTGACTCAAAAAACTACAATACACAGAATCAAAGTTACAAACTGATATTTTTAACAGCTGACTGTGTGTTTATGTCATGTTAAGTTGTGTTTTAACTCCAAACTTAAACTGAAATACAAACTATTTGTTTTTGCATTTCTTATTTTTGACGTCTGATTGAACACCCTGCTGGCAAACTCACAAACAAGTATTTATGCATGCATTTACATGCCTGTTTTGTAACCCACCCAACAGAGGTCTTTTATGTGCTACCAAACGTGATACCAGGGGCTCACTGAGCAGATGGTATGGGCAGCCCATGTCATTATGATGCTGCAGAGGCCCTGAGATATAAAGACTTAGTGGACAAGGAGGCGAAACTGGAACATCTGTGAGGGGAGAACAGGTAAAAGAGCTGGCACGACTGTGGTTGGTTATCTGACACCCCAGCAGAGAGATGGAGGAAACTGGCTCAGCGTGTAAAAAACGAGGACGGAAAGATTTTGGTCGTGTGTCAGCAGGTCAAATTGAAAGCTCAGTATCAGATGCCTATCTGAGTGTGTTTTGATAGACTCTTACGTCCTGCTTATAGTCCTTATGTTGGTACATATTTATCTTAATGGATAAGCTGATGGAGGTCTAATTATGAAAAGATTCTAAAGTTTATTATGATGTGCAGGATTCTTTGTTTCATATCTGACGAAAGAGGGAGGGATTGTAACCATACCTACGATCATGTGGTTGCAGACATCGCAGAACGTGGGCTTCTTGAAGATGTGCTCCATGAAGCAGTGTCCTGCTGAGTCTACCTGCAGCGGGTTGCGTGACTGGGAGCGCGATGTGGGAGGAGGAGCGCTGGGGATGGCCGGAGGGACCGGAGGGATGGGGAGGTTGGTGGTGTGCGGCGGGGCCATCCCGATGTTGCAGAGATGGCCCGTGCTGCTGCTCACGTCAGAGAGCAGCTCCATCTTGGTGTCGTTGCTGGTTCGGAAGAAGTTGTCCGCGCTCTTGCTGCGGATGCTCTTGGTCTTGAAGGACAAAGAGCGCTTGAGTCTCTGCAGCTGAAAAAAAAAGAGGAGAAGGGTTGGAGAAAAATGGAGCGAGGGAGAGAAAGAGAATAGAATTAATGAGGAGAGAGGAAAGATCAGAGCAACTGAGTGAGACGTGAAGTAAATTCATTCCTGTTATAACCTCAATAAATTACAAACGTAGTCTCTAGAACCTTCAGGCAAATGTCCCAAGGCCGATAAAAAGACCACACTGATAGGGGAAACTTATCACCGCTGAGTAGAAAACCTTCGAGGTTCCCTACCTGGAAGGTAATGTGATTTCCTGGTTGGGGCGATGCATCACGTCAACACTATTTCTCACACACTGTGCTGCTGTTTCTGGCCACAGCTTCTATCAATCTCATTAGTCTCTACAGTAATGCTATTCATAACACTCCACACTGACAGCTCCTCATTTAACCTCTCAGTGTGTACTTCCTCCTCTGTGAAACCCATTTCATTCTGGACCCAAACATGCAATAAAAAAATGTCTAAGCCACTGTAATGTGATTTTATGCTTCTGGTTTCTGGCTTGTGCGTGTGGCTGCAGGTCTCTGATTGAAAGACTTGATTATGTTTTATGTAATTGAAGGGTAGTGAAGGACTCCTAACGATGCACGGACTCTAACAGACAGTACAGGCCTGATGCATAACTGTAAACAGGTACAACACCTGTAGGGTGTTACTGTTTTTTAGCTGGGTGCTCAAGGTTGATGTGACCCTTTTTTTATGTTTATTAGCTATGTGCACACACAGATGCTGTTTATTTGCTCTAATTCTGAGATTAAGTCACTGTATTGACTTACAGTACAAAACAATGAGGTGAATACACATACTGTACATATATCGCAAGCTGTTGATATTTTTGGCTTAACGTGCTTGAGCTAATTGTTCAGAGAGCTTCTCACTGCAGCTTTGACATGGTGAAGATCAATCAAATCTGCGGGTCACTCTGGAAACAATCAATTTGGAGGCCTTTCTCTACCATTACCACCCACACACAGACACAGACATGAACATATAGCACACACACTCTCCTGCAGCCAAGTGTAGAGCTGCAGCTCATCTGTACTTATCTACAAAGGTTGTGACAATAAAAGGATGCTACACTTCTTTTATATCCTTTGAAGCAGCATGAACAACACGTAAAGTTCTCTCTAAATCAGCAAAGTGAGGGGATGTGTGCATGCATCGAGGAGCTCATGCTTTGTTTGATGGCGCCAAAATCTATAAGAGCTGTGAGCTCTACCATTAAAGCGGGAAGGGGTTAATGGGGGCTGGGCTGGATAATGCAAAACAAACTAAGAAAGCCAGTTATCGCATGAGATTATATATATCAATAAAACATTCACGGATGCAGCCTCGGAGCAAAGAGTGCGCTCA
This sequence comes from Larimichthys crocea, assembly GCF_000972845.2. Lineage (NCBI taxonomy): Eukaryota > Metazoa > Chordata > Actinopteri > Sciaenidae > Larimichthys > Larimichthys crocea. The sequence goes on along the minus strand of NC_040034.1, from coordinate 9,414,839 downwards.
AAAAACATGGGTAATGATGAATTAAACCTTGTTCAGTGATCGATCTTTAAAAAAAAAAAAAAAGCATTAAAAGTTGTGATATGAAACAACTTTTATCTTTATGTACATGCAGGTATGCTTTTATGTTATGATGGACTAAAATCAGCAGTACGCTACAGTTTGCACAAGAGTGGAGGCTCACCTTGCGCTTGTGATGTTCAGGCCTCACAGTATTCTTTAAAGGAGGAATAAAAACACAAACACAGCTTTACTTAATGATAGTAAACTTATTCTACCTGTCTGTATGAACGATTAAACACTTTATTAAATAGTTTTTTGTTTTTTTTGTCTTTCAAAGACAACTAAATCACCTGAGATACTTAAAAGTGAGTGAGGTTGCTTAGCAGACGCTTTGAAATTATGTGAGAAGTCAGCCAGGAGTCTCTTGAAATATCCAGTGACCCAACGTGCCAAAATAAGAGCTCACATGCCCGAGCTTTAAAAAAGAGCACAATGCAACAAAGGAGAACATCTCTGCCATCCCAGCTGCGACTGAGGAAAAAAAATACATATCTAAAACAGAGATAAAATAAGAGATCTGCCCTGTAGAGATGCTTTGGTACGGGACAGCTGCTGTGTCCATCCACTACCATGATGACTAGTCCAATATTTTACTGCTAATTGTAGTAGTCTGGGCAACATGTGGCCCACATAGATGGCAAAACGCCTGAGGGAGCTGTGGATCTCTGTCACACAGCCTACTTTCCTACATCAGCCACAAGTAGTAAGTACAAACCCAATATACAGATAATATAACTTCCTTTAACACTACAGAGCACCATGATTGTTTCCATCATCATTGATCTGGTTCAACTTGGCTAAATAAAAGTCATATAAGGATATAAAGAGTGTTTAAACGGATGTCATCTTTATCTAAATGTTGTTTTCTTGTATGGTACAATATCATGATGTTATTTTAATGGTGTCCCAGCACACTGGGGTGGTCTGTTGTACTAAACGCGAGTCTGTAGTGACTCTTTGTGGCACTTTAAACATGTTATGTTTGTGTCCTATTTGAACAGCTGATGATATTTTTTAAAATCAGTATAATAGGCATGGTATCCTCCTTAAATGTACTCGGGATCTGGCTGTTTTGTCGCTTGTCAGTGATAAAAAAGTGACAGTTTAAATACATGTTGTTCTTTTTGGGAGCTGTTCCCTGTTGACTCGGTTTTATGGTCATGTTGAGAGAAGTTTGTTTACCCTGCTCTATTAATAAGAGCTGGACTGATGCACAGTGCGATCCCACACTATATCAGTCAATCCGGGGTGATTGTAAATAATAAATAATAACGGGACAGTCCTACCTTGGTTTCCTGCTGGCTGGCGTTCGCCGTCGGGGATTTGGGTGTCTCATTCTGGTCCCGTTCGTCCTCTTTGCCCCCACTTTCGTCCTGAATCATGTTGGCCGGTGGGATCATCCTCTCTTTTTGGGATCTCTAAAAAAAAAAAACTGTTGCTCTGTAGAGTTCGTTTTCTTCCCAAGCTGTTTATATGTTGCCCATTCCTCTATAGTCACCGTGACCTGAGGATAAGAGAAGGAGAAGTCATCCAGATCCGTTGCTGTTGCTGCTTCTGCTGCGGAGGGGACGTCTGAGTCTCATCCGCCGACAGGAAAAGATAAGAAATATATCTTGAGGAGCATGTGGATGAAGTGCTTTCCAAATCAGAAGATCAAAGTCGGTCCGGTTTAGCTTCAGAGTGTCCTGTCCTTCTAAAGGAGGCTTTTACGTTTATCGTGTCGTCGTGCGTAATGCTGCCAAGACATCTCCAAGTCCACGCTGCGCACCGTGCGCCGCACACTGCCAATACTCTGATGGGCGGAGAGCTGTAAACGACCAAGGGAGGGAAGGATGGGGAGAAGGAGGAGAGATATGACACAACGACTCTGCCCTGCCAAAATTCAGATGGAGGACACACTCAAAGGAAAAACATCCATATAATTCGGTCAGATTGAATCACTGCTAAAGAAAGTAAAAAAATATGTTTATTTTCTGGCAGGTGTTTTACTTTGTAATTTTCCTAATTGACATGGACTGAAGTTAGGATAATTCAACATTTTAATAAGTACTCCTACACACCTTTCTTAATATGAGCTAGATGATTTTATTAGATTTTTAATTTGTTTAGTTTCATGTTGTGTTTCTAGGTTAGCCTAGATTCATTGAGCATGAAGACACAGAGAAAAATGCAGGAAAAATGCTCAGTGGAGAAAACATGATAAGTTGAGCTCCATGGTGCCCTTCCAGCGGAGAAAACAAAGTGATCTCTTGGGTCCTCTTACAGTGGACAAATTATGATAAAGTCACCTTCATTTGTGTTCTTTGATTGGAGAAAACATGTCAAAGTGACCTCTAGGGTGACCTTTCAGGGGAGAAACCATGACAAAGTGATGGTTCCAGTGGAAAAAATGCAATGCAATGTTGTCCTACATGCTAGAAGATAAGTTGGCCACTTAAAGCACATCCTCAAATAGTTAAATAGCCTAGTTAATAGTTCCATGTGTGATTTTATCACATAGGTATAGGTGGACGTGTTTAAATCTTGAAGCATATTTAATTAATACATTTGTTGAAATAGACTTTTCTGAGGTAAGCCACAAAAGACAGACAAGAAGACAATGACACTATCTATTTACACATCGAAAGTGCCATTATTTGGGAAATAAACAACATTATGACACTTTAGCTTTTGAAGTGGAATACTAGGTGCCTCACCCTCCTCAGATGGGACAGGCGTGATGCCCGCTGTAGTGATACATCACGCTGCCTCCTTGAGGCTCCCCTGTGATGTGATGTCCTTGAAGTTGTATCGCGGGACGAAGGAGGCAGGCGCCAGACTGCAGCCTCCTCACTCTGACAGGAATGCAAACACCAGCACAGTCCGGAGTGAGTCTACATAGCCAGATCAGTTTCTGCTGAAGATCAGAAGGGATTCCCTCCAAAGAAAACTCTACCACAGGCCTCAGAAATAGCTGGTAAAATGTCAGAATAAACACTTATTTTATTTATGTCGTAAAGCCGTCTACATTTTAAGAAAGCATCATCTGAATGACGAGTATACAGAGGCTGAGGATGCATCTACTATTAAAGAGCCACACATCGGAGAAAGCACTGCAGAATGACTGAGCCAGAGGTGCATGCTCGTCTGAGTGATGGCATATAGATATACAATATAAATCTACAATAAATATGTGATGGGGGCGAAGCTACAGTTTGTTTACCCTGTGCTTATGTAGTTTAGAAGGTGTGAATGAGGTGTTATTAATCCACAGTTGTCAGGTTTTGGGTAGTACTCAAGCGGCAATCTTTGTGGTTGTGAAGCGAAGCCAATGCCAAAAAATTGCAGTTCCTCAAACGTCCACTTGAGGCTGGCTACATATTGAGTCAGTCTCCATAAGTCCCCATGTTAAAATGTCCAACTTCACAGCAGAAATAAACATGTTTACAGCCTGGTACAAAAAACAGTTTTGGTCTGTTCATGACAACTGTACTGAGGGTGAATTTCTGTTTAACTCAACTGTTCAAATCATAATAAACAGTGTGGTTGCTTTGACTGACAGGTTGGTGCTGTTACAGATAACTTGTTTGAGCAACAAGGCAACTTTTAGATTTTTTAGATTAGCCATGACAATTGTGGCAGCAGGAACAGAAGTAGTTTTTGTCCAGCATCTTGACAGACCATAACTGCAGCCTGATGGTAGTAACTCCAAATAAGAGTTCAGAGGGTGACCGAGGTCGGACAGGACTGACTGGCTGGGCCTTCTTCAGGTTTGTGTAGGTTATTCAGAGTGTAGAGTGAGATACCTGTACCAGCCTTCAAAGGATAGATAGATAGATAGATAGATAGATAGATAGATAGATAGATAGATCACTCATGGTAGTAATTGTTCCCGTCCTTGTAACATTAACCAGAAATGTGCTGAGGTCACACACTCTCCCACCACCTGCAGTGCACAAGACAATCCCCCCTCGAAGCCAGACAACCAGAGCATGAGTCAATGTAGCGTTTGTGCATGTATGACCACGTGGTGTTTGTGTGTGTGTGGTTACTGTGAATCATGGTAGCAGAAAAAAAAAAGCCAAATTCATGACCAGTTGTGTCAGGATACCAGAAGATAGAGGGAATGAGAGACAGAGAGAGAGGTAGAAACATTATAATTTCCTCTCTCAGCTGCTGGACCATCGCAGTGGAAGGAGGGCGTGAAAAGATGGAGAGAGGAAGACTGAGCGATGGAGGAGGATAGGACAGAGGATTGGAGAGATAGGGGTTAATTATTCCAAATGAAAGGTTTCATCGAGGCAACCAAGTTGTGCAATTTCATGGCTCACAGTCGCTGTGCCTTCCTTAAGATTATTACGATGTTTGTAAGCAATAAAATCTGTTATATGATCATTAAAGACATCCGTGCGACCTCATGCATTTGTTCTAACCTTGAAGTATTTCTTCTTGTTTATACCTGCCACTATATATTTGAATTGTTTAGCAGATTATATCGGAGAGTGCATTCCATCCGGGCAGACGTTTCCGTTTGGAGGATTTGTGGTCAAACTTTCCAGAAACAATTTTCGGTTTCTGTTTTCAGAACCTGCTCTGGTCATTTTCACCCATTCCCTTAGACGTCGATTCATTTTCTTCAGGGAAATGTGATGATTCAACATGTAAATACCTGCACATCTGTTTTAACGTGACTCCACATAAAAATGATACTCCAAATATGTGGTTTGATTGCCACGGAAATGTCACACCAAATAGTCTTCACTGGAGTTCTTCGTCAGTAAAAATAAGTGCAGACAGAGAAGCATTACACAGAAGCCAACATCGATGATCAATAATAATCACGTAGTTATGTACACATATCACAGCTAAAATGAAATGTCTACACCTCCTACTACTTTGTCAGCATCACACTTTTGTAATTTACACATGTGGCAGATGTGCGTATGTGTTTTAAGGATGTGCTGACACGTGTGTTATTTTGTGTGAATGCTCTGAACTTCACTCGCTGTCTGCAGGTTTCTAGTTGTAAATGGTTGTTATACTGTCTGAGTACCTCACTGCATATGTAATGATTTCACACATTAATGTGTTGTATTAAGAAAAACATGTCACTGGAGCTAATTTACAAGGTTAGAAAGATCTCAAGCTGTTTGACTTAATGAAACTGGATTCAGTATATTACACCTAACCAACATAATCATTTATATTAAATCCAACCCTTTGTTTTAAACAATTTTTATAAAGCTCAGTAATACATGCAATTTTATGGATAAAACCTGCTACTTGCCTAGATTAGTAAAAACCATATTCCCTGTATCAGTTAAATGTTTTAGCATGCTGACATATTTACAATGTCAAAGCTAAGCTGGCAGTGTTTAGTAGCTATATTACCATATTCACCATCTTAGTTTAATGTTTTACCGTGCTGACGTTAGCTGATTAGACCTAAACAGAGAGTCCAGACTGATTGGGATGTATTTTTGAACATATTTGATCATAAACCAATCATGTAAAAGTATTGGAAAAATAACATTTTGACCTGTAACAGAGGAAAAGTAAGGGGAATTGTGATTTTATGCAGATATTATGTGGTAAACTAAGCAACCCAAAAAAGACAGTAGCACCCATTAAAACAAAGGTGATGGTGAAGTTTTATAATTTAATCGATTAAATATGATGTCTGTGCTAATTTCTTTAATTATTCATTATCGTTGCTTCATGATATTCACCAAAATTGAAAGTTACACCCTGACGTGAAAATACAAATGGCATGCTCAGTGTTAGCTCCTGATTTAGTCCTGTTAAAAAACAAACAAGAAGGATAACTGATGATAGTGGCAGACGATTTGTTGTCATGATTTCTGTGACTATGATCAGCACTTCCAAAAACTAAGCCATAATTTCACAAGGTTGAACGATGGTTTGTGTTTTATTTCTCTGTTGTGAACTGAATCCCTGCAAACAAATCACAACACGTGGGTTAGAAAAGATTACTTTTTCCTGTAAACACCACACAGCGTGATCCATTGATGTCATTCCTGGTCATTGTGTCCCGAATGCTGTGAGATTGTGAAATCCCCTCTCAAGTTTCGTCACACTTTCATGTGCCAAACTCCACATTTTGCCTCTTACTGGTGGGTTTCTCAGATTCTCTGGCGACTCAACATGTCAGCCAGCTATTCTTGGAGCGTAGTTTCCTGCTCACGCACATGGTGTTCACATCAGTTTCTCAGCCAAGAAGATCAGTTTTGAAATCTGTCATCAGCGTTGTTACGTTCACGGCAGAAGTAAAAGGCTGATGGAGTAAACATATGGTAGATTTATCACAAGGAAAATAGATGGGAAGGTGACTTTCTAGTTTTGGATGATAGGTTATCATTGTTATTATTATCACCACATGAGTGGAGCTTTTGTGCCATGAATGCTTTCTAATTTAACACTGCATCCGTTCTATAATTTAAATAGACATTGCATTCTTGAGGAGGTCTATAAATTGAATAATTTCATCATCATAATAATAAAAACAGATCTGATTGGATTCACTGCAAATGAATGTACACATATATAGACGATAATAATGCCTGTCATCTAAAAGTGTGCACCATCATTTTATTCTCTCTGTCCTCAGCTCCAAGCAAAACTGAAAATGTTTGCAATTAGCAATGACCGAGTCTGACATTACACACACACACACACACACACACGGATGCAGACACACATACACACACATCCCAGCATGTATTACAGCAATGGGCAAATGGATTCCCTTAGAACCAAGGCTAATTAGCTCATCTTATGGGCCAACCTAGGAATAGTCTCTGCAGGGGACTTGACAAAGTAATGAGAGATGTGAATGTATATATATATATATGTGTGTGTGTGTGTGTGTGTGTGTGTGTGTAGAGAGAGAGAGAAATGTAACTTTCTGAACTAACAAATGTATAATGATGGTTAAGAATTCAAAATGACAAATTACAGTTAAAAAGTCTAGTTCCTGGGCATCCTGTATGAAGGTTTTGAAGCTTAAAATCTGTGACTGACTGCTGCCATCTTTGTATCCCTGCCTCTTCCACCTCCTAATCTAAAAAATCGGCAAAGACGTGGATCATCTGTGGACCTGAGGCGGGCTGAATGGTGCCTGTAACAGCACCCACCTGTCAATCAAAGCTGTTAATTATGTATGACTTTAAGCCTTAATACAATTTGAACAGGTGAGTTGTATAAAAATTCACCCTCAGTACTGTTGCATAATACATATGCCTCTTTCTTAAAGTTAAAGCTTAACTTAGCATGAAGACTGGATATGATATAAAACTCACTCAGACTAACATGTTAGCTTAAAGGACTTCCTGTAGACTGGTTGCCTGGCAACCCCTCAGTGATGACAAGGCTCCACTTAGAGTGTTATCGATCTCATGGAAGTCTCAGAAGGAAAGTGGAGAGGGCTATTTCTCAAAATGTCAGACTATTCCTTTAATCACCTTTAATCACCATCACTGAAACACGCTGCATTTTCACGTGTGGGTCTACATGTATGTTTTTCTGAATATGGCAGATTAATATTAACAGTCTGAAGGTCCCGGTGTGTCCGTAATGACTCATGAATGCGCAGCACCGCTCAGGATATAACACTTTAAAGGTGTAAAACCTTTTCCTTACTGGACACTGATTGACGTGAGAGTGCTGCTGTTCAGACTGAAGCATCATTCTTTCATTACTGTATTCGACCCAATGACGTACCGCTGACCCCCTATGACCACATAACTGGTCTCCAGCTGGTCATTTCTGAGTCTTGGTGTGTGCCTGTTAGAGCAAATGAGACAGCAGAGGCTAAAAACAGCACAGAACAGCAGCTGATCCTCTGCCACGCTGAGACCAGCACATCAGAAACAACTGTACTTACACAGGTTTTACTTTAATAGTTTTATTTGAGCATGCTACATATTTTAAATCTCCTTTTTATATATAGAATAAATGCATATAGCGATGGTTGGCAACTTTATGGTCACATATTTTACAACAAACTAGTTCCTTTGGTGCCAAGTATACTCCGTAGCTGTGAAGTGAAGCCAGTGCAGAAGTGCCAAAAACTGCAGTTCCTTAAGTTTCCACTTGAGGTTGGCTATAGAACAAGTCAGTCTCCATAAGTCCCCATGTTAAAATGTTCAACTACACAGCAGAAATAAACATGTTTACAGCCTGGTACAAAAAACAGTTTTGGTCTCTATAGCTAATTTCCCTGTTCAATTTTTATATAACTCACCTGTTCAAATTATATTAAGGCTTAAAGGCATACATAATTGTTATTAATGGTTTGTTTTAGCACCCAGGCGTCATTCAGCTCGCCTCAGGGTGGCTGATGATCCATGTCAGCCAAGGACTGCTAACGTGGAGGTGGCCAGAGCCACCACACTCTGATCTTCAGTACAGCTTTTTAGAAACCTATGGGTGACGTCATGCCTACGCCGTCCACTCTTTATACAGTCAGTGTTTTTAACAAGCAGCAATCCATTAATGAATCAAACAATTCATGAAATGTGACCAAAGACACCAACAAAACTAGAAATTAGAATATCTGAATATATTAACAATTCATGCCAGTACTTATATTTGAAAATACATCACCACAGTTTTAAAAGGTTAAGGCTGATTTAAGCTTTTCTTATTTTTCATACATAAAAGGACTAAAACTGTCGATATATAATTGACCATCTCATTGACTCAAACTATGGTCAAATAAAAAAGCCATATCAGGACACGTTTCATTTTCTCGACTAATGACGTATGTACACTGTACATAAAGAACATTGGGCCATCATCTGCCTGTTTGATCACTGGTTGCACACCTCATCAAACATGCAATAAATGTAGAATCACTCGTCTTTTATTCACACAGTTGGCCCGAAGTGAGATGTTTTATTTATACCATGGGTCGGTTCAGCCAAGCAATCTGATTTATTAACGACGGCTTCCAACCGTGCCGTTAATGCCCATAAAACATGGCTAGGTATGCTTTATTGGTTGTTATGCCAATTCCTGTGGTAACAAGGGAGCTAGTTAGCAGTCTCTGTGTCTCTCCCGTCTTTGATTCAAATGTATTTCTGCTATTCTGAAACTTATTATACACTTGAGGACATTCCCCGCTGCATTTATGAGCGCTTCAGTGCTGCCAGTTGGATGCAATAGATATGCAATAACCACACTCTTTAGTGAAATGTGCAATTGGATGACGCTGCATAGTCTCACTAATATATATCTTATATTTGATACCAGTTGTTTCATCTCAGGCTGTAGCCATTCAAATTCAACTTTCCAGAGTTGCCTGCAATGTTCGAATATGAGATGCCAAAGTTTGATGTACCTTGAACCACTGTACCATTTCCCCAAATGGTTTATTTGAGATTTGCCACTGTGAGTTCTCAGCACAGATACAGGCACGAACAGTCTGATCTGATGACCGTTATTTTATTTACACTACTTAGACACACAATTTAATACAGATAATAAATGCTTGGCATGCGCTCTTGGCCGCCCAGCCTTTCCAGTGCATCTGCTTGGCACCCGAGTGTGCCTCCTCTCCGCCCAGGTCCAGCATGCTACTGCCTAAAAAAGGAAAGTGTAATTAGACAACCATTTCCAGCTGTGTCAATCACCTCCACCTGGCGCTGCTCTCCTGTACCAATTCTCTCTCCCCCAGATGAATGGCAACCCAGGCCCACACCACAATTACCAAGCAGGAGAAGTGGACATGTGCCCTGGGGTCTCAGACTTCCAGGGACCTTTTTTTGTTCCCTGGAGGCCACTGGAGACTAATATCACTCATAGCTTCATAGTTTATTGGTCATATTTGGGTAAATATTTTAGTAACACAGATCCTGGCATAGTTTAATTGGTATAGTTCACTTCCCAGTAACCAATTTCAAGGAAATTCTTTAGAATATGACTAGCTCAAAGTAGACATCCTAATTACGTTACGCAACTGACAGTATAAAGAACAGACGGCATATCCGTGACTTCACCCATATGTTTTATGTTGGCTGCCCGGCCTCTACCGCCTCATGGCTAATCTAAACAATCTAAAGGACGCCTAGTTGCTTAAAGAAGCTATCTGTAACAGCATTTACCTGTCAATCAAAGCATCCACGCTCTTAATTATGCACAACTTTAAGCCTTAATATAAGTTCTATAAAAATTCACCCTCGGTACAGTTGTCATAAACGGGGAAATTAGCTATAGAGACCGAAACTGTTTTTTGTACCAGGCTGTAAACATGTTTATTTCTGCTGTGAAGCTGGACATTTTAACATGCGGACTTATGGAGACTGACTCGTTCTGTAGCCAACCTCAAGCGGACGCTTGAGGAACTGCAGTTTTTGGCATTTCCGCATTGGCTTCACTTCACAGTCACGGAGGTTGCAGCTCGGTTATCATAATCCAACAACTACAAATATATATAATATATTAATATTTGCAAAGTGTATTTACAGTAGTGTGTGGAGCATATTGGCTTGTGTAATTGTGTTTTTTTTTTCTACAGAAACTGCATCATTTATGAATGGCTGCCACGGAGGCCAAGATACTGGGGTACCATCTGGGACTCACAAACCAGCTCTTATCAATATCTCATCAAAACGTGACTAAGCTGGGGCAAAAGAGAGTGAGGAGGAAAGAAAAACCTTTTCTGTGTCTTCCTCTCCTCGGGTGAATTTATTTTTCTTTCTATATTTCTTTCTTTGATTTCTTTAGGACCTCATTTTAAAGCTGACCAGTAAAAAAAAGCTGATTTTCTGAAGACATATTTTCTTACTAAGGTAGCTGATGGATGCCAGTTGTCACACATGAGGAGCTAGGGCAGGCTAAAACAAGGCCATGATGATGACTTGCTCCAATTAACAGTGCAAAATGATGGATATAAACACACCGCAGATATCTGGGTGCTGTGCTGTCCTAATCCAGATCTCATCAGCCTCATCATCATATGTCTTCACCTCATTTTGTCCATTTATCACTACTTCTATCTTACTTGCACTTTTTGGAGGCCACGGTTAAAGGAATATTTTGAAATATGCTCACTTGCTTTCTTTCTTTTTTAGCTTAGATTTGCATAAAGGCTGGAAACAGGGAAGTTTCTCCCATTGTTAGTCCCACACATATCCCATCATATAAAGTATATTAATTAATCAGCTTTAGCAACAAATGTAGGTGGATTTTGTTACTTCGTGCACAGCCATGCTGTTTACATGTCGAGTCTTCATCAGTGACAGTATAAAGAATGGACTGTGTAATTGTTTGTATAAGTCTATAATTTGTTAACCTTTTCAAAAATCAATGTATTGCATTTGTTTGATTGTTGGTTTGAGTAAAATGCTTTTATTTTGAAATCTTGGCAAGCCTTGTGCATGTGTGACTGACAGCATCAGCACAAACAATGGCTTTACTTCACAGCCACAGAGGTTGCCGCTTGTGTAGCTTCCTATTTTGTGCATGTGAGCGATCGTCTTCCCTAATTTTAGTCTAGAAAGCAAATTATCATGTTTCCTAGAATGTCACAGTGTGCTTCAAGAGGAATTTAGCACAAAATCAAAGGCAGACTGAGCCGTGAATGAAGCGTCAGCTTAGTGTTTAGAGATATTTTAATGTGGAGCCTAAACAAAGCACTAAAAAAAGCAGAAACAGGCTCAGCAGTGTTACAATGAGAGGCAGCGCAACACTTAAGTGCTATCAACAGTTCCACTTATGGGCGCAATTTACTTTGCATCACAAAGCAATCATGTTTAGAGGGCAAACCCACTAATAAGACAGAAACACTACAAAAACCCAAAAATAGAAACAACAGAGTGAATTCAATGGAGCTGCAGCCGCTCTTGTGGCACTGTTCCTGTTGTGAGTCATAAGTGTTAGTTTTGTGTCTTGATGACGCGGGCGGATGCGTGGGTGACACTGGGGGAGGGTGGGTGTGGGCGGGTGGGAGCAGCAGATGCATCGCTTGTGTTCCCCCAGACCCTTGTCATCCACTCAGTCTCGGCTTCATTCAGCTGGTTGTTGCTACGATACAAACACGGGAAGATGACACTCGAAGTGAACACGCAGACAAACGCACAAAAGCTGTTACGTCCTTTAACATTCTGGAAAATCTTTTCTATTTCTAAAACAATTCAAGTGTCTTGCCCGCATCAAGTTGGCGTGGAGACAAACAAGGATCACTTAGTTGTGAATGCTTAGCATAGTGAATTAATCAGACAGGAACTGTGTCTGACATGTTTCTTACAGTGGATTTTCTCAAATGAAGAGGATGATGACACTTTGACAATATTGGGGTGATCTGGGGAGACTTTAGCCCTCAGGTCAACTTCCACTTCTCGTGTGCGTAATGAGGAGGACAGAGTTTTGGAGCTGTTTTGATCATCATGAAGTGCAGCGCACTCTGCTTCTGGCATTTTCTCTGGTATTTCCAAAAGTTGAGGGCCATTCAGTCGAGAAAATGACACGTCTTTATAACGACACAGAGAAAAGTTTAAACTCACTTGTGTTAAATGTACTTGTACGCTGACGGTGACATTTGTTCAATTCATCCTTGAGTTGTGGTCAGACGGGTTGCTGTGTAGTTGAGGATGATCTACTTTGAATCAACAATGGACAACATCGTCACCATTTCAATGTTGGAACAAAATATATTGTATGTGATCAGGGGGAACCTAAAGCACAAAGACTGCTGTACAAAAATATAGACTTTAATTACAATAGAAAACTCCATTCCACTAGAGGGAGTATTATATATTTAATACACAAATGAACAAAAAGAGAACGACATGGGACCAGATTTCACGTTCAGGGGCTTCTAGTGTTGCGTTACCAATGACAGTATAAAGACATTGGATAGAGTTTGCGTGACGTCACCTGTAGGTTTCCAAAGCGCTTTGAGCGGTTTTAAAGCTCAAAATATGTGGCACAGGCCACCGACATGAAGTCTTGCCTCTTCTGCCTCCCAGCTAATATAAAAATCAGCAAAGAAATGGATCATCAGCAGACCAAGTGACACCAGGGTGGTCAAAACAAACCATCTGTAACGGCACCCACCTGTCAACTGCAACAGTTTTGAGTCGGTTTTGTGTTTCCTGTTTTATCTTGTAGCTCTCGACTGTCAGTGTCAGTGTAGTTTCACCTGGTGTCCTGCATGGTTATTTAGTTTCTGTGTTTCCTTTGTTTCTTTGTCTGTATGTTTTGCAAGTGTCTGCTTACATGTGTTCCTATTTTTGTTTGAATCTCCATCTGCCTTTTGGTTTGGTTTGTGTTCATCGAACTCCAAACAAAGACTCGCCTCAGCTGCTCTCTCAGGTGTGTCTCTGTCCCTTTGCCTGCTCCTAGTGCTGGACTTCCTGTTACCATTCCTTCCACATGTATAAGGGCAAACATGTATGTATGAAGATTAGAAGAAGTATGAAGAAATACTAACTAACATCCAGTGTGTAGAATTTAGTGGCATCTAGTGGTGAAGTTGCAGATTGCAACCAACTGAATACCACTCTGTGAAACCCGCAAAAAAACATCAAAGTCCCCATCTAGAGCCAGTGTTTGCTTTGTGTCCTCTGGGCTACCGTAGAAACATGGCGGTTCAACATGGCAGACTTCGTGGAAGAGGACCCGCTAACAAAAACATAGGGAGTCTGAGTTTCAGGTTATCAAACAGTAATGAAAACAGAGTTATGAATATTATATCCCATTTATGTCAGTAGAGACCAATAAATGTTACACACTGTTCAATATTGTCTCAATGCACAACATTGCCAACTTTCCCACAAGGATACAACTATTTTAAGGGTGTGTGGACAAAGCATTACTTCACTGTGATGGATGCTACTTGTGTATATAACTCTGTAATGAGGAAAATAACTTAAAGTTGGCAAACTGTCTGACAATATTTCACACTGATTTATTTGTATTTTGCTCTCTGAGGAGCCACAACACTGATCATTTGCTTCTCTTTGATGACAGAACCATTTCCCTGCACTTTCAACCATTATTTTTAATTAGGAATACTAATGCAGCATTTTTAAGACGTGATTCATGAATAAAGGCATTTTCCTGTCGATCCTAGATGGATGCAAATATGCCAATAAATAATACCTACTGTGACATGTTTTCTGTAACACCTGTTCTGTGAGACTGATGGCTCCCGGAGTGATCTATGCTCCCCTGGTTTCGCTTCAGCTCAGCGGCGCTCGACACATTTGTCAGACAGATTCATCAAAACCAAAAACCCTAACAATGTTTCTGTCCAAAGTAAAACTTCATCTATTTATCTCCCTGGGTGAAAAAGCAATTCTTTTGATCATATTGTTCATGAAGGTAACAAATGAGCTTGAAACCTGACAGCCTCTGGCCAGCATTAGAAAAACATGTCGGACATTGGAGGGATGTTTCTGAGTCCAATGACGGGGTCCCCTTATGAAGAGCTTCCAGCGACATAAGGAGACATTGATAAAGCACTCTGGGGCTCAGGGAGATGGTGGAGCCATGCTGACCAGTCAGTATGACAGATACCCTACCTGTTGGCGTGTTTGCTGCTTCACTGCCACTTATCACAGAGTGGGAACTTGGCTGGGGTTTCTGCCTCATGTGGTGGGATTGGAGTTGGCAAACGTACAGAGGCGGAAGAGATGTATATCCAGGTGGGACAAGGTCATTGTCGTGCAGGACACAAAGTAAGCCTCAAATATTGGCGAGTCAAGTTTTAAGTAAAGGTGATTGATTTAAAATGTTCAAACACAGTAAGATCTGTAGTAAATTTACAGAAATAAATGCTTTTTAGTGATGTTAGTGGTGTGGCTCTATGGATGGTAAAACTGGTATAGTTCCCCACTTTGATCCAGACTGAAATATCTCAACTATTGGATGAAATGCCAAGAAACTTTCCCTGGAGGATAAATCCTGCTGACTTCAGTAATCCCCTGACTTTTCCTTTAAGCAACGTCATGAGAATCACCTTTTTTGGCTTTGAGTGAAATGTCTCAGCAGCTATTGGACGAATTGCCATTAAATTTGGTACAAATATTCATGTATCCCTTAGGACGTGCTATAATAACTTTGTTGACTATTTTAACCTAATCTTCCAGCGCTATCATCAGACCCACATTTTAATTTGCTCCAATAGTTTGGTTCATGACTAAATACCTGAAAAAATAATGAAATTCCCATCTGCGTCAGCAAATTTTTTGCATGTCTGCAACAGACCAAAATGGCAAACATGGTAAATTGTGTATTGGCTAACAATAGCACGTTAGCATGCTAAGAAGCTAAATAGTAAATAGTATATCCACTAGCATCAGCATTTTAACATTGTCACTGCATTTAGCGTAAAGCACAACTGTTGATGCCAGCATGACTGTATAACATTTAAACACAGCATCAGATAATACCACCTGTGATGACTTATTTTTAATCGATAGGGATGGAAGTCATCGATAATAAAGTGAAACTGAAGGTGGAAGTCTGTCCATTCAGCTCACAGCTGTGCCTGTCACACTTAAATGTTACTTCACAGAACAACATCATCAGCCTTTCAGCAGCAGCTGCAGGGAAACCACCATTTGATTGTGTACTGACCAGCTGTGAAATTCTTTTCACAAGTCTTGTAATGATGAAAATGTGTCAATGTCACTTTGAACTAAAGGCCTGTATTTATAGTTTTAACAGAGCCTAATTTTGACACTGAGCCCTATTAATTGGGCTCTCCACAGACATCTCCCTGTATCTAAAATAGGTAGGAAGTCCATCGTGGAGGTGAAGAGGGACAAAGTAGGCCAAGGACTCTCACAGAAAATAGACTGTGACTCACTGAGGGGCCGGATCATCTTGGGAAAGAACAGGAAATGGGAAAGAATGTGGGTTAACAGCGATTTCCTCGAAATTACAGGCGTACGAGTACAGGCCCCCCGCGGTATGACGAGGAGAAGAGGTAATACATGATATGACTGTCTAGCTAGCAACATCTATATAAGGCCTAAATGGTCAAATGTTGAATGTTTGTATCATCAGTGCTGCAATACTACGTATATTAAGCATTTTAAGTTTATGCTCTTGATCACTGCATTTCGGAGTTAATATTCTATTTCGTTTTTCTCCTTTACTGTTACTTTATGTGTAATTTTACACATGAAACATGCTTGTTTAATAAAGTAACACACATAGTTATAGATTAGCCCAGCTGTATATAAGGACGGTAAAGTGAGCTCCATCTTTACTGCATTAAAATGATGCTTACACACTTTTGTATGTAATATACCAATAATATATATAACAGTTTGAATGGTGCCATTCTGCAAAATGAATACTTTTATTTTTATATTTTCAGTCCACTTTCCTTGAATACTGTTTTGATTGCAACATGTCAGCCTATGGTATTGCTACCCAATACTTCTTCCATTACTGTTTGATATTAAAGTGAATGTTAAAGTAAGTGTAAATACTTCATAACATCTATATTGTTTATTTGGTACATTATAGTACTTGGTGAAGGTGGTAAATTAGGTTGCTCAGTCTCAAACAAATCATCCATTGTTCGCCTGCACTGACCCCCCATGGAAATCATTGGTATTACACCATAAAGTCAAAACACACATTAACTGTTCCCACAGAAAACTTAGTCGGTTTCAAAACAATCAGCCAATCTTTATTTACAAGTCCTCACATGACAAAAACAAACAAACACACAGATGATGAAGGTGATGGACTCAATCCTACAGAGGTACAACGGTGAGAAACCTTTAAACTAGAGACATAAATTCAAAACAAGCTTACCAACTAAATTCTCCACTCCACTCATTATCAGGGCTAGTGATGGCGTCAAATAACGGACACAGAATTAACATATTTTATTTGCATATAACAGCTCACTCACCTAGTCGGTTTTTACGTCATCACTCTGAGCAATGAGGAAATCGAGGTCACAGCCAACACACTTTTAACTCCACTGCATGCGGCGACACACAGATGGGCACATTCTTGTTCAATCCAGACAGTTAATTTAGCAGTAACACTGCAGAACTACTAAAGGATTGTAGGCGTAAGTAGGAGTGACACGTGTGGAGGTAAAAGTGACACAACAAACACAACACAACTGGTCCTTAACGTCGTTGTTTATGATGAAAACATGTGAATCTTAGTAAAGATGAGGATGGAGGTTCAGGGAAGGGCCGATTAAAACAAACCCATGGCACTTTAACTAATGTGGGAATAAAAATCAGACGTCGGAGCACACAAAACATCCGTGGTAAGGCGTAGAAGGACAAGAATATTGATTGTTATTATTGTGACTTGCACAAGCGGTTTGCCCATTTTTAGGGGCGACGTGTGCCTGTAAAAAGACCTGTACGTGCTTGTATGTGTTGCTTTTATTGGACAGCTTCAAACTATGATGGCAGCATATTGCACTCACGCATATCATTAAGCATTCCTTTGGATTTCTCACCTCAAACTTCAAGCTATATCATCAGCATATTCATGCTCCGTTTGGGGTTTTTTTTTTTTTCAATGTCCTGCGGTTCAGTGACTATCAACCTATATGTTAATCACAAATAAGAGGACAGGCATAAGAGGTGCAGTGAAGCAAACAACATATAGTATATGATGCTGTGCATATTTGCAAACCCAGTACTGTACTGCAAATATTCAAACAGCAAAGATCTGAAGTTATTCTCTCCCGACACACACAAAAACACACACACATCCTGTGATAATCTAACAGTACATCTCTGCACGTACACGAGATCTGCTCTCATTTGTACATAAAATATTTTCAAGTATGTTAGAAGATATTCCATATCTGAAAAACAAAAAAGTTTATTTGCATCTCCTCTGTGGATTCAAAAGCGACTCTTGTGATGGTGGGATGGATGAAAGGCCTTTTAAAAGAAACATTCTTCGATTTTAAGTCCAAAAACTTTGTTTGGATGTCCCTGTGTGTTATAAGATCAAAAATCTAAACAGAAAACAGAGAGCAAGTTGAACCAGTCCTCATTCAAAGTATATTTAAACATGAAAGCCTTTTTTTTCCAGAGAGAAATAAACCGGATGCAGTATGCGATGCTCTGATTATAGGTATGTAGATGTGGCTGTTGCCCCCCCTCCCGCTCACACTGCACCAGCGCCGTGAAGTTCACATTTGGTTTTGTATGTCTGGGACAAAGAGTTTTTTCTTTTTTTTTTTTTGTTCTAACTGTGGCAGGCAGCTATTGCCTCAGGACTGAGGAGCAAGGTTGTGGATCCATGGGTACATATTCCACAGGCAAAGGCCTAAAAATATTGAGGGAGAGAGGGAAAAAAACAAAAAACAACAACAACTAAGAACCCACAAGTCAGCTAAAACATTCTGCGACTGAATACATAACCGATGACGACCTCCCACATGCCCTCAAAAGGTTCATTATACAAAATATTAAAAAAACAACAACTAGTAGCTACTATCCTTGTCCCCGACTTACATGGAGCAGCAGGATTGGGTATTTATGAGAAACAGGTTATCAGGCTACTTCCGTTTCACAGAGGCAGTATCTTCATCCTTCAGGACAAACTTTTTCCTCAGAGCTTCTGAAATCAGAGAGGCCGAGTCCTCCTCTCTGAGGGACGTACAGCCTCTGTTGTACCTGCAATGACACACACACACAAAAAAACAATAATGTAAAAACTGTTCAGAATGATCAAAATAGAAGATTGATACTCTTGTGTATGTAAATAAGACACTACAGCCAGCACAGCTAGTTAGTTTAGCTTAGAAACTGGAAACAAGGGATGACAAACAACAACTAAATTACTAGTACCAGATATGCTATGAGTCCTGATGACAAGACTCCAGGAGATAAGTGCTACAATGTGGCTTTTGGCTGTTTATGCATGTTTTATTTTGAAAAATCGACGGGATTCTCTATGCCGTTTCGTGTCTGGACGCGGGCTGCTCGTGTTATCCTTCAAAAATAGAACAGCCATGAATTCCCTGTGGAGCTGAGCAGAGGTCCGCATCTGAATTGGACTGTGGTGGGGCCGACGGAGTTTGAAACATTGACTAGAACGGCAGCGTATAGCTTTGGCAGTCACGGCGCACACGGAATGCGGCACATCCGTGCCCGGCGAAATTTGGGAATATGATAACAAATAATTTTAAAAAAGCAAACTCAGTGACCTTTGTAGTGTTTGGCCCACGGACTAACTTACCTGTCTTTGCTCATCTTCATACGGTTCATGTCCTTCAGGATGTCCATAACATCAGCAAAGCTGGTGGACTTTGATAACGACACTGTGTCCTCCTCCGCCTCCCGAAAGTCCATGCTGGGTCTATCCAGGTCAAAGGTCGCTGAAGCCGTCATGGAAACAGGCGGCAGAGGGTCGGGGACGAGCTCTGACACCACGGATACCATATCTTTGTCCTCTTCCTCTTCCTCCTCTTCTTCTTCCTCCTCCGTGACGTCGCTGATGACAAAGGAAGCGGCGGCCGTGGCGGCCGGTTGGTATGGCACCGTCTCGAAAGGTGCCATGGAGAAGCTCATGCTTGTGTCGTCTGGGGAGAGCAGGTCAGGAGTCAGGGGGTTGGAGTCTGAAAGAAAGCAGAGGTGAACAGTGTAGAGTTTGAGATGGTGTTGAGAGAGAGAGAGACGGGACAACTGAAAAAAGACAAAAGTTGCAACTCTGTTTCTATTTTTGTCTGTCATTCCTAATGTGAATTTGAAGTGTGCATATCAGTATGCTGTTGTTAGCACTGTTACACCTTAAATGACATGCAATAGAAGAGCCTACACTCCAGTCACTCACAGTTTATTAATGCTCTCTTAGCAGTATGTTATTTCTTCATAAGACGAGCATTTGTAAACCTCCCTGAAAGCCCAAATGCTTCTAGGATCACATTATCCACCTCACGGCTTAACTACATCATTGTAAAGAGATAAAGAGAACACGACACCATCACTTAGCATGAAGGCCTGATCTATCCTTCCTCTGTTCGCTGAGCATTTCACGGCACACAATATACACAACTTAGAGAGCAGCTAAGCGTAGTGTTTAAATCTTATAGCTGAAGTTCCTTGGAATAAAATACATGTGAATACATGATACTTTCCATGACCTCCCTGTTGAGACGTTGAATGAGTGACACCGAGCCGCCACAGACTGCAGAGATTATGTTTTGTCGCTGACCTAGAAACTAATGCCAAGGCATCTTAGTACCAAAGAGCTTTAGGAGAATCAGGGCAGCTGACTTGGCAACGAAAGTATCACAGTCAGATGAAGACAGTAACTCTAATGTGAAACGCAGCGTCACTAAAGCAATCTTAAAATCTATGCTGCACACCAGGCATCTTTATGAATTATAGTGTGGAGCATCAGGTTAGACGTGTTACCAGTTCTCACATGACGCGCTCCCCCCCGCCCTTAACATTATTCAAATCTACACTGTGATTCTTGCTTTGGTTACCTACCAGAATCACTTGCCACGATCTTGGCGATCTGTGCACGGAGTCTGCTGAGCTCGTCCTGCAGGGCGGTGGTACGGTTCAGCGCCGTCACCCCAGGCTTCCTCAGCCCCTCCATTCTTTTGCCTTCACGGCGGAAGTTGGGCACAGAGGAGTTCCTGTGGAGCACCAGGAGAGGCGTGGGCCGCCATTCGTGTTTCAAGGGACGGCTATCACTCCTGAAAAAAAGAGGATTGGGTGATCAGTGTTACTTATCAATAACCTCTATCATGATCAAACCTGAATGGTTTGAGTTCAGCTTTTAAAGTATGTTGCACGTCATGTGATGCCTCTCTTTCTCCTCATAAACTGTCATACTTTAACAGCGGTTTATTACAGGTGCAGCACTGGAATAAATTCTACTTCTGTTTATAGGGTTCACTTTTTACAACCACCCACGGCTGCAAAAATCTGCATAGAGCTGAATCAGCGCCTCTCTGACACAGTATCAACAAAAACAGGACATTATAACCTTGTACTGCATTTCTTTAGGCTGCACCTAACACGTTGGAAACCCAGACAGTCTGGGATAATGTCTGTGTTTTCAGGCTTCACTAGATACTTACCGCACTCTGGCATATGTCTCTTCCTCATCTGCAACAATCCAGGCTATGTCTGCCAAAGTAGGAACCATAGGGCCGTCCATGGGCCGAAGAGAAGGCAGGCCGGGTAGTTCCTAATGCACAAGGACACAGGTTAATTTTGAATAAAGACAAAGATAACATGCAGGATGGGATCTGATTTTTACCTGGAAGCATGCCCTTTGTGGAGGTCTGAGCGGAAGAGTGGAACCTATTCTTCTCACAACACTGCGGGTGGATCCATGAGGCTTATTCTGCCAGATAGGAATGACTTCCTGTGAAACATATATTAAAAAAACAAAGTCTCTACATGAGGAACATCTGTGCTTACTCTAAGATGTTCACTCCTGCACAATCATGTGGGAGAAAGGCAGTGTTAAAATAAACAGCGATAAGTAAAGACATCACTGACAGCTTAAAAAAAAACAAACTTACCGTTTCTGTTTCCATGGTGATGGTGGGTCAGTCTCATTCGTCGCGAAGTAGCACACCAGCGCTCGGTGCAGGCGGTGTTGGAAGTCGGAGCAGTTCAGTACGCAGATGCCATTTCAGTACGACTGCCAACTCTTGGGATATAAAGGAGTGATTAGTTAGAGCATCTGTGGGGAGACACAAGCAGGAGGAGAAGGCTGCGTCATGTCAACCACAGACATAAAACAAGAAACGTTTAGCTGAGTGGCACGAGATAAATTAATAAAAATTCTGATGAAATTTAACTTTTTATAGCAATATCTCAAATAAAATGCAGCTTCTGCTTTTGTATAATTTGCTTGGTGCTATTTATTTTGTATCACTAGAAAATACATGATACTTTGTATAATTATATATTACTGTCAATTACTGAAGTCATACCTTATAACTTAACTTCCATTTAGTAGATAATATATCTAAAAATCATATATATCACATATTTTTATGACAGTGATACTACTAGGTGATCTTTTTATTTATTGATTTATTGCTTTTAACTTATTGTTATAGTTTTTATTTATTGATTTATTGCTTTTAACTTATTGTTATAGTTATTGTGGTTTGTTTTATTGCAAAACACTCTGTAACTGAGCGGTTTGAAGGTAGCTGAAGCCAACAGGATTTAAACAGACTTGTTTGTAAGGCCAGTGATGTTGTGGGGGTGCAGATGGACTCGCTGACTGTGGTGTTGGAAAGGAGGATGTTGTCTAAGGTGCGGGCTATCTTGGACTATGACTCCCATCCACTCCATGAGGTGCTGGACAGACTCGGGAGCAGCTTCAGCCAGAGACTGCTGGCACCAAGATGCTCCACAGAGAGACACGAGAAGTCTTTCCTACCTGTGAGCATCAGCCTCTACAACTCTAAAATATCAGACACTCCAAGTCAATTTTTTTAGCTATCAAACTGGCTTGTGCAATATTCTCATGCATGCATACTGCACTTTATACAATCAGTGTCTATTCTCTGTACAGTCTCTCAAAGACTAAATTCTTTATAAAGTTTTAGATTTACATATTGCATAGTTCACTGTTACTTGTTTTTTTATTGTAACTGTTATTTATACATGTGTATATAGTGTTAAAATAGGTTATCGTATAGGTGTATATTGTTAAAGTTTTGTTTTCTTACTATCTCACTTACCGTTTGGGAGCTGCTGTAACAAAAACTATTTCCCTGCGGGGATTAATAAAGTATTTCTGATTCTGATTTTGACAGGTGCTATAAAAAATAATTGGTTAGACTAAAATTAGTATCATTATCATTATAAAAACCTAAAATAATTAGTTGTCAGCACTTATGACTGGCTTTGACTACATGCTGTACAATCAGAAAATTAAATAACACATTAATAAATGTTAATAATCTGCCCTGGAAGGTTGCATTGTCCTATTTTAACCTGTTTTTAATGTTGTATTCTTGTAATTTGATACTTTTATGGTTCTTTTTGTTTGTTTCTGTTATTTGCTGTCCACTTTAATTTAATGTACGCTGTCCCTGGGTGACAGAAAGGCGCCTATGAAATAAAATATTATTATTATTACAACAACACCATGATTTGAACAACATATGCAGCAGCAGTGCTAACACACGTAGGTAATAACTACGTCTTAAATTGTAAAACAGCTGACAGTTAATTACAAGAAGCTGCTGGGCTGCTTTGTCTGACTCTGCCGTTGTTGATAACAGCAGGATTAATGTTAGAAATTAAGTTTTAAGGGCAGAGGTCTGTGAAAAAGTCAGCTCGTCGTTAGCCGGCAGCTAACGTAACGGCAGCTACCTCCGTTAGCCTCGTTAGCTGGTTGACCCTCAGCGGCTTTTCTCCGTCTGACTTCGCGTAACTTCCTAAAATAACAAAACAACCGACGCTGCGAGAGCGTAACTCACGGTAAAGGACGGCAGTGTTTGTGAAGGCTGGCCGGGTCTACTCTGAGCAGGAGGCAGCTTCTCCTCTTCGTCTTTCACACCGGGGATGTGTGTTGTCGTTCATCCGACCGGAAGCCTTCCTGCGTGCCTGTCCCTGAGTTTTGATTGGCTGCCGCGATGACCTTTCTCCATGGCAACCTGTACAAGCGCGCCCCCGAGAGGCGGAGGAGAGCATCACTGCATGCGAGGTGCTTCTTCTTCTTCTTCTTTGTTCAACATCTGTCAGCATCCTAAATGTTGCATTAACTGCCCTCTTCTGGACTTTACTTTCTGGACTTTACTTCTTTAATACTTTCCTTTAAAAAAATATTTTAATTAACCCAGTTAAAACAAGATGAAGAAGAAGAAGAAATACTTTATTTATCCCTCAATGGGGAAATTATTTTTTTTCACTCTGTTTTGTTTATACATGACAACCCAGACACACACAGTACAAGGGCTCATAGACATGCATTGTGGAGAGAGATGGTGGAGTGATGGGCAGCTGGGGGATCGGTGCTTTGCTCAAGGGCACATTCGCAGTGCCCAGCAGGTGAACTGGCACCTCTCCAACTACCAATCCACGGCACTGGGTGGTAGTAGCTCAGTCCATAGGGACTTGGCTTGGGAACCGGAGAGTGGCTGGTTCAAGTCCCACATGGACCAAAAAGTCAGTGCCCTTGAGCAAGGCACTGACCCCCCCCAACTGGGCGCTGGTCTGGCTGGCTGCCCATCTCTCTCCACATTTGCATGTCTATGCCGTTGTACTGCGTGTGTGTGTGTCTGGGTTAAAATGCATGTAAATAGAGTGAAAAAAATTTTTCCCCATTGAGGGATTAATAAAGTATATCTTCTTCTTCACCTTCCATACTTTTGGTCCATACAGGACTTGAGCCGGCCACCCTCCAGTTCCCAGGCCAAGTCTCTATGGACTGTGCTACTGCCGCTCCCAACATGTCCCATTATGATTTTCCTCCCTTCTCTACATTTCCCACATTTTATTATACTTTTGAAACTACTCTCCACTGTTCCTGTCCTCCGCAACCCTGCCATCATTTCTTCCCTCTCCCTTTCATATCCCTGACAATCAACCATCACATGCTTCACTCTCTCTCTCTTTCCCCACAGCTATATCGACCAGTTGGATGTTTCCCTCCTATGTTGAGTGTGCTATTCAATCTACTGTGCCCTATTCTTAGTCTGCTCATGATCACCTGTTCCACTCTGCTACCTCCACAACACCCCACCTCTCCTACTTCATCTTGTAGTTAATATAAATGTCTCCCCTTTTCCTGGTTTTTCCAATGTTGTTTCCATTGATCGATTATTTCCAGAGGCATGCTCTCCTTGTAAGTCAACCATCAACAAATGAGTATTGCTATGTATTTAGTATGTTTGTCTGTTTGTCTGTTTGTTTGGAATGCTTTTCTCTTCGGGATAACTAAGATAACTTTTGGACCACCGGTGACACTTAAGGATGACTTATGTTTTGGACTGTGCCCAAATATCGCATTTACTGCCCTGTCATGTTTACCTTACTGAAGGTGAGCCTTACTGTGATTGTTATGTTTTGCACCTGTATTATTCGTTGCAGTGTGATAGTTTTCTCTGAAAATTAATAAACACACTTGTTGAAAATATAGAATAAAACAAGTTAAATAAATAAGTAAATAAAACCACATAAATAAAAAAACAGATAAATTAAAAAAACAGATAAATTAAAAATAAAAAACAAACAAACAGATAAATAAATAAATTAATAAATAAATAATACCAGATAAATAAAAAACAAAAACAAACAAACAGATAAATAAATAAATAAAAAGATAAATAAATAAAAACAGATAAATAAATAAATAAATAAATAAATAAATAAAACCAGATAAATAAATAGATAAATAAATAAATAAAACCAGATAAATAAATAAATAAATAAAAACAGATAAATAAAAACATGAATAAAAAATAAATAAATAAATAAGACCAGATAAATAAAAAACAAAACAAACAAACAGATAAATAAATAAATAAACAAACAGATAAATAAATAAATATATAAATAAAAACAGATAAATAAATAAATAAATATATAAATAAAAACAGATAAAAAAATAAATAAAATTAAAGCTGCAAGCAGCGATGGTCGGGCCCTCGCATATGCGCGCACGTCGAAATGTGCGCACGTCGAAATGTGCATAACATAACCTTGATAACCGCAAGAAGTTTCAGACAGCTCTGAGAAGGTGCTTCCTGCCGATGCCTTCTTTGAATTTTTTTTATTGATTGCCACGCCCACAGCGATTCCTTAAAATTCATAATTTTGATAACTTTTACTCAGGAAGTGTATTTGAACAGACCTACCAAGTTTGAAGTGAATTGGATACAATCCCTAGGAGGAGTTCGTTCAAACATGACCCCTTGTCAACCAGCCCAGAACTGCAAAAATGACGATTTTCATAGAGCGCCACGCCCACAGCGATTCCCCAAAATTCATCGTTTTGATAACTTTTACTCAGGAAGTCTATGTGAACACACTTACCAAGTTTGAAGTGAATTGGACACAATCCCTAGGAGGAGTTTGTTCAAACATGACCCCTTGTCAACCAGCCCAGAACAGCAAAAATGACGATTTTCATAGAGCGCCACGCCCACACCATTTTCCCAAAATTCATCATTTTGATAACTTTTACTCAGGGAGTCTATGTGAATACTCCTACCAAGTTTGAAGTGAATTGGATACAATCCCTAGGAGGAGTTCGTTCAAACATGACCCCTTGTCAACCAGCCCAGAACAGCAAAAATGACAATTTTCATTATTAAATATCTTGCTTCCTGTTCATCGTAGCCCATTGCTCCGAGAGAGTTTTTGGTAGGTCCTGGCATGTTCTACAATTCGGCTGAGTTTCATAATTCTGTGTCCAAAACTGTGGCGGGGCTGTTTGAAAGAAAAATTCAAGGGGGCGCTATAGAGCGAATTTGCCCCGCCCCCTCATTAATTATGCAGCCGAATTGTGCATAATATTGCTCTTAACCACCCCAACAAGTTTCAGACAGCTGTGACAAAGTATATGATAGCCGAACAGTTTTGCCCGAAAATCAGCCCAAAAGTCAATGGAGTCTGGTTTTTCGATGAAAAAAAAGGCAGCGTCCACTTTGACGCTCCGTCACGGCCACGCCCTCTGATAAAAAGTTGAAATTATTTCTCAGATGTCAAGTCCAAGGCCTTGACAACATCCACACCTAGTTTGAGGTGGATATGATCAATATTGTCCGAGCTGCACGCCATCTCGTAAAAGTGGTCTTTTTTGTCGTCACTAGGAGGCGCTATAAAAATCACCGAATATTTTTGTGGAAATGTATTCTAGGCCAGACTGCCATTATATATTCAAAGTTTGGTGAAGATTGGAGAATTTTTCACAAAGTTATAGCACTTTGAAATTTTATGAAAAATGGAGAATTTCGTGGCCCCGCCCCTCTGACATAGTACATCAAAAAGTAATGTTTTTCGATAACTTTTCATCGTCAAAGCCTCATGAACCCATGTGCCAAGTTTCAAAAGGATCGGACGAAAGCCCTAGGAGGAGTTCGATCAAATGCGACCCCTGGAAATGAGCGAAAAACCCTGAAAAGTCCAAATTTGGGAGAAATTGGACGCCGTACGGTTCACTGTAGCCTGGGACACCAAGAGACTTTTTTGTGCGTCTGGGCATGTTACATACTCCCACCAAGTCCCGTACACGTGGGCGAAACCGTGGCGAGGGGCACCACCAAAAACGTACACGTAGGTGGCGCTGTGGAGGCATATGCGTACGTCCATGTGTGAGACCCCCAAAATACGTAATTTTACACCTGACATTGGGGGGGTAGGCAAATTTTCGTGAGTTTTTGGGGGGATATGGGCCGTCGAAAATGCGATTTACTTTAGGTCTGAAGAAAAATAAAAAAAAAAAAAATAATAATAATAATAATAATAAAAAAAATAATAAACATTTGAAATACAATAGGGCCTCGCACCGCGTGCTCGGGCCCTAATAATAAATAAATAAATAAATAAACCTCTTCGGGTTTTTCGTCACCGCCACAAGATGTTTCACTTCCGTGTACTTCCGCCTTCGCCCCCCGGAGAGGACCTATCTTGACAGGGGTCGCGCCTGCGCGTTGAGCCCCGGGCGGAGCTTGCATGTTGAACTTGTTACTGTGTCTGCAGTGATATCATAACACTGCAACATGAAGACGCGCTCTTATGACCGCCACCCGTCTCCATCTCTGGGTAAGACACAGGTCAGTAAAGATTGTGCTCAGGTTACCGGATGCTGCCATGAGTTGTTCATCTCTGTTAAGCTGCTGATGTAATCTGTTTTTCTTTTTTTTTTTTGGTCTGCAGCAGTCTCGATCATTCTGTAATGTCGTGTCTAAAATGCATACTTCCTCCACGGTGATTATTTCAGCCCTGCAGTGTTTACAGGAAGCAGGCTGTGATCTTTTTAAACCCGTGTGGCTGAGTAACGGTATGAGCTCTTGGATGATGCTGGATGAAGCTCAGCTGCTGTTAATTCATAGATGACACCCAAAGGGACGTGTCATGAGGAGCCTTTTGCAGGATGTAGCCAGATGCATGTTTGAATACAGCTGTGCAATGCTAAAACATTGATAATACACTATCTCATCTATTACAGAAGCACCATGTTGATATGCAATAATGTTATTATTAAAATATGAAGCTGTTCAAACTGTTGTCCCACAAGCTCTGGAGCATTGATTGCAAGCACCAACATGCACACTAATTATATGGAAAGATTGACGAATTGGAAACCTGGCTCCATTACTGTGTAAAATGTCCAGCTCACTTCCTTATGAGGGTCATGTGGCATCAGGTGGAACTTTTAGCATCCATTTCCCCACCGTCTGTAAAATCAGCCCACATTTTATGACTTTACTGTCTTGTGTAGGTGCTGTAACTGGGGCAAAAGGAAGGCATGAGGAATAAAAGGAGGAGGAAGGATGCCAGCTGAGCCCTTCATCCGCTTGCAACTGCCACCGCTGCCAGCGTCAAACTAAAAGAAACACAGAAAATGGCTCAGTCTGTGAGGAGGCCCGAGACTCTAGGAGCAATGGACCACGAGCCCCAGAGGGACAAGACCAGGGCGAGCTACTTTGGCAACGTCAAGACCAGGTCAGGCCTCTAAACGTGCATGGATTACTGGAAAGAAAACAAAAGGGGTAAAGCTCTAAGGAGACACGTGACATGTTTGGCTGGTGTTTATGTCTCAGATTTAAACCTGCTACACTTTGTGTTAATTACATAAAAAAAGGTAACATCACTAAAGATGATCATACCAGACTGCAGTACAAAAAAGGGTGATTTTTGATTTTGAAGCACCAGATGTACATTTTCATGCCATTGAAGGACTCCATCATCATGTGGGTGAGAGCTGTACAGCATGTTGCCAGGAACTCATTTTCCTGGCCATTGCAGACAACACTCCCACTCCCCTATAAATAACTCTGATCAGACTGTGAGGGCTGCTCGATACAGTTACTCACACTTCACGATGAATAATCGAATGCCTGCAATTAAAGGGAAAATCCACCCTAAAATAAATTCAATTTGTTGATCTTAAGGTGGAGTATATGTGTCAGGTCATAAAGAAATACAGAAGCTGTTTGATAGAGAGTGAATTAAGTCATAAATCCTGTAATGATAGAAGAAGACACTTTATGATTTCAGGCTGTGCTACATTAAAATAAAACTTTTTTTCATTTTGGAAATATCTCAGATGTTTTTTTATTTGGTTAATAATTCAGTCTCAGTGAGCTGCAACGACAAGATGTCACCTGATGACACTTATAGGGCTGTCACAGTATTGATTGCTCCATCAAAAATTGATCAAAATTTGCTTTTTAATTTCAAATATGGAAATCAAAAGCAGCAACAACAATTCTCCCAGTACCTCAGTGGAACCCTTTAGTCATCGACTGACTCTGACTTTTGTTTTTGTGTTTAGCTTTTTGGTCCCTGAATGTTATTGTTATTTTATAATACATTATTTAAATTTGACCATACGGTCTCATTGTGGTACATCCCAGAAACTATAAATAGACAGATCTGTCACACATGTAGCTCATCTTTTTAAATATAAATGACAGTGTCAAGGCCTTTAAAACCAATAAACTGTTGATCTAAATGACGACTTGACAGTCTAACAATGGCATAGCCCTCAGTGCGGGGAAAAAGTTAAATTAAATCATGAGCTTAAAATCAAACGTCAAAACAAATTCTGCATTTGAAGAATTGTGACAGAGTGAGTGAGTAAAGTTTATTTTTTTAGCACTCACCGTGGCAGCATTTTGGACCATGTGAATGATCCAGGAATGTGTTGCTAACGTACAGTAATGTTTATCCATAATAGACATAAGTTTAGCAAAACTCCTCAGCTGGAAAAAACAGAAACAAATCAAACACATCAGACTGATAGTGCCTGGTAAAAGCCTTTAAATTGATATATAATTGAATATCATCTGCATAGTAGGGATAAAGATATGTGTATATCAGGGCAGTAGGTCTTGACTTTTTGGTTACCTGCCTGGGGATGTATTTTTCTGTGTTTGTGTCCAAAATATCATATTAATGCAATTTAAATTAGTCCTTTAATTATTATTACTGCATTGATGATCACTAATCAATTATTTAATCAAGAAAAGTGCCAAATATTTGATTTTGTTTCCCAAGTGTGCGGGCTAGCTGCTTCTCTCTGTTATATAATATAAAACAATGTCTAACAAACAATCTAACAGGCAGTTTTAATATTTAATTTTTTAGATTTTTATTGATAAAGAATATATTTACTGTATATAACAGACATTAAGGAAAATGATGAATTGTGTTATACCTGTTAGAAGCATGCACTGAGTCAGTTATACTGTGTTTTCAGCGTTGCTCTAGAATAAATTCAGACTGTGTGTGTGTGTGTGTGTGTGTTTGTAACCTAATATCTATTCTTTCTGCTCTCTCTGTCAGGCTGGGTGCCAAGCTCCCCCCTGGCGTCTCTCAGCCTCCGCAGTTCGCTAAGCGGCCCTGGGAGACTCAACCTCAGGCCCGAGTGATGGCGGAGCCCACAGCCAGCAGCCAGCGTCAGAACCAACCCATCGTGGGCCGACCTCTCAACCACATCCCCCACATCAGAAACCCCAAACTGCGGCAGTACTACCTGCAAGGTGCTCCTGCACAGTGTTTGATATTTGACAGCAGGCTTGTGTGTCCAGCTTGAATTTACATTTTATAATTTCCTCACACTGAGCCTGTTGTCATGTCTTTGCATAATTATTTTCATACAGAGAGAAAAGGCCGTGTGTTAATCCTGTTGGAAAACTCTGCTTCCTCGTACTTGTGCTGTGCTCAGGATGTTTTGTAATAAAGGGGTAAAAGAAATTGATTTCCTTTTGTCCACAGGGACTTCGTGGGATCTTAACAATACTGCATTGAAGCAAGAGCATACGCGTGGACCGTCAGATGACAGCACAAGCAGCAGGGTCAGTTACTTATTTTTGTTTTTGACTTTTCAGGCTCTTGTTGTACTTTTCTTTTGTAAAAAGGTAAGAGAAAAATTAGGAAATTGGACAAACAGATAATGGATTTACTGCTGCATTTGTGTATCATCATCTGCTTAGGCGTTTTAGTCAAGATTTATGATCTTTAAAGGGTTTGATAAAGAGCGTCCAAGGTTCAGAGTGACGGGGCAGTCAGAGCCGGTCCTGAACACGATGGGAAAACAGAGTTTGTTTCAGAGTCTTTACAACAAATACAGCCGGAGGAATGTATATTCCGACGTATATTCGAAGGTATTTGTCAGCTGAGCTTTTTTTCTGTCCTGTGATAATCATGAATGTGCTTATTACTAAGAGCTCTGGACTGTTTTTAACCTTTGTTTTGCAACATCATCCAAGTTCGTCATCATCATATGTCTCCTTCTCCTTTTTAAATCTTCTCCTCTGTCAGATTTTTGTATCTGCTATTAGAAATTATGGTATTTTTACCATTTTAGTAAACAGAACAACCCCGATTCCAAAAAAGTTGGGGCGCTGTGTAAAATGTCACTTTTGTCTGGAGGGCAAGACGTCTATTTGAAATGTGGGCTCATCAGACCGTGGCACATTTTTCTGTCGGTCATGTCGGTCCATCATCAGATGAGCGTAGACCCGGAGAAGTCTGCAGGGTTTCTGTTGTTGGTGGTTCTTGTGAGTGATAACCTGTATTTGTAGACACAGCTATGAACTGTGTTTACTGACAACAGTTCTAAAGTGTTCCTGAGCCCATGTAGTTATATCCTTTATACAGTCATGTTGGTATTTAGTACCGCTTGAGGGGTGGCAGGGTTCATTCATTTTTGGCTTTCAGTTTTGCCTTTCATGTGCAAAGACTTCTCTGTTTTGATTCTCTGAGTCTTTTAATGATATTTTGGATGGTAGATGGTGACATTTCTTGCAACTGTGCATTCAACGGTTGGACTATTTGCAGTTTTTAAGTGGTGAATCTCGCCCTATTCTGACTTGTGAAGGATGCCTCTTCTCATACCCAACCATGATACTATTACCTGTTATCAGTTAACCTGATTATCTTTTAAATGTTTCAAACAGGTGTTTCACAGCTTTTTGTTGCCCCTGTTCCAACTCTTTTGCAGAATGAGTGTATATTTACCAAAAACAACAAAGTTTGAACATTAAATATGTTTTCTTTGTGTTATATTCAATTGAATATAGGCATGGAATAAAGGTGTGGATGGAAAATGATTTACAGATCATTGCATTCTAGTTTACATGCTTACACAGCATCCCAACCTTTATGGACTATAATTATGAGCTGAAAAGACAGCGTTCATATTCGGTGTGCCAGCTAAAACTAAAGTATTCTGAACACAACAAGCCTGCAATAAAGCATCAGTTGTTAGGAAGGTGTTAATTCAACTGTTCCTTTGTATAACACATGTATACTAAGAGAGTGTTTCTAATATTTTGAGGGCTGATTAAACATTAAACATAAAAGCACACACTGTCAGGTGGCACTAACCGTTTTAGGTCAATGATCCATCTGTCAGTGCATGACAGTTGTGGGACATTTGTGCTTAATGGCCGCTGTTTCAACTCTTCAAAAATCAGAGATTCACATCTGATCTGCAGATGTTTGAGCTGATTGACTTAGTGAAAGCTCGCACAACAAATTGCAGCATGCTGTAATGAACCAGGGGTTAATAGGGGTTTTGATCTTGCATTTAATGCCCCTTTCCTGCACTACAAAGGAACAGTTATGTCTTTTCACTCCAAGATTTCTGGTGTGTGATCAGATTTAAGCGTCTACTGAAAAGTTTTCTTGTGTTTTAGGGTCTCCCCGGAGACACGGTGTTCAGCGTTTCATCTCAGTATAACAGTATCGGTGCATCCTCAGGAGAAGAGGGCAAAATGAGTCACTGTCCCTCCCGATCCTCGTCAAATTTACCCGCACTGTCTGCTGCCCTCATCCCCAGAGAGGTAAGCACGTGACGGCACCTGACACGTGTGACTACTACATGTGTTCATTAAATAATCGTTGATTAGATTTTAAATACAAAACGACCTTTCTCATGTCATGGCTCTACTGCAAACATTTAGCTTTAGACAGGAAATATGTTGGTTCACATTAAATCCGTTTAAGCAATTACTACTCCACCCCAAAGCCTGTTTTTGTGAGTAACCTCAGGCTGATAATATGCAAACTTTGTCATTTTAATGCATTATACTGTAACCGTAAAAATATGCTTCTAGCCACAACCCACATGTGTCACATGGAGATGTGACCACAAACAAAGAGAAGAGGGGAACTGCAGGCCTGTAGAAAGAGGAAGTAGTCACTCTTCCAGTCATCAGGTTGTATCTGTTTCAATGTCAGAGCTATTCTTATCATGGCTTCCATTTTGAAGCAGCTGGTCGTCCCAAAGGGAAAAAACACTTCTACCGGTCGAGGATTGTCTCAGCCAGAATTGGACTCTGACTCTGATCCGAACCTGCAGGAGGTCGAGGCGGATCCAGACTCTTTGGATACACTCGCTGCTCAACCTCAGTCCCCCTCACCAGAGGCAGAATATGACAAACTACTGGTGAGTAGAAGAAATAACCGCTGATTCTGCATTATTTCATGTGTAAATGAAGTGAAGAGCAGTGCTGGAAACTGTATTTAAGTAGAATTTTGAGCTCCACTACATTTCAGGGAGAAATATTGTACTTTTAACTTCACTACATTAATGTCTAACTGAAGTTCATTACTAATGTACATTCAAGAAGTCAATAACAAAGCAACTGACCGACTGAAACATGTTTGTAGTTAACATCTTAACATCTTAATACGATCTTCGCGCATTTTTTTTTTTTCCAGTCATTAGTCGTGGTGAAGGAAAATGAGCCGAGACGGTTTTATAATGGATGTTGCTGTGGAAACAAACACCAAAATGAGACACAGTCTTTAAAACTTTACAGCACTGGGTACAGATGATTCAGAGAAAAACATTTTTAAACATTAAACAATATAAAAATTTACAGAATTTTATGGTTCATTGGTGCAGAAATCCTGGTTTCTAAAGTCGTGCACACAACACGCAAACATCACACTCTGATATTTGAAATAATACGTTAAAGACTGTGTTTACGGAAATGTAATGAAGCTGACTGAAGCTTCAGTTTCACATTTTTTCTGTAAATGTGCAAAAAATTAAGGACAACAAGCATTGTCAGCACATAAAAAGTACTCTCATTTTTTTCTGGGCAACACCTAGATAACTTTGTATATTTCAGTTTTAATTAAAGCTGCAGCAAACAATGAATTTATTCTGACTAATTAAATATATTTTTTAAGTTTTCTTGATAATTAGATTAATTATTAAAAATCTATAAAATGTTAGAAAATAGTGAAAAATGTTGATCACAATTGAGTCCAAGTTAACTTATTTCTATTGTGATGGACATTTTTAACTTATTTATATTGCTTGTTTTGTTGTGACTAACAGTCCAAAATCTAAATGTTTTCAGTTTTCGACACTAAAAAAGAAAATCAGCAAAATATTTACATTCACGAAGCAAAAAACTAATTTTGGCATTTTCCCTTTAAAGAATAGTCAACTGATATTATATGCGATGCTAACAGGATGTGGAGGCGGTGCCGATGCCCGATGGACAGCTCTGCTTATTGGCTCTGCCACCGGAGTGTTGTCAGGGCGAGGGACCAGAGGCCATGCAGTACCTCAAACTGTTTTGTCGCTACATCACAGACCGTAAGGTGAGTGTGAGCAGCAACACAACTTCAGATCTAATCTTTCCACATTTCCAGTGTGCAGCACATCAGTATTCCTGTCTCTCTCTCTCTCTTTCTCTGTCAGGGTGTGGTTTCAGGTATCCTGTTGGTGACTTCTAATAAGATCTTCTTTGACCCGTGTAAGACACATCCTCTGGTGAAGGAGCATGGCTGTGAGGAATACCTCCTGTCATGCTCTGTTGATAGTCTGGCATCTGTCACCTTCTTCTCTGACATCTCACACGTTCACTTCAACACGTCCCAGCAGAGGTCAGCAACGATTCACTGCTCCTGAGCAATACACAGACTATAGATCACATGAAAAGTTAATACGATTGTTTCCTTCTTCTTTTTTTTCTTATTAGGAAAAAGGGAAAGAAAATTTTCCAAAAGTTGAAAAGCACTAAAAGGCGAGCAGGCGGCTTCCCAAACCAAAAGGGGGAGTCGGCTACAGCTCTGCAATCTGTGGCTCCATCAGAGTTGACCAATCTGGCTCTGAGCCTGACTAAAGAGGTTTCTGGGGAGGAAGAGGAGGCAGAGAGCAGAGACATGGCAGAGGCTGAGTGCGAGCTTGATAGCAGCCCGATAGAGGTGCTGTCAGAGGCGTCTGTAGGCAGCCTGAGCGTGGCTGTCCTGAGCAGTGCTGCCACCTTCTGCTGCGGAGGTCAAGAGGCAGCGAGTAAGCTGCTGCACTCTGATGAAACAGTGAAGCCCTCTGTTAAGAGTGAGACTGCAGGTACGAATGTGAATTATCCACCTGAGAGGTGGTTTATGTTGTTTTCATCTTCTTTACTACAGTTAAACCCTCGTTTGTTTTCAGTGCCTCATAGATCATCATCTGGCGGTCCCGGGAGTCTGATGTTTGTGCGGCTGCGGGTTCAGCCGTCTGCAGGAAAGAAAAAGCTGGGGACGGCCAAAACTTTACCCAGAAGAGATTCCTGGCTTGCCCTTTCACAAGACAGGTACAGTAACTAATGACAATTATGGGCCTGGAGCAGAGTTTTTAAAGGGGTGCAGCTGGGGAACTCACAAAAGACAGATTTTAGAAAATTGAAGGGAGATGAGGGGCCCTGACAAGAATCACGATGTGTTAAGTACTTGGCTTTGAATGTAGAACATGTATCTCAAGGGGAACTGACCAGATTTGACTATAAACACTATAAACAATAAAGAACATACTTTTCATTTTGTCTCTCTAAATTGCACTTTTTAGACATAAACCCATGTGGTGCAGCTGTTGCTGACACATCTGGACTGGCTGGAGGGTCCGATTTTTTTTCTCTGTCACTTGCCTTTTAAAAAAAACTGTCTCTGTGGTTGATTTGTTATGAAACTTAATCGCTGTGAATGACCCGGTTATCTGTTTTGTTGGTCAAATTGTCTGTGGTAAATGGTCGGTATCGCTTCATGTTCTGGGTTTTACATCCAGCCACCTGCTGATGTTTGTTCCTCATTTCCCACACCAGCACCTTTCAGCATTAGTGCTTTATCTTAATTTGTGGCTGCTCCCTATCTAAACCATAAAGAATTGTTAACAATGTTTAGTTCCTCTTAACATCTGACTGAAGGTTGTAAAGTGATATGAGGAACCTTTAGTTTTTATCTAAGTGGCTTTAATTGACAGAGATGTACAGAGTTGACATAGTGTTCAGTACAAAACCTTTCAAAGTTGAGTTTAGCCTCTTTCACTTTGCTGTACAATTCACTAATGTACATTCAAATGTCCATAAAACTTTGAATGCGTTTGAGGCAGTCATCTGCAGTCTGCAGTTTGAGAGAGGTGCAGTGTGCATTTACTCACAGACCTGATTAATTATTTATTCTGCAGTCAGAGGATATTTGTATCTGTCGAGTACATTGTCATCATAGAAATTAGTTGTTCTTTTCTTAGTGATATTATTACGTAAAGTTGTATATCTGGCATTTTTTATCCAGTGAACAAACTATTTACCTATTGTACTAATAATGTGTGAGTGTGTGCTGCAGTCTGCCACAGCCCCCTCCCTTTCAAATGTTTTCTAGGCCCGACACTGGCCTCAATATCTTGATATTCAGTTTCTAGAATAGGTCAAGCTCCAGAAACACTGTATCCTACATTTCCCATAATACAACTCAGTAGCATCTTTAATTAGACCCTCCCCTAACATGGTCAAGGTTAGTTTTGAAGAGACATTATATAAACAGTTTTCTTTAGTTGTGCGATGCTCAGCTCAACTTCAGTCATATATTTACATATTTCATCAAACTGCTCACTTCAGTTGAATATTTACTTTCTCTGTCCACTAATCCCTCGTCAGTCAGTACGCATTAACTTCACCACAGTAGAAGTACAAAGGTAACTTTTAGAAATAAATCTGTCAACGGTTAGTTACAGGTAATCACTATGAAAGGGCGACTATGATCTACGTGTAACCTCATAAGGCTTTAAAAGTACTGAAAGGGTGTGTAGGGTGAATATTTACATAGCAGTAGTAGAAGAAGTATTCAGATCATTTACAGCAGTAAATATGCTCTATTACAAGTAAAAGTACACGTGCAGAATTGAGTTCATTTTGTTGATTCATACTGTTGAGTAGTTTTAATCCATAAAAATTGAGGTAAAATACAAAGTTTCCCTCTGAAATGTAGTGGGATACATGTAGCATAAAACATAAACATGCATATTTAAACAATACAACTACCTCAACTCTATATTTAGGCGCTTGTTTAGTTACCTCACTAACACTTTTATGCAATCCTTAACTTTCCTTTGCAATAATCCCTGATGATATATTGAATATGATGTATGAATATATTCATGAAGGTGGATTAAAAAGCATGAGTTACATTCAGAGTGTCTCTTCTCGTTGTTTTCTCGTTTGTTTGCCATTTAAACATGTTTGACTGCTTTCTCTGGTCCCCCCTGCAGCTCTGACGAGCTGTATGCCTACCTTACACACTGTCGACCAGACTTGTGTATACTTGAAGGAGGGGAGGAGGAGAGGGAGGCGGACCGCGACGAAGAGGAGTTTGTGCTAATCGAGGACAAGGAGGAGGAGGACGAGGACGAGGAGGAAGAGGTATTCCAGAGGCTCCGCAACACAGGGGACGACTGGGAGGTGAGTGGACGAGACCAAATTTACTGACACTTGATGATGATGTGTTCTA
This sequence comes from Larimichthys crocea, assembly GCF_000972845.2. NCBI lineage: Eukaryota > Metazoa > Chordata > Actinopteri > Sciaenidae > Larimichthys > Larimichthys crocea. Next base: position 9,376,887 of record NC_040034.1, on the reverse strand, counting down.
GAACAAACTGGCTTCATGTGTTTTGTTTTGGTTTGAACGCGTCTGTTGTGTTCCTGCACAGATGGTGTTGATGGAAGAGAGTGGGGACAAGCCGACCCTGGTCATGGACAGGGACCCTGAAGGACTCAATAATATTGTGGAGAGCAGCCATGTTTTAGAAGCTTCACATGTCAGAGAGGTGAGACACAGATATAACTACACAAATGTATAGCACTCTGGTGCTTACACCTTAAAAATACACAAACATTTCTGATATTTCTACAAAGACCCATTTAAATAACTATACTATAGTTTAAGGGGGTGTAAGGAGGACTCTGTTTACAGAATCTATCAGAAAACTGAGTAAATTATGTTTTCATTTGTGTTTAATCATCTAAAAATAAGAATCATTCTGTTTCTGTTACCTTGGATTGAGTCTTTTACCTCGATCTACATGGTCCTCTTCTACAGAGTCTGCCATGTTTCTACAGTATCCCAAAACTAAACACTGGCTTACTTATTTCACTAGTTTTGTGGCCAGAGTTGTTTCTCATTCACATTAGGAAGAAGAGGGTGAGGCGAGGGAGGGCAATCAGCAACTGCACGGCTAGATGCTGCTTAATTCTAAACACCAGACCTTTAAAAGTGCCTATTGTAAATGTAACTACGATTGTTGTGAAGAAATTGCTGAAGTCAGTGGTGAGGTCAGGAAGGAAGAAAGTGTTCAGGAGCCTCTGATGTCTTATGCTGTATTATTTATTGACGCTTGGCCAAGGAGAATTAGAGACACTCTCAAAGTTCATCAGAAGTGCCTGAGTCGGTCTCACATTCTGTCGAACTCATCCTGGTGGATCGACTTTAAACCCAAAGATAACACCACAAATACTATACGCCCAGAATTAGTCAAAGAGAATGTTTTTATTCATGCAGGTGTTATTGTCAACATATTCTAGTCTGGAGACACAGATGTCTGTTTACGCAGATTGGAATGTCAATGGCAAGCTTTCTATTATGACTAGGAAGGCAGCAACAGGCCTCTGTGACCCTGGCCAACATAGTATTGAGATATGGTGGCACCTAGTCAAAGACAAACAATTAATACTGCCACGGACCTCAAGGCCCACACGTGACCTTGTGTAACCTAAGGATAGAAAATTCCATAACAACTATGACTTTGGACTTTGTTTTATTTATATAAATATGCATACACGAGGATTCATTTTGTGACTTAAGGTGTTTTGTGCTGTTTTATGAACTCAGTTTTTTTAAACATTGTTATATCTAAATTACATAAAATCTACAACATTGTTGGTTAATTAAGGTTATTTCTGGCATTGTTTTGTTGTAGATTGAGAGTGAAGCTTTGAACTGTTTGTGTCGTTACTGAGCAAACAACTTCTTTGTTTTTTTACCCCATTACAGTTGTGTGAGTCTGTGGTGCCTAATTTGAAATGTAATATTGCAATTATACAACAATTACCAACTAAGTAAACATAAAATCCAAATGTATTCATATTCTTCGGGGCAATTTGGTCTCAAAATAAACTTTTGTCATGTCCATACACAGGGTCTGTCTAAAGTAGACTCTCATATGTAATGGAGCCCAGTTTACTATTCCAGCAAGTAGTCTGTAGTCCATAGTAATGACTTCTATTCCTAACTAACTAACTGTAAAGCTTTCTAAAGAATATATTCTGTATTTTCTGTTGTACTCTGTCCCACTATACAGTTTGTATATTAGCAAGTCTGGTTTGGTTACTCAGTTAGGAGGTGTAAATATTTAACTAGTATGTAAAAACTTGTTTCCGTGGCGCAGCCACATTTACTAACAACTACACTGAAGTTAAATTCAGAAGAGCTGGTGCAGTCAGCTAACTCAGCCTTACACAGGGTTATACCTGCGTGCCTGTTTCATTCATATTTATGCTGCTTCACAGTTGTTAAATACTTTATTCTCTTCTCAGCTATGTAAGGAGCTTCCCCCCAGTACAGTTGGCCGCACCTGGCAGCTGGCTTACAGTACGTCCCGTCACGGCGCCAGCCTCAAGTCCCTCTACAGAAGACTGAGTGCCACAGACTCCCCTGTGCTTATTGTCATCAAGGATGCTCTTGACGAGGTAAAAGACACTTTAATATTAACTATCGATGTAATTTTAGTGTTGTTTTTAATTGTTGGTGTGACTTTCCTTCGTCAGATATTCGGCGCTTTCCTCTCTCACCCTCTGAGGCTCAGTGAGAAGTTCTACGGCACCGGAGAAACTTTCCTCTTCATGTTGCATCCTCGCTTCAAGGTACGCCACCAAACAACTGACCACAGAGTGATACTGTGGTTCTGTTAGTGGTTAGTTCTGCTTTTTCTGGAAGGTCAAAAAGTCAAGAAGTCATGAATAAATTCCCCTAAATTGCTCTAATTAAATCTAGAAGATAAGGCTATTGATAGCTGAACTAATGACACTTAACTTTGGTTTTGCCTTTAGTGCTTCAGATGGACTGGAGAAAACTCCTTTTTTATTAAAGGAGACTTGGACTCTTTTGCCATTGGTGGAGGCAGGTAATGGTTTTTCACCACTTCCCCTCTTGCATTCAGTTTTATGTACTCTGTTCTATCTGTAATCTATTTAACATGCATGCCTCTTTTTCCTGCAGTGGTCACTTTGGTCTGTGGGTGGATGAGAATTTATACTTGGGTCGCAGCAGCCCCTGCTACACCTTCAATAACTGTTGCCTCTCAGAAACCGACGACTTCCGAATCATGGAGCTGGAGGTGTGGACGTTCGGCTGAAGACGCAGAGTGGTCGCGGAGTTTCTCTTTGACTCTTTGACTCACTTCGTCCCCAGCTCAGCTTTATCAAGACAGCATTTATCACTGAGCAAAAAACAAACACAGCTGCTCATTCATTTCATGGTAACGTCCATGTGAAAAAAAAAAAATGAAGAAAAAAAAATCAACCACAAACTGCTGGATTTGTCAGTGTGATTAAGTGCTGTGGATCTTAGTGAACTGAAATGACCAGAAAAAGGCTGATCTCGAGCATCATGGGGTTGACTCATTCCTGTGGGCTTGGCAACCAGACTTGAGTTCGACTGAAGCGAGTAGAGCTGAACTGTTATGAACCGGGATTCCTTTGAGTCCTCATTTTCGAATGGAGTGTGTTACAAGTCTCAGAGACTGCACTTTGCTTTTAAATGTGAATCAGTAACGTCACGATATCTCACCATTTATCATGTGAACATGTAGATCTGTCCTCAGAGGTAATGCATGCCCCCCACTTTTATATAACCGTGTTCAGTTAATGCTGGAAGTTTGAAACACACATTAGTCTTCTCCTTCTTCTAATGAATAGGATAAAAGCTGCACGTGCAGAGCCCACAGTCCCACAAATACAAGTTCCCTTTGTCAGACACTAATCATTTTTACGGGTTTTCACCGATTTGTGACAAAGACGGCAGAAACGAATACTGAAAATTCATCACACTTGAAGAACATCTGCTCTTGCAATGAATCAATGAATTCTTGACTATTCGAGTGCTGCCTCGTGCACCACTGCAGTGTCTGAATGTGAATGAAAAAGCTCAAGAAGGACTTCCAATTAATGCAGTTTCGTCATTCAACTGTATCCGTGACATGCTCTCACTCCGAAAGAGCAATCTACTTTGCTTACATTGTACAGTACTGTAGATTAGTTAATAAAAATCAGCACAAAGTCAAAATGTTAAATAAAGCTTCTGTGTGATTGATTTGTTAAATTTAACAGCTGGAAAAAACCAAAAACACAATTCTGTTTGTAAAAAAACAAAACAATTTTATTTCACCTTTATGAAAAAAATGGCACTCGTAGGTTACAGATAACAGTGTTTTCCTCCTGAAGGCTCCAAGCAGTCCACATGGTGTGGACTTTATGACCTTAATATGTCTACAGGGGGGAGTGGCACGGTGGTGCAGTGGTTGTTGCCTCGCAGCAAGAAGGATCGAACCTCGGCTGGGGCCGTTCTGTGTGGAGCTTCCTCCCACAGTCCAAAGACACGCAGGTTAAATGCTGACTCTAAATTGCTTGTAGGTGTTGAGTGTGATTGGGTGTTTGTTTCTATGTTATGAACTGCCGACTTATCCAGAGCGCACCCGGCCTCACCCAGTGTCAGCTGGGATCGACTCCAGCCCCCCCTCCCCCGACCCTGAGGAGGATAAGTGGTTACAGAAAAAGGATGGTCGGATGTTTCCAGGGTTGCATTCAGTCGTTGTAATCTCAAATTTTACCGTTACTTTTAAAAAAATCACTATTCTTGACCCCTGTGTTTTTGCATTTCACAGTAAAAACAAACTGGAAGATGAAACTTCTTATATGACAGGAAAAGGTAAAAAGAAAAGAAAAAGAGACATATTGTGCAAGAAATATCCAATAGTAGGTCCAGATTGTCACTTTTGTTTCTTAAAACCTCAAAGATTTCCTCTTGTCTAACTAACACATTACTCTGACTGGAGCCTAAAAGAGGATAACAACAGTACACGGTATCATGTGCTTCTCAGGAATCAAACATATTTGCAAACATATGACCACATGGCCACATAATAACACATAATGCATGAATATGAACCAAGTGGCGACCGACCTATCAGGTTTTTTTTTTTTTTGGCTCAGCAGCTGTTCTAGCTGCATGCGACCACCGTACATATTAAAAACAAATGTTCTTTGGTGTGGTCACAAATCTGCAAAATATTCAACATTTGGTTTCAAACTCATAATACAGAAAAACTAAAATGTATTTTTTTATGTGCCACAGTCCAGTTTAAAGAGTTTCCTGCTGCTGTCGTCCCCATGAGTCAGAGAAGGGTGTTCCCTCCAGCAGCCTCAGCAATAACATCAGGCGTCGCCCAACCCATAGAGGGCTTTCAGGCAAAGTCTTCACAAACGGCTGAGACACTAAAAAGGCAACAACTGCACCGACTCCGTCTCTGGGTACGCTCGGCAGCACAAAAACTCTCAGTCAAATATTGCACATGCAACACCAGGTTATTTTTAAAAAAAGAGAGAGATATAGCATGTTTCGGTGCAGTATGGTGCATTTATGCTTTGATCTGTCAACGTTAATCAGCAGCTAAAAGCAGAGAGAGCAGCTCTAGATGTGTTTACGTACCTGCTGCTGCTCAGTGTGCAAAGCATTTGTATCTCATTAAAAGAAGCAATATTTCCCTGTAGTACATTTCTGTGGACTGTTTGTCAAAATACAAATACCGTATAGAAAATTTTCTGACCAAGACAGACACCGAAATAAATAGTAGGAAAGAGGATAGAAGGCAAGAAAGTTTTCAGCTGCCAACACCGATGAGAAAGCTTCTCTACTTAATCGTTGGAGGGGTTTGCTTATCTTTAATTCCAGAGGAATGACTATCGTTTCCTCCACACACATATTACTGTGCCAGATACTCCTTGGCTTTCTCCAAGCCTTCCTTCAGGAAGCTGATATAAGTGGATGTGGAAGGGTCCTCAAACCCACCGGAGAAGCTGAAAGTTGCTCCTTCCTCCTCTGGTTTCATGGACGTCTGGTCCAGGAAGTAGTTGGCATTGATGTGGTGGACCTAAAGCCAAACAAAGACCGGGGTTTAATGATTATAATTAAGACTGTGACAGATTGTAAAACAGTGGGACGACATGAAATACTGTAAGTCTAACAGAGATTAAAAATGTTTTATCCCCAGAATTTTCTTCAAAAGGTGAATTTAACCAATTTCAGCCTTGTGCTTTAATTAATTGCCTTAATACGGATATTAACAGGAGTGCATGATTTGTGGACTCTTGTGGAAGTCTCATAAATCGTAGGCTGACAGAAGAGTAAAATATTTACAATAGTTCCATTAGGCAGGGCCACCATCATCTCCACAGGGAAGTTGTAACTCTCCAGGTGTAATCGAGCCTTTTCGCTCAACTTGCGGTTCTGCTCATCAGCCTGTTTCAGGGAAGAAATATTAAGTGTGACACACTTTAGATTTGAAAATGATTAAAGTAAATGTGAGTATAAAGCTTTACTGTCCTGACAGCTCACCTGCATGTTCTCCAGCTCTTTGACCAGAGACCAGCTGCTTATGAAGCTCTGGTTGAGCAGGGCCAGCACGGGCGAACTTTCCAGGACGGTCTCCCGGAGAGTTCGCCCCGAACCTACAGAGGTGCAACAGAAAGATACACCAAAAATATGCAATTCACAACGGTTTATGTCATGGACTGAATGGTTTTGCTTTTAAAAGTGGGACATAACATGAGCTACCACAGGCTACTGGTCATACCAGACCACATGAGGCTGCAGCAGCTAAACAAAAAGTGTACTGAACTAAACAAAGGGTATGTTTTATTTCTTACGAAAATCATCTGTTCACTTGTAAAAGAAAGAATTTGTTACTTTCTTTTCAAAGTTAAATAGAGCCACTTTAAAATATCTTTGCTCAGGTGGCCTGGAAGTTGACTGTGGCTTCACTTTTCAATAAAAGCACAGCTTTATTACACAAAACATAAAAATATTCCAGAATTCAGCTCATCTACCCCTGTAATAAATATATATAAAACTGATTTAAGGTACTTCTAATGGTAAGCTGTCTCTACTGACTGAAGAATAAAGTACTAAACTGTTTTTTTCCAGACTCTCGTACATAAACCTGTTTCTATCCCATTTTTTGGATGCAGCCAATTTCTAGCCTTGTGTTTTAAATCTTCTCTCAGCTCTCAGTAACAGCAGGCAAGACTTTGATCGATGATTTTACCTCAGCAGGACTGGTCGTCTAATGCTCCCCAAAGCAGAATGGAATGCACCAGTTTATTTTCTGCTTCAGCTCGTTCAAAGGCCTCTGAAAAAGGCAGGTAGGACACCTGGGAGGGAGCACGAGGAGAACAATGAAACGGCTGTGATAAAGCAACAGCGTGTTGAATAAATGCTTTGTTGACATTTACCCTCTTGAAGGGGTAGAAAGTGACATCCAGCCGGCGAGTGGCTTCTTGCCGACTGAGCTCTGAGGTCCAGTGGATGTCCTCAAAGACGAACTGGATCGGCTCGCGGCTGGCGTCTCGGCTGTCGATGATATTGCCCTCCTCATCCATGATGACGGAGGGAGTGGATGGGCCTGTGGACTGCAGCTCTAACTGTAGACACAAAAACAAGGAAATGTTTCGTGAGAAAACATGACATGCTCGAGCAAACAAAACTTAAAAGGAATTATTCTGTGATCTTTAACATATTTCTGGCACTTCTCCATCATATAGCTACACTAAGATGTGAACAGGAGGTGCTGCAGTATCACATCTATAAAGTAACAGAGCCACAGCTGTACCTGTGGCAGGTATCCGATGTCCACCTCCATGTTGCTGCTCTCACTGGCCCCATACAGCCACTCCATGTCCACATTCAGAGACCTGAGACAGGACGGGACATTTAACATGAACAACTGCAGTAGCTGACGACAGTGTGCTGAGTGGAGAGAGTGTGAGGACGTACCTGTCATTGGGGACGTAGAGTTGGAAATGTCGGACGTGAGACGCATCTTTAGACAGAATGATGTTGCCAGTGAACTGGCCCGGGGTGAACCAGAAGGGAAAGTCTGGAACATCGTTGAGCTGGAATTCTGCGTGAATCCTGCAGAGGTGAAGAGAACGAGTCAGCAGACTTTAAACTTTGAGATTCGTCAGTTTCTAAACAGACATATTTATATTCGCTGATGTTACATTACAGTCATGTGGGAGGCTGTTTTGAAAACTCTTCAACCTCTGCACATCTGATGGTAAAAGCACCGCGAGATGTCATAACAACAGTCTAAAACAAACAAACATGCAATGCAAAGTATGTGTTTCGTGGTTTCTCGCATTAACAACGTTGCTCTTCAGCGGCTGACTGAATCCGTAGATTCATGTGAGGTACTGCATTAGCACAAAAAAGTAAGGTAGACTCGCTGGGGTGAATCGGTCTCTGCATGCTGATTTTAAACTGAAATCAATGGCTGCCTGCCAAGGAGGACGTCACCATTAATATTTATAGCATGTTCTGAATATTAGTCAGCACTAATGTGAAGCATACGGACTGTCAAGGCACCACTATGCTGTTTTACGTCTCCTCCTGAATTGCTCCTCACCTGAAGACGATGTCATAATAAAAGTCGTTGCTGGCACGAATGCAGGCGACTGTGCCCTGAGGAGCAAAACGTGATTTGATGAAGGGCCGAGGGTGGAACATATTCAACAAGGAGTGGATGAGAACCTGCAGCGAGAGAAGAACATCCATTAATATACAGTCTGGTTATCACTCAACCTAATGTGACTCTAAACGGTGATGAGTTTTTAAAGGATACCTCTTTGTTGCCCTTCGGCGACGGCGGGTGGTACCGATTGTTGGGCAGGTACCCGGTGAAGATGTTGAGCTCGCTGGGAATCACCCACCACGTGTCTCCCACGTCGACCTTGTTCTTTGGGGGCAGGAACGCCCTGAACTGGCTGGCGGAGAAGGAAGACGAAGGCACTGCTGGGCTCTTCCAGGAGCGCAGACCATTCAGAGAGCTGTGAGACACCTGCAAGAGCAAGAGGGAGTCCGCTTACTATGAGCCAATTGTTTGCTTCAAGTGAATCAGTCTGAGATGATTATAAATCTATTCTCTACACATTTTGAGTGAAATCTAATTAATTCACAGTATTTTGCTGTGATGGATAATGATAATAAAAGTGCATGAACTTTTGAGAAATCGCTGTGAATGTGTGACTGAACTTAAAACCCTTGTCGCAGCCTCTTCTGTGATTTATCAAGCAGTAGTCAAGACAAACAGGACAATAAATCAACAATAGTTTGGCCTCATCTTACCCCAAGGAAACCATCCTTGCTCTTTGTCATGGAGTCCAGCAGCAGCGGCTGCATTTTGGCCTCCAAGATTAAAGTCTCTCCATTGGGATCATGGGTCACTTCCTCCTCAAAGTCCACCGGGGGTGTAATTCCTGCCAAGGCCAATGCAGGGTTTTTAGTGTGAGGGGAAGAGGCAGGCATTGATTAAATGGGACATTTGACAAGAGAGATAAAGTGTCTTACCTGTGAGTTTCTCTGCAATGGGTTTAAACTCCTCCGGACTGAGATAAAGGTCGTGGTCAGTGTCCAAGGAGGAGAAGAGAAAAAGCCCCTCGGCACCCAGAGTCCGGATACTCTCCTCCTAATGGAGGGACAGGAGCGTTAGAGTGATCTTTACTGTCATCATGACACGCTTCAGGGATTTCAATGTGGCATCTGAACTAGGACAGTGAGCTGTCTCATCACATAAAAACACAAATATTTTGTGGGGGACACTGTTGATGCATGATCTTCTACTGAAGTATTTGGTCTTTTCTGCGTTCGAGCAGTCCAGTTTGGACAAAGATCAGCCCAGAGGCCACAGATTCCTCGCATGTGTGTTGGAGTCAGACCACCTTTTTTTTTTTTCCCCAGACAGATGCGTGCCTACTAGCGCCTGTACAATGGAGGGAGAAGGGGGGGAGGAGGTACAAGAGAACAACTTGGGAGACCCTCTGTGGCCAAACAAACGTGGATTAAAACAGGAGGGTTGAGTTTTAGCAGCTGTGGCACAGATCCAGCCCCCCTAATAAAACACCAAGGGGTGGAAAAAGAAAACTGCAGATGTGGTGACTTGCTGTCTGAGAAATAACACACATCAAAACGTCCATACAGTCATTATATATTATAAAAAGAAATGTAGCAGTAGTTCAGTGCAAACTTTGAATTAAGACATTAATTTATAGTGAATTTGCATTTTCTGAGTGTTACATGACATAATGCATATTTAAATTTTAAGTGTTTAAATGTTTAATTATGAGCCATAGATAACGTTATAACAGATGTGGATCTCACATGACGTTTCAGGAGCTGGGCATCTTGGTAATACTTGATCCCAAAGGCGAGAAGAGGCACGGCACCGACTACAAGTAGAGTCCACAGCGCCTTGGAGATCCAGGATCCAGAGCCCGGGCTCCGGTGCTCACTCTGCGGCGTAATTCTGCTCCCATCCTCGGTGGGTTTTTTATCCACGTCTGCGGCCATCCTCGACCTCCACGACAGCTATTTAGACGAGGGCATTGCCGTCGGATAACGTCCCCCACCACCTCCAAAAAACGGTTAGTGTAAAGTTTCTCCCCTCCTTAAAGTGTCCCGGCTGTTCTGTTATCTTCCAAGCCGGGGACCGCGCGTCTTTTCCGGCCGTCACACTCGCTGGCAGCAGCTGTGAAACGTTAGCTAGATTTCTTATTCCTCCACATCAAGCCCACAACCATCTGGACCGGAGCGCGTCAAGCGAGCCTTTATAAAACCTAGGAGGAAACCGGATGTGCTGCGTTTGTGGTGTCAAAATAAAAGCACTCGTATATATAATATCCGTACGTTAATCCATGATTTGGTCTGTTACATGCAGATATCGTGGGAGAAAAGTCAAGACGTTATTCCTGACATGTCACCCACCTGCTTAAATGTCTTAAAAGTGATCTCACGGGTGTCTACTTTTCTTTGCGGGATGTTATTAAATCGTTTGTTTGCGGTAACCAACCAAGTCCACACTCGGTATCGCTTCTTCACTTAAATGTTTTTTTATTTTTTTATTAGTTTACAAATTATGACCGAATCATAAAATACATATAGATAATCTAAATCTAGCTAGTTCACCGTTGATGTTTTTATTTTTTAAAAGTGTTGACCGGAAGTTTGTCTCCATCCTCTCCAGCTTAGCCGAAGCGCTGGAACAGTAGTCCCATTTAAAGGAGCAGGGCTGTCTCGTTCATCCCAGGAATGTCTGCTAACAAGCTGCAATTACATGTTTGTCTGCCAAAGAAGACAGTCATTACAGTTTTTGTAACTTCATGTCTGCCAGAGGAAGTGTTTCTGCTGGACTGCACAATAGAAATGTCTGTGGTATAATCTCAAACTCGCAATAACTTCATTCATAAATACTTGTTATGCAAAAGAACCCCACATTGATACACACTGGGAGGATGTCATTATCTGGATATGTGGTATTACACTGCCAGAGAAATCATTGAATCAATAGCACCTTAAGTTTATATGGTTAAATATTGCCTGTACCAAGATATGAATCCATGGCCTCCAACTAAAGCACAGTCTCTCTAACCTCATTGTTCCCAACTTTTCTGATATGAGTCCATGTGTGACTTGGCCCCTCATTTCAGGATGTGTGTACACTCAACCAAACAGTGTTTCTAGCTTCTTGTTTTTCATGCAAACCATCAGGACCAAAAACTCACGCCACAATAGCTGGCCTCATCACTAATAGACCCAGGATCCCCACCCAAGTTTATACCCTGTGTTACATGAACATTTGTTATACTTCATACTGTGAACACATTCCCTGGACAATGTTTGCACGTTCCTGTACTGCTCTTTCATTTAAATAACTATTGCACATGCTGTCTTTTTATTTTTAATGTTGTTTATTTTTGCTTCTTGATTTGCAATACTTTCATCTTTATATTTTTATTGTACTATGTCTATTATTGTTGTCCACCAATTCACCAAAGCAGATTCCTTTACTTTTGATTCTTGTTTGATTTACATTATTTAAATGCAAAACATCACCGTGGACATGTTTCCTCAATTCAAATGAACAATGAAGTGGAAAAGGGAAAAATGTAATTTCATCTTAAAAGGAACAATATGCAAGATATTTGCCGTACTAAATCATAAAATGACCATGCTATGTCATCAAAGATTAGGGAAACATGCCCAATTAAAATACAAAACACTCTGTGTGTTTCTACTTTTGTAATTGTTTGTGTTTTGTCTTGTATAATCCGGTCTGATCCTGCACACTGCCCATGTCGACGCTCCGGGTTGCTGTAGATATAAAACGTACTACAGCCCTGGAATCAAGCGAACACAGTGGATCAACAGTAAACATTAGATTCTGCCTGACCTAAAAAGCTCCATGAGCAGAAACGAACCAAACCTGTTCAGTATTTCACTATGTATTAACTTCCAGTGAATGAAAACATGAATAACAAAGTCATGAACGTTGTCTTTCAGATCATTTAAGCTGTCACCCTCAGGTTGGGAAACTGCTGCTGCTCTATCCACGCTGTGTAATATCACATTGATGCAATCTTGCTTAATCCACTGTATGTTTTAGTTTATTAGCATTCCACACAGTTCTACACATACTCAATATTTACATAGGTACATGTTGCATTACATTACCCAGCATTAAAGGTAAGGCTTTCCTGATTCTGGCCACAGCCAGGCTTGAAGTGTCACAAAAAATATTTAACATTTGTGATGAGGAATAACTGAAGCATGATCCATTTTGTTAATGCTTCTGTTATTGTGTGTATCAGTCCATGGGTTAGAAGTGAGAAGCTCTCAGTCCATGTTCTCTTCCACAGGCTGGGTCTTCACTTCAACTTTTTTTGGAGGGATGTAGGAGCCCATACCTGCTGCCCTCTCTGCCTCTGCCTGGGTGTAGGGCTCCTCTCTGAGCTGCTTCAACCTGCACGAAGAAAAAAGAAGCGGTAAGCTCTGAAACTACGACCATGAAATAGTTATAGGGGACAGACATGCCACTTGAAAAAATGCAAGTATATAAAACACAGATGTCTTCTATGAGATAAGGTGCCTTACCGTCTTTTGTGCACTTTGCTCTTGAAGTGCTCCTTCATGGATCTCATATCCACAAAATATCTCCTGCAAGACATAAAAGAGAAATCATCAAGATCTATTTTGCATAAAAAGCCTTCAACACAGCCTGCCAGACACAATTATTATTAATAAGAGCAATTGTTTGAGTTGCAAATAACCAATGGAGAGCCTAATTTTCTGTTATATCCACAAACTTACGCGCAATGTAAGCAGTAGTGTTGTGCACATCCTGTCACATCGTAGTCCACCTCCTGATGTAGGAGCTTGTTTGCGGTCTCAGGCTTCATGTCTGAGTGGATCTGGTCCAGGTCTTTGGTTTTGCGCTTTGTCTTCCATGTCTTTGCGATGTGCTTCTTCTTGTCACTCTTGTGGTTTCCTGTTTGTTTGGACTTGCCCATGGTGGATCCTAGAGGACTGGATCAAACAAGTCAAACTGCATTAAATGAATACATGCAGGGCCGGCTGCTGACTTAAACACACGGTTGATATCTACGTTAAGTGGTGTTAAGTTGAATGATTCGCACAGGAGCTTCCAACTCTTACGCATTGACTGTGATACTCATGCAATTAACTAATTTCATAAGCTCGTACATTTTTGGTATTAATTAAAGAAAATGAAGACACATGCAAGTGAAGGGACGGTGGAGTGATGGGTGTTAGCAGTTAGGTGTTCAGTACCTTGCTCATGGGCAACTCAGCAGTGCCCGCAAGGTGAACTGGCACCTCTCCACCTACCAGTCCACCCTCCGTATTTTGGTCCATGCTGGACTTGAACCGGCCACCCCTTTTGGTTCATTGCCTACAGACTGACCTACTCGCCTTACCTAGTAGGATGCCTCAAAGCCACTTCCTCATGAAAATATGGAATTATGTATGTTTAATTGTCCTGCTTCATCGTGCTTTGGTATTTAGCCTATCCTCGCTCTTATTTGTCAGACGGTACCATTTTAATATCTTAATTTAGATGCCAAGGTGTCAGAAGATGAACTGCCATTGTAGTCTTCAGTAAATATTCAGTTAATGTGTGAAAGACATGATGAGAAAAATCTGACAAATCCAAACAGAATCTAGTTTGATAAAAACTAGTTTATTTTTTTCTTGCACAAAAATATCCCGCAGAACAATTTGTGTTTACTTTTCACACAGTCTTACAGTTTGTAGCTTCTCTCAACTCTTAAATAAAGTACATTGATCTGATGTGTGTCTCTGTGTGTGTTTGTTCAGTTATTAACGGTGTGTGTGATTTGTTGACTGCACTAGGAGTGTTTGAGAGATACAAATAAAATCTTGTTCAAGGCCACTAAAAGCCAGATAGACAGATGTAATAGATTACTTGTCGGATTAATCATTACACGTCACATTGGCGATATGTACCTTTAAAATCTGCTGAATACTTTCTTATGTGACTGTCGAGTAAATAGAAAACAGAAGCTCCAGATGTCGACCAACGTAGAAGTCTTAAAAAAAACTAAACTGGCTGATTTGTGCCGCCAAATTAATCTTTTTAATTAAAATATGTGCTCATCAGAAACCCTCGGATCAAGACAGTCAGTCATAAAGCGGATTTTCTACTAAAAAAACAACCTTCGCGTATCAGCTTTAGCTTTGCTTACCTTACACACGTGTGACCGAGAAGGATGCAGTTTACATCCGGGTCAGAGAAAAGTTAAAGATACACCTGTAGGTGGCACCAAATACCACCACTTTACAGACAAGATAAGACGAGCCTGTCATGGTACAATCCCTATATCAAATTTCATTTTATTTGTATAGCCCAAAGTCACATTTTAACAGTGAAAAAAGGTGGAAGAAACCTCAGGAAGAGCCACAGAGGAGGGATCCCTCTCCCAGGACAGACAGACGTGCAATAGATGTCACGTTTACAGGACAAATCAACACAAACAGATTGTACAATTACAATGACTGATAAAATGACAATGAATTACAATGAATGATAAAATGATTACAGTAGCAGTGGAACCTGTGATAGAGATAGAGAGACACAGATGCACAGCAGCAGCAGCAAATCATCAACTAACTATAAACTGTAATGGAGATATGAACTGTGAGTACCATTAATAATTAACCCAACAAGTAACACAAATACGCCTATATTCTGCATGTTTCTTTAATAAACCAATCTCTATCTCTTTTATAATATAATACATATACATATTAAGTGAAAAAGCATCAAATGCAGCAGTTGAATCATGTTTGCTCACTATAAATAGCACGTTTGTTCGGTGTAGTGTTATTTTACTGATAAGTGGACCCAGCAGGGAAGTTATACGCAGGCTACGTGACATGTTACGTTGGTGCACACTTCGTAGTTTTAAAAGTCACCTCGATGGCGCTGTGTTTTGATAATAAATAAGAATAGATTGTATATAATGAGGCATGCAACTGAATTTAAGTTGTTATGAAACAGTGTGATATGAAAAAGGCATGAAAATTTAAAAACTATGCCACATTTTTAGGCATAATTTAGCTTATTTGCATATAAATACCTGCAGAAAATATAGAAATAAATAGATTTAAAGTAACAACAACCTACTATATAATAAAACCAACAAACTTAACACACACATTTCCACAGAGCACCCCGCTCCTCCTCCTCCTCCTCCTCCTCTCAGTCTCCGGTGAAGTTGAACCGATGTGTTTAAATATTCCGACAGCACATGAAGGCGGCGTCAGACTGCACTGCATACGCGCCGTGGCGGAGAGCGAAGATGGCGGAGAATAATGTCGAACCAGAGCACGAATGGAGCGACCGGGCCCTGGATACGGCCGAGGACACTCTGGTTGCGATGGAAACCTTACTGGCCACACTGAGAGCCTTTGAAGACGTGCTCAGGCAGCAAGAAATGTCCATAGCATCCTCCACGGAGTACTGCGACAACTTCTGTCAGGTAATGTGTACATGCAAACATCGAAGCCAGCCGTTAGCCAGCCGTTAGCCGGCCGTTAGCTGGCCGTTAGCCTGCCGTTAGCCGGGGGTTAGCCGGCCGTTAGCCAGCCGTTAGCCGGCCGTTAGCTTCACCCAGGATTGTTTTTCTCGCAGCCCCGCAAGCTACGCCTGCTGGCCCGCTAGCTCCCTGGGACAAGTTCAGAGTGGTGGTGCACAACCAGGGAGCGATTACACTGTGCGTGTTTTTTTTTTTTTCACATTCACCTATGCGTATGATTTTATTTTTTTTAAACACCCAAACAGTTTAATTTATCACCATCTGGCTAATTATAATGCACACTGACATATGAGTGATATGTTGTTGCTGGTTCAAGTTGATACAGTGAGCTCCCCCCTTTTTTTTTTTTTTACTTTGAGTGATATCACTCATTTAAGCTACTTCGTCTTATTTTATTTTATTTTATTTTAAAAAAGCTTAAAACAGGAAACCTAGCAGATATTTGCGTGCACATGACAGTGTCACAGTTTGCACATCATGCAAAAAAAAAAAATTGCATGTGTGTGTGGGGCGGGGCGGCATCGCGGTTATGTTTATCCAGATTGACCACATATTTGTGGCTTAGAGCGACCCAGAAATCGTATTTTATATTATTTTAAAAGAAGTCGCTTCTATCAGATTTTGTTTAGCTTTTGTTGCAGTGTCAAATCGAAGGGATGTTGAGGATCTGCCATGTTGTGATTATTCTCTCATTAACAATGGAGGTGCACTCTTATTTGAATTGTTATAGATTTGTGTTTTTTTTCTGTTTGTTTTTTAACAAATTTTAAATATTTGCATGAGGAAACTAAAGCTGGGAACTCCCTTGGCCTTCCCGCCTTGTTCAGCTCTCACTTTCATTATCACAGTTTTAAGCCAAAGTACATGTTTTCCATTCAGAGAGAGGTGCTTCCAGTCAGTTAAACTTGGTCACCAGCCAAAGTTGATTGTAGTAATTCATTAGCCAGCTCACTCACTTTGTGTTTGCATAGTGGCATCCTCATGTATAATGAAAGTAACCGACGTGTGCGAACGTTCCTCCTCCTAAAATCTGTCTCACTCTTGTTTTATTCCAGCTGACATTAAACAACAATGAAAATCCCGCGTTGTATTTATTCTCCGCTCGAGTCGGAAGTAGCCTGGATGTAATTAGCACACTGATATGGCTCTCCAGGGTTGAGACCTTATTCTTGGCTTCCTTTTGAGAGGGTGTCGTATATTTAGACTGAGGGGAATTAATTTGGTTGGCTCTGTAGACGCCAGCCACCCAACGTTCCTGCTGTCTGGTAAATGGGACTCCTGGGATGTTGATAGTGATGATG
Source organism: Larimichthys crocea (assembly GCF_000972845.2). Lineage (NCBI taxonomy): Eukaryota > Metazoa > Chordata > Actinopteri > Sciaenidae > Larimichthys > Larimichthys crocea. The sequence goes on along the minus strand of NC_040034.1, from coordinate 9,359,996 downwards.
ATTTAAAGTGTGTAGCTACATACAGATGTCACACTGGTTTAGACACACTCCTGTTGACTCCTACACCTGGTGACAGTTGACAGTGAAGACCACACCGGGCTGTCTGTTTACTATAAAGGATGAATATCAGACACCTGTTTTTATTTTCTTGTTCTAATAATAAATATATATTTTTTTTTAATTTTATGTTGGTATAATTCAGAGAAATTATCACTTTTTTTCTTTAAATTTTCATTGAGTAATCGAAGGGAATTAAACGTGCGCTCATTACAAATACATATTTCTGTGAAAGCATCGCCTTAAACATAAAATATTAAAAGTGAAATTATGAAAAAGTGAAAAGATGTCACAGTACATGTCCCTACTTGAGGTAGTGTTTTTTTTTTTTTGTTTAAGTGCATGTCGGCTCACCATCAAAGGTTCAGGGTTGTCATATGCCGTACAGTCAAGTCCCCTCAGACCCAATCAGGAGCATCTCACACCTGACAGAGTGTCAGCTGGGATCAATCAGGTATAGACCGGTATTTCCCCAGGTGGAAAACCCCTGTTCATCCAGACGACTGTCTCTCAACTGATCCCCTCCTCCAATCACGGTTTTAAGTGTCAGTCTTTGTTCATAACTGTATCTTCTCTTTACATGTTGCATTATCGTTGTGTGCTTACAGGCGCTGATGCACTATGCTGGGAGCAGGAACTCCATGGAGCATGGTCTGCCTCTTCTGGAGGTCTACTGTCTGTCCATAAACTGTTTCGCTGCGGCCCGATCCCACCTCACCGCAGAGTCTGACAGAGTGGCACTTGTTTTGAAGAGACTAGCTTTGTGAGTACTGCGTTTGGATTTGGCAGTTTGTCTTGCGGAGCACTTTTTGTTGATCCCTATATGGATTTAAGGTGAAAAGATCAGCTTCTTAAATTATTTATGAAGGCAACACAAGCCAGCAATTTCTAGTTTGTCTAATGTAGTCTTAGTTCAGCTGCTTCGGACCTTTCACGTAGGCTGTATTCATCTTCAGACATCAAAATGCACCATCCATATACATGGCTGGATGAATGCACAACGAGCTGGGTGGCCGTCCTGGAAATGTCAGGTTTCTCCCAAACTATCCACAAAACTCAGATTCTGAATACATTTGAGGGGAAATATCATGCCTCCGTTTTTTTTTCCATCTGGTCAAAATGGTTGTTCACAAGGTTTGAGAGGTTCAACAGGCAGCGAGCCAGCTGAACTTTACTGCTACTATCTCGACAAATATTGGGTCATGGTCAGTTGCTTCACCATGGATGTTTTCCAGGCTTGAATCTAATCAAAAGCTTACAAAATGTAGTCTGAGGCTGACTTTGTCCACACAATGGCGCGTGTAGGGCACTAACACTGCTTATTAACAATGAACAGTGCCTTTTCTAAATACTAGTAACAGTTATTCAATAAATTAAATCGCCAGGAACCCTTTCAGGCATTTATCTGCAGAAATAGAATATCAAGGTAAAAATAGTCTCACATCTCTTGCATGTAACAAAATAAGTAATACTATAAATAGATCTGAACAACACAACAAGGTTTCACTTTGGGGTACGTTGTGAAACCTAAATGCAGATGGGTTTTTTTAATCAAGTGAAGTGAGTGTCCTTTTTATTTGTTTCTGTTGATCACGCACTCATCATATGTGACATGGATGTGTTACAGACTGCTTGAAATGTTAACATTTTATCAACATGATTCTGTTGTGAATAAACCCACATAAAAGACACAAGCACACTGTAACTGACAGTGATTGGTTGTTACTTTGGATTAGACGCTTCGTAAAGGCTTCACGCTGCAAATGACAGCCCGTCTGCAGGAATTCACTCCACAATGTCTTCCGATTAATTGCCAAGTCTACGCATTGTGCACGGCTTAATTTTGTTGTACCGTCTGAAATGTTGGTAATGTCACAGTACTTGTGTGTAGCTGAGCTTGCAGTGCCTCTGTTTTCTAGTTTTTCTTTCTTTTCTTTTTTTGTTAGGACTAAAACTTTTCAGAATTGTCAGAATTTACAGAAATCATTGTCATCTTGTTGTTGTTTCTACTTTCTTGCAGGAGCTGTTTTGAACTGTTGCTGTCAGTGCCTGAGAATGAAATCCCGTATGAGGCCTGGCTTCAATTTCACCACTCAGTTCAGGTAGAACATCTTGTTTCTCAACATTTTTGTTTGCTGATTGCTGGGTTGCTGTTTTCAAAATGTATGAAGAAAGTGGTGATGGCTTGAGTCATCAAAGTTGACAAGAAAATTAAGTTGAGTCATCAAAGTTGACAAGAACATGTTATTGTTGGGTGTGTGTGTGTGAGAGAGAATGTAGGAGAGTAGATATATATATTTTTACTTGGACCAGTAAATTAAATTCAGTGGTGTAATAATGTGAACAAATGGCCTTTTTAGAAGATCATTTTTAAAACGTACGACTTTATCACATGACAGCCGTGGAGAAGCAGCACTGCCGCCTCTGTGCAGGAAAATATTTTTATTCATGGGGGTTTATTTTTATCTAATTGTCAAGATACTGAACAAACATTTTAAGTTATGTTCAGATTTAACATTTTTTGTGTGCATGTTGCAGAGTGCCCATGATACATTGTTACAGTACGGCAGCACAGACCTCCAAGCTTTACTCCAGATCACAGGAGAGGGAGGCGCGTGGAGCAACCCTGTCCTCACTTCTCTTCTCACCGGCCAGCCCACCAACACAGAAGAAGGTCAGAAACTAGCAAACTCATCTTAAGTTATTTCATTCCAACGTGACTGCTCATTCCTTTTAGCGCTGATCGTCACATCGGCCGTGTCGTGGTGGCTTTGTTTGGTAAGCAGATTTACTCTGAATTCTAGTTGATGCATACATCAGCTTGGAGGGCGAAGGCTTCATGGAGATGCGGGTGAAGCACCTGGAGAAGATGGGCGAAGTGGCCAAGGCGGTGGTGCTGGCCAAAGCTTGCACTGAATGCAGCTTCATCTCCAACCAGGCTACCTTTCGTCAGACTTGCGTCTCTTTGCTCTGTCACCTACTTCCCAATGAAGAAGCCATCATGGAGGTATGACAGCTCTTTGTTCTATTGTTGATTGTTGGCATGATGCTCTTTTAGTACAGTCTTACTGTACCTCCTTTTTTAATTGTCACTAGTATTTATGTTGACACTGTTTTGAACTTGGCATCAACAAACATATGGAAAAGTTTTTACATGACAAGTTTCCAAACCAATAGGATATTTTAGCAGGCTGCGGTCTCCAGATGAGTGACAGTAACCCCCCCCCATATATTGCATATTTGCAAGTCAAACTTTAGTTTTTCTTATTTAATAATAAATATGAAAAAAAGATGGCTATTTATACAGTTTATGTGCAACGTCTCCAGAAATAGAGCCTGAAATTCACATGCAAATCGAGCTTCCTGACATTCAGTTTGAAGACTCAGAAGATCTTAAGTCTTCAGGGACTCGGTAAAACGGACTGTGAATACATTTTTTTTAAACTGCGTCTTTAGATTGAGACACAGAATATTATCTGTAATGCGTTTCACCACATTGTTTTCTGACAGTTAGTTTCAGTGACTCAAGCGATTAAGTGTCTATATTTAAGTACTCTTTAATATCCTGTCTGTGTGCAGTAAGTTTAAAAACTTCAGTGTCTAGTTTGGAATGATCATTCATTCAGAGTTGTTCACACAACCTTTCCTAACGCCTAAAATATTGAGACATTTTGCAATGTGCTTTTTATTTTTTTTGCATAAAGGGGAAACACATTCACATTAGTTTACGTGCAGTTGTTGCACTGAAGTTTGTGAGAGGCCTTCTGTTAGAATAAAGAATAACTGATGAGTGCTGATGTTCATGATGTTCAGCTCACCGCTCCCCACATGGAACTGGTATCTTTCAGTTTCATAACCTTACTTACTTACTCACACATCCTGTTTGTCTGTCCCTCTTCATCCCGCCATTCTTAACAAAATGAATATCACGAGGTCCAAGTGATCAAGGCAGAAAAAAGGGTGCTGAGGCCTTAAATATGCTACAGGTTCAAATTGACGATGTGATTCACATAGTGGACTATTATACAGAACTAATAAATGTAATGTTAATGTGATGTATGTATGTGGTTTGAGGAGGGCTGAAGGTGAAACAGTTGCTAGCTTGTCATGCCTGCATGAATGTAACTTCATTTAATGAGGATGGTTCACACCACGATCTATACTCGATCCAGATAATAAGGACAGTATCAGCAGTAGCAACACCAGTTTCCCCCATATCATTTTGGTGCATCTCTAATTGACATTATTGAGAAATATTTTTGGTATTATATTTATATGTGATTTCCAACTATAATGTTAAACTGCATCACACGTTTCTGAACTTTCAACATTGTATTTACTCCCTGAACAGATATCCAGACTTGACTGTAAGGACGTGCTGGAGATCACATGTAATTTGGAGACAGAGGGGGAGGAGAACACGGCCTTCATCTTGTGCACAACTTTCCTCACACAGCAGCTTCAGCAGCAGAGCCTTTACTGTTCCTGGTGAGTAGTTCCAGTTTGTGGTTAATGTTCATGTATTTTATTTACATTTACAGCCTGGATGATTAAAAATCTCACATCTGTTTCCTGTGGGGTTTTTTTTGTTTTTTCGGGCTTTTTCATCAGAGAATCAGTCAAAATGAGAAAAATCCTTAATTTTCTTATGCTTTTGTCATTCAAAGGGAGTTGACTCTTTTGTGGAGTAAGCTTCAGAGGAGGATCGACCCCTCGTTGATGTCTCTTCTAGAGAGATGCCTTCAGCTAGGTGCCATTGCCAAAACGGTCCACCATTTGCTTTACCTGGTCCGTGTCATTCAGACGGAGGTGAGCCCAACAGACATACTGTCTTCTTTCTTTTTTAAATACTGAGTCACTGCATTGCTTAGAGGAGACTTGTTTTTAACCAGTTTCAGGTACTAGTAGGGAGAGTCAGAAACAAAAAGCTTTCCTAGCAAGCATTCCCTGTTTGCATCTTGACCACATATGAACTGCCATGCAAATTAGTCTGACAATGGGTAAAACAAACAAACGATGCCATTGTGGAGGAAACAACAACATCAACAACAGTCATTGTGTATGTTTGTCTATGTTTGAACAGGAATGATGATAAAATATTGGCACTATGTTCTGCATTGACGTTCAGACACATTTTGTTAACTCCAGTTACGTTAAAACAAGCTCTCTATAGAGTATTATCCTGCAGTTGGCTGATTACTCAGGAGTGATGGCGAGTTAAATGAGAGCTCCAGTTTTGCAGCTGCTGGTTGTTTCTTCAAAGAGCCGCTCATATGGTTAATGTTTAATGTTGACCATTGTCATGTCTTACTCATAAACACACTTTTGTTTAATTGACCCAGATCTTCTCTTGAAAGTCATTATAAAGGGTTATTGGCATTGCATGGGAACCCTGCTCAATTATGAACTTTTAAATCATTTCCTTCTCCTCTTTTTTTAAATGTTGAGTCCAACCACCTCCGCCCAGTGTAATAATCTGCCTTGCTCTGTCATCTAGTGGCGACAACATGCTTTTTCTATAAGCTGTGTCGCTGTGATGTAACTTGACACTTCAATAAAACAACTACACCACACCTGCGAATGGACCACACCTGATCACAGCCGTGTTTGAGATTTATTGTGTGCCCTTTGATCCAATAGAGTGCTACAGTACAGCTGCTGTTAGTCTCTTGTGTGGAGTTACTCTTTGATAAGGCAAATTGACTACTCACGAGTCCTGAGCTGAGAAAGTGAAGTCATCCCTGTTTCAGAATGTGATGAATGTAAAACAGTGTGTGATTTTGAAGGAAATGTGGGTTTTGTTATGCTAATAATATACCACTCTCTTTCAGGCGGAGGAAATGGGGGTACCTGCCTCAGTAGAACTGTGTGTCAAAGCCCTTCAACTTCCAAAGCACGATGACTCAGAAACGAGGATCTCTGTCTGTAAGACTGTGTCCTGCCTTCTTCCAGACGACCTTGAAGTGTTGCGAGCCTGCCTACTCACAGAGTTCCTGCTTGGCCCCTGCCAGGAGGTCTTTGGGTGCCTTGAGGAGCTTTACTTACGCCCAGACCAAAAGTATGACCAGGAAAACGAGGTTATTCCCAACTCGCTACGCTGCGAGTTGCTACTAGCACTGAAAGCTTACTGGCCTTTTGACCCCGAATTCTGGGACTGGAAAACTCTAAAGTATCACTGCAGCTCCCTTTTAGGGTTAGTGCCGGAGTCAGAAGGAGAAGAGGAGGAGGTGGTAGTCAAACAAGAGGCGGTTAATCAACCCGTGGCACAGGAAATCACAGTGAAAGTAGAGTCCGAGCAAAACAGGATAAATGGAAGTCTTGACAGTCATGAGCAGCAGGATACAAAGCCGTCTTCTAACTTAAGAGAAAGCCAAGGGGAATCCGAGACTAAGAAACACAAGTTCTCCTGTAAGATTTGCAAGAGGACGGTCATAGACAGTCAAATCATTCACCACTCGAAAAGACATGCAAAGGACAACTGCCACCCCTGCCCCGTGTGCTTAGAAAAATTCAAGAGCAGGAAGGATCTCGTTCCTCACATGAAAGAACATATTCCGAGTGAAACACAACAAAACAACGTAAACGATGTGCAGAAACAGACTGAAGAGGATGACGATATTGAACCAGGGGAGATCACCATCGACCCCTCCTTAATGCTGTATTACAAATCCACGCATGATCCAGACGTGCTGCACCACATCGTGCAACAAGCCAAAATCGTGAAAGAGAAGCATGTCGACGATGACGAGCATGTGACATTTGAGTACATCGACCAACACTTCAAGCTGCAGAACCGGGACGAGTATCAGTGTCCAGGAACCGGGTGCACTCGGATTTTTAAACATTCCAAGTACTTATATGTCCATTTAAAGTCGGAGCACAAAGGCGATGAGAATGTGAAACATTTTCATCAGATGAGAGACAAGCGAGAGAAGTGTGTTTTCTGTAGACGCCATTTTGTCTCCGCTTACCATCACCGCAAACATCGAAGAGTTCATTATGGTGACCGGCCTTACTCATGTGTGGTTATAGGTTGTGGTGCTCAGTTTAGTACTTCCAATGAACTTGTCACACACAAACAGATTCATGGCTATCAATTGAATTACCAGTGTGAGCTCAAAGGCTGTTACGTCACTTACTCCGACTTGGGACAGATCTATCACCATGAAGCACAGCATTTCAGAGATGCAGCATTTACATGTTCTAGCGCTGAATGTACAAAATATTATTTATCCAAAAAGGAATTCATAAAGCACTTATCCACACACAACATCACCTTCTCTGAAGAAGACTTTGAGGCACAGAGGAAGGCAAAGCGGAAACTTTTTAAGACCATTACTGAAGTGACACCCTCTCCTAGTAAGTCAGCTGATACAGAAGAAGTTGTAGATGAAGTCTTAAACTCTCCCTCAGTAAGTTGTGCATCTTCTTTGCCAGCATCTGAGAACAAGGAGTCCAAAGCAACAATGACCTTGGTGGCAGTGTGTTTTGATGGAAGCAAGTTCACCTGTGGCTTTGAGAAGTGTGGCATGACTTTCTCCAGAGCCAGAGATGTCCAAAGACATCTGAAATGTGCCCACCCAGAGCACCTTAAACTGGAGAACAAAGAACACAAGCACGACAAAGAGCGGGGCTCAAAGTCCAAAGGGGTAAAGCCTGAAACTGAGCCAGACCATGAAGAAAAGGGAAAAAATGAGCACCCGACTCCATCTCAACCCGCAGACTCTGGCAATGAAAGAAAATCATCCACCACTCAACCCAAAAACAATGAAACAAACTCTTCAAGCCTTCAAACGAATAATGACGCTCTGAAAGAAATTCTTATTGGGCTCAGCAAACTGGACTTGAATTCTTCATCGCCTCACAGTGTACCAAGTGAGCCCCCTCAGTCAAACCCAGAGTCTAATGCATCACAAATCTCTCTCCATCAGGCGATCCTGGCCAAGCCTCCTATTGTATTACTTCAGAAGAGACCTCCACATCCTCCTGTGGAAGTCAAAGCTGAAGAAGCATCGGCAGCTGATGACCAGGCCTGCGTTGAGTCATTAGCCACTGCTAAGCCGTATATTTGTGCGATGAAAGGTTGTAGCTTTAGGACTGCACAGAGTTACAGCTTACTGCGACACTATAACACCAGACACGGCCGTACTGTTGAACAGGCCAAAAGGTTGACCTCTTTGAAAACCACATCTTTTAAGCCTTATGTGTGCCATCTTTGTTCCAAGAGTCACAGAGAAAAACACGTGTTGAGGGCTCACTATGTTCAGGTTCATAACCTGAGTGAGACTTTAGTGGGCAAAATAAGCTGTGCATCTGTAAGGTATGAAGGAAACAAAGACCCCTCAGAGCAGACACCTCAGCAGATGGTCAACCACGGTCTAAAAGTGAGGAAGAAAGAGATCCCCAACGTGCAACACCAACATAAGAAAAAAAACTCTGAAAATGCACAAAACTTTGACAATCATTCTCCATCAGAAGAGGAAGGCGAGGATGAACCAGAGAGTAGGGAGGAAGACAGTGAGGAGAAGGGAGAAGGCGAGGATAGGACCCAACAAGTCAGAACCACAAGACGTTTGGTAGCCAAAAGTAATCTCTGCTATATATTGGATAAATTCAGTAAACCCTTTCATTGTGTAGCAAAAAACTGTGATGCAGCTTTTTCCACCCAGGGAGGCCTTGTGCGCCACCTACAGTTGGTACATCATTACAATCGCTCGCAGCTCTTGTTGGAGAAAGATTTTGACGCACATCACAGTCCAGAAGTCAGAAAAGAGCCTGCCAAGAAAAGGCCTCTCCCGAACTCTGACGAACCTCAGCCCCAATACAAATGTCACTTTGCCAACTGTAGCGCTTCCTACCACCTTAAAAGCAGCCTGGTGCGTCACACTCGTGATTACCACTCACAACCACCAGAGCTAATAAGATGCAAGTACGAAGGCTGTACAAGAGTGTTCAGCCACGACGATGCACTTAAAAAACATACACTTTATAGTCACTATGAGTACTATGATTCATTGGTGGTACGTCTACAGAGCACTCACAAAAAGTCAATTACTGGTTGCCAAAAGAAGCTTATTGTTGCACCACAGAGTCCTCAGAAAGAAGAACCCGGTTCCACCACCACCACCACCACCACCACCACAAGTATTGAGAGATCCAATCCAGAACCCGAAGTGCCGCCCCAGTCAGAGGAAATGGTAAAAGTTGAGGAGAAGCCAGTGTCAGTAGAAAAAAACCCAAGAAGAAACTCTTACAGTCGTTTTGTCTTCAGATCTCATGAAGAAGCACTACAGATGTGTCAAGACCGCTGTCTGCGTGTGGCCTACCCGTGCATGGTTCAGGACTGTGATTCTGTCGTCACGTACATGGGAAGTTTGCACCGTCACTACCTGAAAGTTCACCGCATGCGCCGAGAAGATCTGTTTAAGAACGAAGATAAGCTTGTTTTTAACGCTGAGCAGCTCGAGGAGCTGATTCAGAGGAAGTCAGCCAGGCCAACAGCGACAGGAGCATGTACTCCTAACGGGGTTCGCAAATTGGAGTATCAGGCAGAGCCAGAAAACACAGGGGGGCAGCCAGCGCCCATGAGCTTACAGTCGATCAAGACAGACACACAGGATGAGGAAAATCATGATTCACTGGGATTCCCAGAAGAGGAAGAGGAGGATCCACCACCTGTTGAGAGAAATGGTGTCCTTGTTGGTGCAGACGAGGTGCTTTACGGTGAACCGAGCACCGGGGGGCACGCTGAAGACTCGGCTGCAGCAACATCGAACAATCAGAAACAGGAGGAGAGATTAAGCTTAGATCAAATCAAACCTCTTCTTCGTCCTGTCACTGTTGACCTCTCGCCGCCATGCTCGCTGCGCTTTACTACTGAGGAGGGCTTCCAAGACATATCGAGCACGAAGGATGGTGGTAAAATGTTGAACGGGTCATCCCCGACTCCTCCCGTTCGCCAGCCACTGAAACGCAAAAATGAACTGTCTGAACAGCCGTCAAACTTGAAAGACTCTCAGCCTTGTAGCCCTTCTCCACGCCCTTTTGACATAGCCACCTATAAGCCTATCGGCTTTGAGTCCTCATTCCTGAGATTTATACAAGAGACGACACCTAATGACAAGAACAACACAGGGCCGGTGAAACGGCGAGACTCTTTCAGACGGAGTTGTTCCGTTAAGGAGAACAACCAGCTGGGAATCTCTCACACCCGCAGCAGGCGCACTCATTCCCCACTGCTGAAGCCCCACGCGATGACTGGAGACTTCACATCGGTGCAAAACTTGAAGTCCATCTTGGACAAAGCCCTGGCTGGGTGTGGGGACCTGGCCATTAAGCAGCTTCAGTACCTCAGACCTGTGGTGGTCCTGGGGAGACCTGTCTGCACCACCACCCTGCCTGACCTCTTCCCATCAGACACCAACAACAGCAAACTGCTTCTTGGAAGTTAGTTTTACCGAGCACATTTTTAACATCGCTATGGCAGATTATATTGTACTTTCACAAACTGTGTACCAGTATTTTCTTTTCTTTAAAAATGATAGTAGTATTTTTGTTCTGTTTGTTTTTTTATGTTTTAAGTTGCCAAACTAAAGACTTAAAGAAACTAGCGTTAAGATGAAATCCAGCTTGAACAGTGCACAAGATCACAGTGGGCTGTTTTCTTTCTTCTTCTTTTTTTAAGACTTCTGCTATGAAAGCATTCATATAACACCTATCATGTTAATTCATTAAGTGTATATACTGTAGTCCACCAAGATAAATGTACAGATTTTCAGATTGTTAGAAATGGTCAGTAGCGAATGGCAAGGCCTTTTCATTTGTGTGAAAATGTGACTGAAAAAAAAAAACATTTCCTTAGTGGACAAATTCTTGAGGAATATGTTTAGTTATTTTTCACCTCAGTTTATAATAAATCAGTGTTGGGATGCAGTGGACAGGTGTTGACGAACATGTATGTAACACTTTCTAATAAAATAAATGTGGATATGAATATAAAGCCCTTTTCTTTCCGACTTGTGTAAGTGACTTTTTTTCTTAAAACTAAGTTTGCTAAAGTTGCAGTGAAGTGGCATTTTAGGTGCTCTTTGCTAAATTAAATATATCATTACACAATGAGCTGATATTATCACAAGTTTAATTTTGAAAGTGTAAAAAAGTGAAAGTGTCCTTGTATCTTTATTTTAAAAAAATTCTATTTCATCACATTTCAAGTGGTTTCTATTAGTGTTCCTGATGTGTACAAATTACTTGTAAAGTATTCTGATATATTTATTTGTACATGTACATATTTGCACACGAGGCTCAACCTCGGGACTTGGTTCCAATAAACTTTGTCACAGTTAAGTTATGAAAATTTGATTAGTAATTTTGTTTGGGAATATGCTCCGTTAAAAGAAAGTGATTAACTGATATGAAACTCACCATCACTATGTTCTAATTGACTGGTTCTCAAACTGTATAGTGATACTTTAGTATAGGAATTACTTTTAAAAATTGATATTGATCATATTCTATCAAAATATGACAATCTCGAATGAAACTCAGGAATGTAATTTAACATACTGTATGTTTTGCATTCCCTTTGTTTCAATGTCAGCCTTATTGTAGACATTTTAATGCACGTAGTGCTTAGCATGCACATACATCTATGATTAGTTACAAGCTGTTGTAAATGGTAAAAATTAATGAATGCTTCAAAAACTCAACCATTGGTCCAAATTGGAAATAGAAGTACAGATCAGTAGAACCCCTTTTCCACCCACTTAACTCTGGTCAATTAACAGTCATCAATAAATGAACGTATTAGAAATAAACCTGCCTTTTTCTTATATGGTCAGTAGCTGGGTCGGCTTACGCTGCTGCACGTTAATGTCAGTTATAATGGTGGTACTTCAAGAGCCTAATATTTTTTGAGATAGTACCTGGAGGAAAACATTTGAGAAACACTGTTCTAGTTCCTTCATAACCCGATGTACATTTTGTAACAAATGTGTTGAACTAAAGTACGACACATAAAAACTTAGAGAAATACTGTACACACTGGAGGGGATAGAAGAGGGAATTAGAGGCCAGCAGCTATTCTTTTGCCCTGGAGGCCACTAAACATAGCTATATTACTGATTTCACATTATGTTTCACTTTATCAGCATTTCTTGTGATTAAATTAAATATATATTTATATCAGAATGGCTTTCCATTAGGACCACAGAAGCTCAAGAACTCTGCATAAAATGGGTGTCGCCCAGTTTCCCAGGAGTTCTAAGATAAGAGACTGTATTGATCTCACACTGGGGAAATTCACTTGTTACAGCAGCTCACAATATACAAATTGGAGGAGAAAGTGCTCAATGGAGAGCCCTGATGGCTCAATTGTACTAAAGGTTGAGTCCTTCCTGTAGCACCCTGGTTCAGACCACAGCCTGCAGCTTCTGTCTTCAGCAATAATGGTTTTGTAGGAGTTTGAGGGGCATTGACTTTCTCTCAAAACCAAATGAGTTTTTATTTCCCTTTTTACCAGGAAGCTAGGGTATTTGCTCTACTTCTGCATTTGCCATTAAAAAACATTTATTTGATGGCTCACTCATGTAAGCACACCCACTCTTTCTGTAGAAATAAAGGGCTCATTTGAAGGCAACAAAACACAATGAGTCTCCTAAATCTTTGAAACAAAACATATGCGAGGTGTATCTGGCCCTATGAGTTCGTATTAAGATGCGCGGCTAAATTACTAATTTGTTCTTTGGCTTCGATACGTTTTTAGTCCGTGTAAGTAAGAATAAATGTGTTCTGAGATCAGAGTGTTATTAACCACCCAGCCAAATTTATGAAGTTTATGAAATTAGGTGTCAAAATCAGATAAAAATGAGCAGTATTTTCAGCTCCAGGACTGTGGGGGCGTATCCGCTGAATGCGTTGAAGCCATTTTGAAATGTGTCAGATGAGATCATGACATGACTTTGAACTTTGAACGCTCTGAGTGAGATGAATTAATCTCTCTCTCTCTCTCTCTTTCTACCAAGGGCAGCGCCGGTTCTGGCTACGGAGTTGGTCCGACATGTATATTGAAAGAAATCACAGAATTGCCTTTACAAGGACTTTAAACTCTATTTATTTTAAGATATCCATTAATGTTAAGAGAATTTTCCATTCAAGAATTCAATCATTTAGAAGGATGACCTTCAGCACATTTCATACAGACGGTATCTGTCTTGCATCAAACAGTGAGTGTTGCATACATGTCTGCAGTGTTCTATCATTTCATTTCACAGCTCACTGTCAGTGAATATAATACAGTAAATACTGGACTACAAGAGAAGCCTGCAAAGATGGGTGTGGTTACAGCAATTGTGCAGGGTTGATGTGCAGGTCCTGTGGTGGTGGTGGTGGTGGTGGTGGAGTCCAATGTGATAACTTTCCTTTGGGGCCCAAAATCTGTGGCAGTGCTCCTACACCTAGTAACAACATATTACATGTTTGACATGTACACCATGCTATTTGTTCCCATCAGTATTGAGTGAATATTGATGTTTTAACCTCTAACTCCACATTTCAGTTCAAAGTCTTTTCACATGTTTCTAGCAACTATTTTCCAACACGTTTAATGTATTTTGAAATGTATTTTGAGTTAAAGCCACTCATGGGAGCAGTCAAGCAGCCATTTTGACTTAAACGTGTCAGATGAGTTCAGAAAATGACATGACTTTGAACTTTGAAACACTCTGAGTGAGATGAATTACTCTCTCTCTCTCTCTCTGCTAGGGCCAGGGGTGCCATATAGGGGGGAAAAGTTAGGACAATTCCAAGGGCCCACGACTGACAGGGGCCCCCAAAAAATAGGCCCCAGAAAATAGGTAAACACCAATATAAAATTATTAAACCATCATCACTGAGTATATATATTTCAAATATAATAATGAAATTAATTATCTCTTTGTTTTTACGTGTTTTGGGCAGTAAAAGTTCAACAAAAAATGGCCTTTAGCACATTTTTATGGTGGCTTTTAATCTTGCATCAAATAGTGAACTGCACTGCATACTGTATGCAGACTTGCATGCATGTACAAATCACAATCAAACTACAAGACGCAACACAGTTGCAAGCCTTTAATTAGAGTTATGTAAAGCTTTTGATGGGATAGTTAGGTCCTAGAGATGTGGTGACGATAACTGCGCAGAGGGAGACCAATTTGATTTTTTTGTCATGGAGCCCAGGGTGCAGGGGTGGCCTCAGCGTGTCATCGAGCCACCCTTTTTAGGACCGCCCACAAAAAACCTTGCACTAAAAAAACAGAACTTTAAGTCTTTTCACATGTTTCCAGCAAACATTTTCCGACCTATTTAATGTATTTTGAAATAAATATTTTAAAATTGCCTTTACATGGACTTTAAATTTAAAAAAAGAAATGATAGTGCGGAACCAAATGTTATAGCAGCTGTTTCCGTCGGGGTAGAGTTTGTCGCCACACCTCGCCGCATGAATGGAGCGTTAGCTGTAAAAGCCTTGTTGGACTCAGGGATGCGAAGATTTCACAGGAAACATTTGTAGTTAGTGTCTGTCGGTTTAACGCGGGAACAGTCCTCCGTTAACGGCGTCTGTCTGTCTGTGTGAGCCAAGTATCCGCTGGCCTAAACCTCCCGGTCAGGCTGAGGTAGCGTTACCCTGCTGAGCTAATCTTTCCTGCAGCAAACAACCAAAACACAGACACGATGCTGCAGCCTGTGTCCGACCTGCCGGTGGAGCAGCTCATCTTTTATGCTGTGCTGGGCTTTTCGTGGACAGTGTATCTGTGGGAGGCTTACCTTTCTTACAGACAGGTGAGTTAAATCAGTTTCTGCTCACTGCAGGAAACACAGACCTGAAATCACATTAATTCATTATAGACAGACTTTATTTATCCCAAGCTGGGAAATTATAGCAGCAGCATTACACACAGTGACAACATAAGAATATAAAGAACAAACTGTACATAATAAAATATCAAAATAGCAATAGAGAATAAAATATATGTACAAAAGTGTATACAGCAAATTGGCAGTGTATAATGAGTTTGTTTTAATGTAATGCACCAAAGAGCGATGGAAGTCAATTTAACAGAGCACAACATATGCAGATTCATTTTGTACACCTTGAATTTATATAATTTATGGACCTGCACTAATGTTTACACAAGATAAAGTGTTGCAAATAGGTATTTTTACTTGGTGAAATTAAAAACAAGCAAGATTTCCCTTTTTTAAAAATACTTAAAAACAAATGTATATTAAATAAGTGTTGGGATGCAGTGGACAAAATGTCAAAAAAAAAACAACGGGCATGTATAACAAATAAAGCCTCCCTGTAATCGAGTATGCCTTCTCTTAGCAAGTTTTGTAATTCATCACAGTGAGGTGGCATCTCTCTTTGCTGAGATCAAATCTATATCCCAACCTAGAAACAGGATATTGTGGCAGGCTGGTTTTTAAAAAAAGTGCAAATGAGTGCATGAACAGAGCGAGTACAGTTTCAGATAAAGTCAAATTGTTGTTTGTTGTCCAATAGTTGACTGTTTGAATTCATATAAGTCAAATCTATGAAACTGTAGCGAGGTAAGAAATAACATCGATGCTGATCTCTTTCATCCCCACAGAGGAGGATATACAGATCAACAACACATGTGCCTCAGGAACTGGGGAAG
The DNA here is from genome assembly GCF_000972845.2 of Larimichthys crocea. NCBI lineage: Eukaryota > Metazoa > Chordata > Actinopteri > Sciaenidae > Larimichthys > Larimichthys crocea. The sequence continues at coordinate 9,344,262 of NC_040034.1, read as the reverse complement.
ATCATGGATTCGGACACATTTGAGAAGTCCCGTCTTTATCAGCTGGATAAAAGCAACTTCAGCTTTTGGTCTGGACTCTATTCTGAGACTGAAGGGACGGTGAGGGAGATGTTTCACTTTGTATGTTCGTGCCATATGTTTGATCTGATATGTAAAAAAAATTGTTAAAGCCAAGCTTGTGTTGTGCTCAAAATTTTAGTTGATTCTGCTCCTGGGTGGAATCCCGTTTCTGTGGGCCGTCGCTGGTTCTGTGACAAGTCGCTTTGGATTTGGTTCAGAGTACGAGATCACCCAGTCGCTGGTGTTTCTGACGCTCGCCACGCTGTTCAGCGCCGTGACCGGACTTCCCTGGAGTTTGTACAGCACATTTATCATTGAAGAAAAGCACGGCTTTAATCAGCAGGTACACTGACTAAAACAGCGCTCAGCCTCTGCGGGGCCTGAAATGTCTGTCGCATCTTAAATGTTTTGTAGTTTCCTTCCTCAGGAAGATCAGCAGCTGTGATGAGATTAAATTGAGCAATGACTGTCATCCTCTTATGTGCCTAAAAGCTGCAGTGGAAGTCGTGTGTTTATAAGTAGCTATTTGAAAGTCCTGGAGTTAACCGATCACTTGAAATTGGCCACAAACTTCACCACTTTTAAGAGAGCTACCAAATTCTGGTTATTTCAGCAACAGACTTGTACTCATGTCTAATTTTTAAATGCATTCTTTATTGTATCTTTCTGTATTCAGTCTACATTTTTCCTTACTGTTTCAATCTCTGAGTTTCATAAAAACCCTTCTAGGGATGTGGTGGATTTAAGCATCCACTATAAACAGTTTCAGTTTGTTCGGTGTATCTGTTCCTATCAATAATCCATAAATAAATAATAAGCATGCATGGACAGTAAAGATTAATTCATGCTAACTCTGTGAAGATGTAAACTACAAACTTTGTACAGCCACATTAGAAGTCTAGTTTTGATACTAAAGATCACTAGTTTAGTCGTGCGTTTACATGCCCACACATCCAATCCCTCTCCACATATATTAATGTCTTGTCTTCCTCTCAGACGATTGGGTTCTTCCTTAAGGACGCTGTAAAGAAGTTTGTTGTGACCCAGTGTATCCTGTTGCCCGTCACCTCCCTGCTCCTGTACATCATCAAGATTGGTGGGGACTACTTTTTCATCTACGCCTGGCTCTTTACCCTCGCAGTTTCTCTGGTTAGTGCGGCATTCGCTTTGTTAAATAATGAGAAAATGTATCTCTGTGTAGAAAGGAAACAGTCTGTAGTTACACTTTAGCTCGTTGTCGTCATGACGTGTCTCCTCTCCTCTTGTGTTCTCAGGTACTTGTAACAATCTACGCTGACTACATTGCTCCCCTGTTTGACAAGTTCACTCCTTTACCAGAAGGAGAGCTGAAGACAGATATTGAGACTATGGCAAAGAGCATAAGCTTCCCCCTCACTAAAGTTTATGTAGTTGAAGGTAAAGAAATCCAGAATACTCAACGTTTCTTGTTTTTCTTTGACTTCCTGCCATTATTACATTAGAAATATTTTACATTTTTAGAGATATTTTGAGAATTTACCCTTTCATTCTTTTAAACATTTTTTCCAGGTTCCAAGCGGTCATCACACAGCAACGCGTACTTCTACGGGTTCTTTAAGAACAAACGCATTGTGCTGTTTGACACTCTCCTGGAAGACTACTCGCCTCTGAACAAGTCTGGAGAGCCACAGCCGGAGCAGCCAGAGAGCGAAGACACATCCAGTGAATCAAAAGCCAAGCCCAAGGTTACAGAGCCATAAACTTTATTCACAAAAGTTCTTATTGCTCTAAAAAAACACAAAAAAAACAAGGATCCTTACAGACATTCACGTAGTTTTAAAGTTTGTCAACATAAATAGATTTATAGGTTTTCCTTGATGGTGTTTATCTATCCAAGATTCATCTTCATAATGGCTTGACAACATTTTAAGTAAACATGTCTACTGTAACCTTAATATATTGATTTGTTTTTATTGTAGAACAAGAAACAAGGATGCAACAACCCAGAGATCCTTGCAGTCCTGGGTCATGAGCTTGGCCACTGGAAGCTTGGCCACACTGTCAAGAATATCGTCATCAGTCAGGTGCTGAATCATTGTGTCCATTAAGAATTTCTCCTGTCAGTGAATGTCAGTGATTACGCAATTGAATGGTGAAGCTGGTGCTCACGTAACATCTGCTGACTCTGTTCTTTCTGCAGATGAACTCCTTCTTGTGCTTCTCCCTGTTTGCTGTTCTGATTGGACGTAAGGAGCTGTTTGTAGCTTTTGGCTTCGACGACAGTCAACCCACATTAATAGGCTTGATGATTATCTTCCAGTTCATCTTCTCCCCGTACAATGAGGTGAGTGTGAGTATTGATAAATATAGTTTCCGTTGGTGTTTGAGCTGTTTCTGATTCTGATATTTTGTCTTTCCAGCTGCTGTCCTTCTGTCTGACAGTCCTGAGTCGCAGGTTTGAGTTCCAGGCAGATGCCTTTGCACGCGGCATGGGCAAAGCCTCCGAGCTCTACTCTGCTCTTATCAAGCTCAACAAGGACAACCTGGGCTTCCCCGTGGCTGACTGGTTGTTCTCCATGTGGCACTATTCCCACCCTCCCCTCCTGGAGCGCCTCAGAGCACTCGGGAACGCCAAGCAGGACTGACGGGGCTGGAAGGGGGAGCGGCGACCGCTGCCTCCTCTTAAGGGTCTCCGCAGACCGCTCCTGGCCCTATGATGCACCCTGGTCTTTTTCTACCTATCCACCCCCCCTAATCTTGTTTTATTAATTTCTTTACTTGCCATACTTTTTATTTTGTTCCCTTTGAAACTTTGTTTTAAACAAAACCAAAACATACCAGCACAAAGTCAGCCTGAATTGAAGCCTCCGCTCTTTCTCTAGAGACACCTAATATACAGTTGCTGAGAGCAACACTTCTGGGCAATGTGTGTTGAGCAAAAGCTGTTGTCGGAGCACAGATGTACCTGAAGGTTTAGTTTTTTAATTATTTTATTTCTGTATAATTTGATTATAACTTTGTTCTAAAGAAACGTAGCAAAGACAACGTGTCATTCCACACTTTAAAGAACTGTTTCTGTTGTGATGCATACATGACATCCAGCTGTTAAATACCAATATTTGTTATCAAAGTCATAAAGCATTTAATTCTACAGTTTTATTTATTGTAGATTAAAAAAAACTTCTTGTGTTCTCATGACAATGCTTTTTGCAGATACACAGGCCAGATTTAGATTTGTCTCTCGGGTGCAACTGTTGCTACTTTAGAAAAATGACCGGGCAAACTCAAGAGTAAAAACCTTCATGTAGTCTCAATCTCAAATTCTCAGTTGTTGCAAGAGGAACTATGTAAATGCTTTATCACAGTGGGGGAAAAAATGTGAGGGCCTTTATCTGTTTTTGTTCAGATATTCCGATTATGAACAGAGCAGTGCAGAAAATCATTTGCATTTAGGTTAGACTTGTGATTTTCATTTTTTACATTCGGGGAGCGGGGTCTTGTTTTACTTTTTTCTAAAGCACTTGCTTGCCAACAAGGTTCCAACCATACTTGTACATATGTAACTTTGACGAGTAATTGTGTGATGTGAATAGTGGCAATTGAAATTTTAAGTTGATACTGTATTTCTTAGTTTCTTTTTGGGACGGAGTGAGCCCAGAGTTGCCTGGCAAGAGAAGTATTTATAGGGAGACTTGAGGAAAGGGAGTCTGCGGGATTCCTTTCACCACATAAGCCAGTGCTTGGTTTGTTCAACGAGGGGACTGTGTACTTTCTTTGCAGCATTGAATAAAATCCTTCAAAGCATTTCTTGCAGTTGGTTTTATTATTATTATTATTTTTAAATTATAGTTTATTATAGTTAAAAAATAAAGTATGCCTGTGTTTCTAAGCATGATGGAGCATGGCTGCATCATTAGGTCTGACAGTGACAATTTGTAGTAATAGAGGAGTTTTAGTTTGATTGTAGCAACAATTCTGTAACATGCAATATTACTCTTTATTGATGGATAATTTGTGCATGTACAGGTTTGCTTAGGACTAAAACTCTCTTCCAACTAGTCCAGAATACAGCAGCTAGGCTTTTTACTGATTTTAACGACACAACGTCATTGTTGTTTTTTCTACACTGTAAATTAACACTGAAGAAGATGCATAGAGCAGATATGTTGGTGTGCTTTGAATTTTAAAATAAATCACCAACAAAGCACCCACATGTCTTCACACCTCCACCACATGTAGAAACCATCCGCTGACCTTTTCTGCCTCTCACAAAGAACAAAATAGAACAAATCTCAAATTTGGACTCATCAGACTAACATACAGATTTACAGAATGTCAAATGCTTTGTCTCTTGTTGCTGTTCTTCCTCTGTCTTGCTTTTGTTTGACCTCAGTGCCTGGCTCTCTGTTGCTGTTTTCTGTATGTGCCTGAGGGTCAAAGCACTTTGTAAACTCTATGTTTAAAGGTGCTATATAAATAAAGTTACAGCAGTCTGTGTATTGTTTATATCTAATAAAGAAACATATGACGTGTTACAGACAATATTTCATTTAATAAATGTAATATTTAAACAGGTTTAATAGTTTTGATATATAGCTCAAATCCCTCTAAGAAATAAGAAAATTATTACATGGTAAAATCTTCTTGGTATAATAATATGTATATAATAGGATACTATTACGTCCACACATATTACTATTGTCATCATTGCTACCATATCTCCATTACAGTTTATAGTTAGTTGATGATTTGCTGCTGCTGCTGTGCATCTGTGTCTCTCTATCTCTATCACAGGTTCCACTGCTACTGTAATCATTGTATCATTCATTGTAACTCATTGTCATTTTATCATTCATTGTAATTGTACAATATGTTTGTGTTGATTTGTTCTGTACACATGACATCTATTGCACGTCTGTCCGTCCTGGGAGAGGGATCCCTCCTCTGTGGCTCTTCCTGAGGTTTCTTCCACCTTTTTTCCCTGTTAAAATGTTTTTTTGTGGGCAAGTTTTTCCTCACTCGAACCGAGGGTCTAAGGACAGAGGGTGTCACTCCCTGTACAGATTGTAAAGCCCTCTGAGGCAAATGTACTTTGTGACTTTGGGCTATACAAATAAAATCTGATTTGATTTGATCTGATAATAAATAATAACAAATGTACACTGTTGCCCATGAATTTGGAATAAAACATTTTTTTTTACCTCTTCTCATGAAATGAATGATGAATGTGATTTATTCTTGATAGAAAACTTTATTCGGTCAATCTCTTCCAAACATATCACAGTGCACATATTAACCTGATGTGTATAAATAGGAAGAAAAAGAGGAATGTGTTTAAAAAAACAAAATAATTTTTAAAACTTTATGAACAACAGTGTATAATATAATAAATAATAACTGTGTATATGTAGTATGGTAAATAATAATAATAATAATAATAATAAACATAATAATAATAATTAATAATAATAAGATAATATATAGTATAATAAATATAAAGTGTTATATATAGTGTAAGGTAATAAGTATGTAGTATGGTAATTATATATATATATATATATATAATATATATAATATATATATATATATTATATATATATAATATATATTAATAAATAATAATTTATATATAGTGTAGGTATACGTCATATGTTGTTGTAAATAAACTAACACTAAATATATATATATATACTATATATATATTATAGATTATATATATATATATATATCATATATTATATAATATAGTATAATAAATAATAAGATGTATATATAGTGTAAGATAAAAATGATATGTAGTATGGTAAATAATAATAAATATGTGTTGTATTAACTCAATAACAAACTGATGTCACCGTGTGGTCAGCAGGTACGTAGAAAACGTGCGGTGTCACGCTGTCTGTGTTTGAGACTATACCATTCTAAAAGCAGACACTCTATTTTTACTTACACCATATTGAACTACACATTAACGTATTTTAAATCAAATGTCTTATCGTGCCGTGATAATGCATCAATAAATGAATCACCATTAACGCGGGTTTCTCGTTACACCGCCTCCTCCGTCTCCTCCTCCCCCCGCCTGTCCGCCTCATAATGGCGCCGTCCTGTGGCGTATTTGGAGGACAAGGGCAGCGCAAGGCTGTCAGTGTTTGTGTCCGCACGTCAGGAGCAAGCATGGCGAGGTTTCTGAGGCCCAACATCAGGAGCTTTGTCGCCTCACAGCTGAGAATGTCATCCGACCAGGTAAAAGACGTGTGAAAAACACGTAAACACTGTCGTCTGTAAGCGTTTTGGTTGTTGCTTGTGAATCATTTCTGATGAATTGGCTCAATAATTGAACAGCTGACAGCCTTCATGAGCAGTTGTTAGATTAACAACTGTTTGTGACATCAGTGTAAGTCTGTAGGAATTGGTGGTGATCAGGGGGACAGATTTATAGCAATTAATTAGCAGGGATTTATTAATCATATCATTTTTTTTTCTAAATTAAATACCAGTGGTTGCCTGTTAAACCACCTTATTCAGAATACAGTCATATGAGTTGGTTTGTCCTCTCAGGTTTTGGTTGCTTTGTTGTTACACAAACATTTTCTGGTCTGTTCCCTTTATTATCACCCAGCGAACAAAGAAGACCTTTCCCCTCCTCTGTCAAAATAAACTCAGTCTTGACCTTCAGATTAGGGTCATTTTCACAGCGTGCCTTTGACTTTAATATCACAAGAGATCAACAAGTCTTTATAATAAATAAATAAACTCATTTTATCTCGCTGACTCTTATTTGTGTCTGTATTTTGTGTATACTAAACATTTCTCTTGTGACTGCTCCCCCGCCCACCCCACAAGCTGGGTGAGCTGGGTAAAGGTGCAGGTAAAGGTGGTGGAGGTGGAGGGTCCATCAGAGAGGCAGGTGGAGCCATGGGAAAGAAGCAGGCTGCTGAGGAGGAGATGTATTTCAAGTAGGATTTCTTTCTTTTAGAGCAACCAAATGTGGATTGTTTTCCCTTTTTCTTTTTTTTAATCACTGCTCTAATGTATCTGTTTGTGTCTCTTTGTCTATTCTCTCTCCACACAAGGCGTAAGGAGCAAGAACAGCTGGCTGCATTGAAGCAGCATCACCAGGAGGAAATCGACCACCACAAAAAGGAGATTGAGCGTCTGCAGCGCGAGATTGACCGCCACAAGGGAAAGATCAGGAAGCTGAAGCACGATGACTGAGTGAAACCCGTCTTTTTCTCACAGACCCAGCCAAACAGCTTTTAATAATTACTCAGATTTCTGCATGCACTTGTATCACCGGGCCAGTCATGAATGTGTGAGTGATTGTTCTGTAAATGCTTGAAAGTTATTAAAAAACGTTCATTAAATGGTTATTGTTTCCATGGCATGCTGTGACACAACTACTATGGTACAACTTTTTTGAACCCTTTCTCCTCCTTTGTAGTAGATCAGTGTGCTGTATGTTGCAGACAAAAAGCCAAAGTGGAAACAGAAATAAATATGACAACATCAACTTATATGCTTGTGTCATGTGTAAATAAATTTGTATAATGGCATCAGTAACTCTTTGAGTGCTGTGATCCATCAAAAGAATCACTGGTTTATTAACTGATGAAGTGAATAATCATTAGTTGCAGTCTTCATATCTTTAATATGAAAAGATAAGAATATTACCTAAGAAGGTACACAGAACCACTGACATTGGAAATATGCAGGAATACATTCTGACACAGTCTTGGGTTTAAAAACATTTTGTGTACATGTATTATTGTGCTCTTTAAGGCCCTCATCCTGTCAGTTGATATTAAACTCAAACTTTCTTTATTTATGTAAAACCTTTCATGCAAACACGCAGCCCAAAGTGATTCACAGAGCAAATAAAAACAGAAAAAAAACAACAATGAAGTGAATCTAGCAAAAATAGATGCTACATAAATAAACTTTGGACATACATAAACTTTTTAAATATTTTAAATGTTTTTAAATAAAAGCCAAAAATAAGTTTAAGAACAATTATTAGCAAGACATAAAACTACAACAATGAAGCTAATAAAATGTTAACCAGTCTGGTGAATAAACATGGGATGGGAAGCATCAAAGAGGATGATCAAGATTTAAAAGCTCAGCAATGATGAGGCAATTTAAATAAAAGCCAGACTAAAAGATATGTCTTGAGTTTTTTCTTTAAGATGTCTACAGAGGTGAGTCTCTCAGATCTACAGGTAAACTCTTCCAGAGATGGGAGCTGCAGTGACTAAAAGCATAGACACTCTGTGTTTTTGTTGAGGTTCTTATACTATGCCTTAGTGGTGCATATCACCACACACATTTCCATTTCATCAAACAACCACAAACCAACTGACATGCAAAGAATACAGGGCTCTGAGTCCTGGAGTAGTAGTTGTTAGTCCAGTCTTGAAGCACAGAGAATCCATACATAGTTTTTCCCCAGTCTTAGTTACAAATTATTTTGAGTTTGACATACATGATGATATTTATATGAAGATGAAGAGATACGTTTAATAGAAGAATAGACTAGAATAGAATAGAATAGAATAGAATAGAACAGAATACAATACAATACAATACAATACAATACAATACAATAGAAAGCTTTTATTGTCATTGTACAACAGACATACTATAAGCACAACAAACTTACAGGGGGCTTCAATGAGGTGCTGGTCCTAATATAGGTAATAGTATAAAACCACAATATAAATACAAATGCAAAAATATATAAGCTATACAAAGAAAACAGGATGTCTTCATAAAAAGGTGAATGCTGCATTATTAATCTCTCACAAGTCGAAAACATGAATTCACAATTCAACACAAATAATAATAAATAAAACTCGATATATATATGTTTATACACACACGTATATCTGCACTCCTCCCTCCACACCGGGGCGGCGCTGTAACATTTAAAAACACCTCCCCACGAGACAGAAATATAAACCTCGTCACTTCCGCCTGCCCCTGCCTTTTACCACGGGCGGCCCCGTGCGTCTTTCTTTTCGCGCATCATGGCGGACCGGTTCAATAAGGTGGGCAACGGCTGCGGAGCCATAACCTGTTTTATTCGCTTTAAATTGCGAGTTAGAGCCGCTCTCTTACCGTCAAACCGCGGGGGGAAGCTCTGATAACTTGTTGGAGTCGGTGTTTTGTTCGATGTTCGTCTAAAGAGTTGATTTTAAAGCCTGTTTGAGGCGGCTAACCTGCAGCTGAGTGGACATCATGGCAGCCGCCGAGTCAGTGCTGTTAGCTCGCTAGCTTTAACGCGTGTTGTGTGTAAGTCTGACTAACGGGCACACGTGTCTTAATCTAATGATGTCTGTACATATTTAAATCACGGGTTTTGTTCCTTTATGGACATCCATGTTTTCAATGAGTTAACGTGTCAGCGTGCTTTGACGTTTATGCTAAGCTAATAGTTTAATCGGCATGTGCCGGGCTCATGGAGGCAACTCTGCCACTTTTTAATTAATTAACTGGTTTCTTTAAGTGTGCAGTCCGTGTAATTTATCATTTTTAAACATTAGTCTAAATGAAATGTGACGGCAGCGTTCAGGGATTGAATAAAACAGGAAGCATCTGGTTTCATGCAGATTTGATAGGAAAGCGACACTAATCTGATTTTAAAATGTTACAATTAAACTTATTAGATCAGATTATATTTTATTCATCCCACCACGGGGAAATGTACTTGTTACAGCAGCAGAGGAAAGTGTAGCATACACTACAGGATTAGAAAAAAGTAGAAAAGGCAAAAAAAGATGAGACAGAAATATCTATAACCTACACAAAACAATCAACCTTTAAAGCAGACAAGTACTGAAGATGAATGGAGGATAATGGAGGCAACACTGCCCTTTATTAACAGTGGTGCTTTTAAGTGTGCAATCCTTTAAACATTAGTCTAAATGAAATGCGACTGACTGAATAAAACAGGCAGCACCCGTCTGATTTCATGCAGATTTGATAGTAAAGCTGACACTAATCTGATTTTAAATGTGATAATTAAACTTTATTATCTCTTTGAAAACTTGAAGGTTCTGCTGCTTGATGGCAGGGGCCATCTACTCGGCCGGCTTGCTGCTCTTGTGGCCAAACAGGTTCTGCTGGGTGAGTTTTTTTTAAATATGAATTTGAAGCTTAAAATATATAAAATTGTTTCCATGTGGCCTTTCAGACATGCACAAACAAAGTCTGTCTATGATGATCAGCTATCTGCCTTGATTGAGTTTAACGACCATGAGAAAACCTTCATGCACTACCATCTGAGACAGGACATAAGCGATCAATTGGCATGATTATGGATTAATTTGATGCCCAGATATTAAACTTAATCTGTACTTTTTTTTTAGGTCACAAAGTGGTGGTCGTGAGATGCGAAGGCATCAACATCTCCGGCAACTTCTACCGTAACAAGCGTAAGTATACTTCTGCTCAGTTGTGCTTGTTTTTTTTTTTTAAATGTCATGCTTGTCGGTGATGATTTACTCTGTATATTTCGAGTTTTAAATGACCATGAGAATACTTTACATGCACTACCATCTGAGACATCAGCATGACATACTCAAGCAATGGTTACCACCGCCAAGTGTCGAGACATATTTGTAATTCTGTTCAAATGCCACTCTGCAGTGAAGTACCTGGCTTTCCTGCGCAAGAGGATGAACACCAACCCGTCTCGTGGACCGTACCACTTCAGAGCTCCCAGCAGGATCTTCTGGAGGACCGTCAGGGGTGAGAATGTGGCACAACATGGAAATTTAGATAAGAGTACTTTGTTGATCCCTGAAGGGAAAATGTGCAGCAGTTAGAAGTGCTACAAACCTAAAACAGGCACACGATGTATACTAAAGACAAAATCTACAGCATTTCTTCATCAGGCCATGAAATTACTCAAATACTGGTACATTCCTATATTGGGTGTAGCAGGAATCAGTTTATTGGACACATAATTGTCAGATGGGTGAATTGCGTGCATTACGTAAACATTAGCTTGCTTAAATCTGTTTCAGATGACACATTAGTTGCAAGTCCTGAGGATATGAATCTAGCCAAAGATGCAGCGTTGATTTGAAATCTGAATCTTGGGTACCCAAGCACAAGTTGTTCCTTGCTTGACGATGATGAGCTCTTTATCCCGAAGCTGATCATCTATTGATGAGACAAACTTTTCGGATCTGATTGCTGAGTTCAGTAGGGATGAACGTTTGTGCTTGGGCAAATAAACACTGGGTTCAGCTGAAACGGGGTCCCAGTCGGAAATGTATTGTACTGACAAGTGTTCTCTGCTAACCAGGTATGCTTCCCCACAAAACCAAGAGAGGCCAGGCTGCTCTGGAGAGACTGAAGGTGTTCGACGGTATCCCCCCTCCCTATGACAAGGTGATGAACGCCACAAGAGCCGCATCAAACCCACAATCTGTTTGAGCCATGAACGTGGCTTCAACTTTGCTGTCTGTGATGACCTTTATTATCGTACCTACCTTGTTTGAATTACTTTGAAAAGAAAAAATATCTGAGACAGGCTGTTGTATGACCGTGTAGAAGTGCTGTTTGCTGCTTCTATCTGATTCTGGCTTTTGTTCCACAGAGGAAGCGTATGGTTGTACCAGCTGCTCTTAAGATTGTGCGTCTGAAGCCCACTCGCAAGGTGAGACTTCAATATTTGATTGAGCTGAGTGAGTTTTACCTGACTGAAACACTTACAGACAAATAAAATGCTTCAATTTAGTTGCCACAACAGTTCTTACTTGACAGTGATGAACTCTTTATCCCGAAACTGATCATCTATTGATGAGACAAACTTTCGGATCTGATTGCTGAGTTAAGTCGAGGACGAGTTGTGCCTCAAAAGTTGAAGCTTCAAAGACAAAACTCCATATAAACATGTTAAAGACAAAAACGGTCCCGTTTAGTTGTGTTGTAGTACATTTTGACTTCAGTTTAAGCTGGTCACAAACATGTTGAACGTTCAAGTTTGCTGGCGATGCGTTTACTGACTGATTTCCTCTCTGCCTCTCAGTTCGCCCTCCTCGGCCGTCTTGCACACGAGGTCGGCTGGAAGTACCAGGCCATCACAGCCACCCTCGAGGAGAAGAGAAAGGAGAAGGCCAAGCTCCGCTACGCCAAGAAAAAGACAGTGAACAAGCTGACTAAGGTGGCAGAGAAGAACGTTGAGTCCAAGATTGCAAAATACACAGACGTTCTTAAACAATATGGAGTCCTTGTCTGAGCTGGTTACCTCTGGCTAATAAAGAAAAATACATGTTTATAGAAAGTGTATCGACTTTTTCATTCCTCATGACTGAAAACAGCACTTATTGAAATAAATTTCAGTGGTATCCATGCTGGTAGTTCAGTTGAATATATGAATCCTCTGACTCAGATCGTGCAGTAACTATAGTAAAAACAGCTGCAGTACATGTGATGGCCTAGTTTTCAAAATGTAGGTCTAAGCAGTTAAATTTAAAAATGTGCATTTGACTGAGGAAGCTGTGATGTACACTTATGACTAACCACATATCAGACATGTTTTTGATGTGCCAGTAATATACCCTGTTGGTTGAGACCCTGCAGCGCTCGGGTCACCGTGCTTTTGCTTCCATAACTCATCTAGCATTTAATTGGAAAAACACGGCAAACTACTGCAGTTAAAGGATGAATGTGGAAAAGTGCTGAACAGAATAATTTTTCTGCTCTCCCAGCAAAGTTTAAAAAAAAAAAAAAAAAAATTGTATAAGCCAAAGGCGTTTCTCCTTCATAAAGGAGCCTCGCTGAAGCAACATGAGAAGAAGAGAAAATGAGCGTGAAGAAAATGGTTTCAGGTGTGAGCACGTTTAATGTTCTGAAATGAAATTACCCACAGCGTGGTGAATTCTGCAGACACAGAAATAAAAATAAGAGCCACCGTTTGAAAAATATTAAACTTGTTCAAATAATTTTAATTCAATTTTAAGAGTGCAACAATATAACGTTATAGTCTGAAAAAACAGTAAATATATTGTTGGTTTTCATCCATTTCTCTTAATATCTGCCATCTGGGCTGTTCAGTTTTGCATTTGTTTCATAGTGTAACATGAGAAAAAGTGGTGTAGTGTTTTATTATTTGTTTTACTCACAGATCACATAACATGAAAATGATTAAAGAAGACAGATTATAAAATAAAGTTTTAGCAAAATCCTGCTGCAGTTGAGCCTTTCTACCAGCAGAGAGCAGTGTTACACTTCAGTCTACTGGTCAGAAAATGGACAATTAACTCACGTGTGATTACCAAAGAGCCAAATTAAAGAACATAACGCGTTACTGATATAATTCTCCACTGAGGAGCCAAAACAAGATGCCTTACTTCCTTTCTACTGACTCATCCGTGTTAAAGGAAGAGTGATTAAATTTTTCAATAACCAACTTAAAAAAAACTCAAATCCTTAGAACAGATCTGGATACGCCAACAGGATTAATGTCTTAATCTTGTCTTTTAAGATTCAGATTGAAGTGAACTGAATATTATTCAAATAAAAACACAACCCTGATGAAGTCGACTTTATAAGCTTCTCAGTCTCAAAGTGTTTAATTAGACCTTCAATAATTTTAGTTAATAATGGTTTTAGATGAAGATGTTTGAGTGAAGGAGCTGTGGTAGTGCTTCTTCTTACGTGATGGGAGTAGCAGTCTGTTGCTGAAGGAGCTGTTTAAGCCCCCCAGAGTCTCACACAGAAGGAGTCCTCTCAGTCAAAGGAGTTGTTAATGATGGATGTCAACTGCTAACATCCTCCTCTCCCCCCAACTTCCTCTATGGAGGGGACAGTCCTGCACGCTCCAAATGGCCTCAGTCTCCTGAATATGTCTTTGACCCTTCTTGTACAGGACATCTGTGTTGTCAGATCAGTCCAGTTTATTGTTGAGGTGAACACCCTGATGTTTGTATCCCTGGATGTTCACCGGTGTAATTCTTCCTGAAGTCAATCACCATCTTCTCACCATCTTGGTGTGAAGGTAGTATTCATAGTATACAGGTTATTGTGGAGAACAATGTATCCTGGGCAGCTTAACATAATCACAACAGTTAAGCCGCACTTTGGTAGTGAACTCCATTGGGAATGAATTGGTGGCCTTCAGTGCCATTTTATCCAGTTTTCTATAGCCCTTCTATGTAAAATAGGACAGGCACCAAAGACATTACAGACCAGATTTTTTTACTGGTGCTATCACTTAATTTTTTAAAAGGCGGAGGAGAAAAAGAGACAAAGTAATTAATCCACCTGTCCACTAGGTGTCCCTGTTGCTCTCCTTGTAGTGTTTTAGCAGATGCTGAAGGGAGGCGTCATCAGCTGAATGAGCCACACCTGGGTCAGCGTCCACCATTCTATGAAAGCGTCCTGCTGTGGTTCTGATTCTCCAGGTTCTGTCTCTTGCATGACGACAGCGTGTGTTTTCCTCTTGCGTTCTCTTCATACACACAGTCACACATACATGCATGCTTTACATCACTGACTTACTGATAGCTACATGTTTTTCTGATTAATGTTTTTGTAAGTAAATAAATCTAATTTTCTTCCCTACCACCTCACGTTGTGTCTCTCTTTCGACTGCATTTTTTTTTTTCCGAGCTGCAGCCAAGTCATATTCCCCATTTGCAATTTGTGAAAGATGTTAACGGTTAAAGATGTTAACATTACTTAACACACGCTAAAAAAATAAAATAAGATTTACAGCCCCACTCCACTCACAACCATGTTCTGCCATCAAGCTTAAATACTTGGCCGGCAGTGTTTTACAGGTTGATGCTTTGAACAGCTGTTCAACACTTTTCTTTTTTGCCCACCTGCATTGGAACACTCACCTACAAAAAAAGAAAATGAAAACTTACCTGAAAATC